>NW_022196895.1:30110785-30140954 GCF_008632895.1 Mastomys coucha | reverse complement strand
AAAAAAAAAAAAAAAAAAAAAAAAGAAAGTCTATTTGTATTCATGAACTGGGTCTAATCACTTTCTTATGATAATAGGAATTTTTTTAACCAAAAATAAATAGTCATAATAAATGCAATAATTGTATTTGTTTTTCTTAGTTTAGTTTTTAGAGACAGCATTTCTCTGTGTAGTCCTGGGTGTCCTGGAACTCGCTCTGTAGACCAGAGTGACCTCGAACTCAGAAATCCACCTGCCTCTGCCTCCCAGGCGCTAGAATTAAAGGCAAGTGCCACCATTCCTGGCAAATATAATACTTTTAAAATTAGACTTTCTTATGAAAAACCAATTTATGAAAGCTGTAGTCTTACATGACACTAATGTATGCACCTTGAAGATGAACGTCCTCATTTGTACATTCAATGACTTGAGCTGATTTTCCCAGAATACAGCGCAGAGTCAAACATTCTCACCACGCTAAGAATAGAAACAAGCTGCTAGTAAGAGGAGTTCTGAGTGAGACACAGACCTGCCAAGACTCAATGATTAAAAACGGGCCCGGATAGAACAAAAGCAGAGATTTCTCCTCCCCCATACGGTATGGCATCTCACAATAGCAGCAGAAATACTCCTGTGATTTACATCCACAGTGGCAGAATTCCTTGGCCTGGAGACTTAAAGCATAGATTCTCTCCTCCCCTCTCATACAGGGCTGCAGTAGGGATAGATAACTGCTCTCCTGCGCATGGATTTTGATAAAAAAAAAAAAGAAACTAACCAATTTATTTTTATTACCATGCTTTTCTTGTTTCTAATAAAGCTAGAAGAAAAGAATGTTGCATAGCTAGTCCCATCTCGGGTGAGGATGGAGATCTGGAAATGGGACTCAGCTTCATTAAACAGAGCTTAGTGTGGACGCAGGAAAAATTCTTTGCATACATGAATCATGAGGCTGAGAGCTCACACTGAAGGGTGTGCTTTTCCTGTCCCTTAGGAACTTACAGCTGGTGATATGTGGCATGGATTTGAGGGTGAGGTGATGTGAGCAAAGAGACGTCGTCGGGAATGCAAAAGTATCAGCTATGGAGGACCAGGCTCCTCCACTATTAAAAGGAGCCCTAAGTTACAGTAAAAACGACCAGACGGGAAGAGGAATGGATAATTCTAGGGAGTTCATTGGCTGGTGCCAACGTGACAAAGGCACTTCAGAGTCCCTTTTCTGCAGCTGTAGGCTGGGCAACAGCAAGCCGGAATCCCAGCCATCTTCCAGAGCAGCAAAGCTTTCTTTCCATATACACCAGCCCCAACACACACAGTGCTCAGCCTCAAGGTAAAGCCTCTGCCTAGGTGAGTTGAGATGTGGATTCCCTGGATTGTCAGCTTGCAGGTTCACTTGTCAATCTCCATCCCCACCACCATCTGCCTTTCGAGAATAGGTTGGAAATTTAGTGGCCAATGTTTGAATACCCACTCTGACCCATTGTGCCAGGATGCATAGTCAGCTCTTTCCAGTCTGTGGGGGGAGGGCCCTGTCCAGTAAGGAAAGAGTGGGTGGGTGAGATCTTATTTAGCGCAAAGTCATTTTTACTTTCACCCTGGAAAATGTGGCCTCTTTAGATCTTTTGAGTATGATGATAGGATTTTTTTAATCTCTAAAAGTATTCAAGGGTTCGCTGCTTATCAAATAGATAAATTCCTCCTGGATTATGGTGTTAGGAACTCCCCTGCATGCTCAGTCTGATAGCCTATCAATGCTGTGTCACCTGCTTCCTCTGAAACAAGTTCCACTGGGGATGGTGGCTTCGGTCTGTTATTTCCTGCTTGGCAGGGTTTGTAAAAAGCTTTTAGTGTTGATATAACAAAGGCGTTGCTCACTCGTTTACTTTTCTGTTGGTTGCTGCGTGGACACCCAGCAGGTGGCAGGAAAATGGAGAGAGGTGGGGTATAGGTGAGGCATGGTTTGAGGAACAGAACCCTTGATCCTTTCCTCGGAGAAGCTGTGTTGCTGTGGGACACAGCAGGCTGTGCTTGTGTTCTCTCCGGCACTTTGATGACTTTGTTCATCTTTTAAAAGCTGTTTCTAGGCAAGAAAACAGAGCTGTGTTTCTAAAGATTTCTATTTTAGCTTTGTTAGCATTATTACTGATTTGTGGACTTGTAGTCTTAGTGACCTCTGTTTTGTAGGATTACACAAAGGACATTTAAACTCATGGGAGAAACATCTTTTGCTAGGGGTCCATGGAGATGGTTAGTGGGTAAACTGTTTGTACAAGCATGTGGGCTTGAATTGGGATCCCCCGGTACCCATGTAAAAGCTGTGTACAATAACAATGAAACCACAGTGCTAAGGGGGAATCCCTAGGACTCTGTGGCCAGCCAGTCTAGTCCAATGGTGAGCTTTAGGCTCGGTGTGAGACCCTGTCTCAAAACACAAGGGCATCTCTAGAAGATCCAACTCCCTTTTCTGCCTCTGCAGCCACCCGCCCACCCAAGACACACAGACACAATGGAAATGCAGACAGACAAAAGCACATACATAAGTAAAAATAAATCTTAAAAAGAGTAAGGCAGATAGCAATACAGAAAGACACTCAGGGTTGACCTCTGGCTTCCATACCTGCACATATATGTGCAGTTCTTTCTCCTCCTACACACAAGGCATTTTACTGCTTTATTAAGTGATTTTATTTTTCTGGAGGGTTCTGTGAAATTAAAAAAAATTAATTCTAAAAAAGCCCACCGTATCAGGGAAGAACTGCTATATCATCACCAGATATTATTGGTTAGAATATGAACACTGACTGATAAAGATATTCTTTTTTTTTATCATTCTTAAGATTCTTAAGATTTTTAAGTTATATATAAGTTGACTATGGTAAGGTCACCTTGGTAATGGAGAGGTTTTCAGTTATTCACAAAGAGTCATATAATCACCATGCCAACCAAGACACGGAATGTTTCCATCACACCAAAACTTCCTCCTTATTGTATCGGGATCATGTCTGATATTGGGCATATCACTATTAGTGAAACACTTCCCCAAGCCTCAGAGAGCACTGATTTGTATTTGGTCCCTTAGGTTTGCCCTTTTCAACAGTTATATGGTGAATTTCATCATGCGTGACTTTGTATGGTTTGCATCAATTAGCACCTAATTGGAGATTCATTCATGCTGGTGTGTGTATCAGCAGTTTTGCCTTTTTTCTGGCTGAGTTACCCATCGCCATGGGATAAAGCAGTCAACTTCTTCATCCCCAAGCTCAGCAGCTGCGATGCACTGGACTGAGTTTCCTCTAAACTCAGAAGCTGAGACCTGAAGGCTTTGCTGACGGCCTTGGTTTCAGGCCTCAGAATCAGTGAAGATTGGATGAGGCGTGAGGGAGGGACCCTAAGGTGATAGGTTGATGCCTTTATGAAAGAAGGAGGAAACTTTAGAAATTTCTTTCTCCAAACCTATGCCCCGTGGAGAGTCAGGAAGAGCTGCCTCACAGAAGCTGAGTAAGCCAGCACCCCAATCTTTGACTTCTGGCTTCCAGAACCATGAGAAAATACATTTCTGTTTTTTAAGCCTCCCACATTGTGATATTTTGTTGTAACATCCCAGGAAGCTCAGTGGCTAGAAGAAAGAAGGAAAGAAGGAAAGAAAGAAAGAAAGAAAGAAAGAAAGAAAGAAAGAAAGTGAAGAGAGAGAAAGAAAAAACTAACCAGAAGCCCAGTTGTGAGTAATAAAGAACGCTGCATACCTTAAACAGTGGCCGAGGTGGATTCTCTGCTCTCAGTGAGCTATGAGAAAACAAAGCCATAGAACTGGAGCACCAGACTTCATCTCATTTGGGAGAACACTTAAATAAAATCAGAGCGAGATGAGGTAGCTACGTTAGGACTGTCCGACAATGTTACTAAGTGAGCTTATTTGAGAGTTCGTACTCACTTTCCTTTCATTATGGACTGGAGGGGAACTCAGTCCTCCTCAGGGGGAGTTTGAACATACTCTTCCTAATTAGACATTAGATGACTAAGAGAGGGGCTGTTTCCTGTGGAGTTTGCTACAAGGGAGGTTCCCAGGCCCTATGCGTGAGGATCTTCAGTTTTTATCAGTCAGATTAACTCTGATGCAAATCCTTGTGAAGTCTCATTACAAAGCATAGTTGAAGGGCTGGTGAGGTGACTCAGAGGATGACAGCAGGCACTGTTGCCAAGCATGAAGACCCAAGTGTGACTAGAGACCCACACAATAGAAAGAAAGGACTGACTCCTGCAAGATGTTCTCTGATCTCCATACATGTGCTATGGCACAAGCATGTCTACATGTCTACATACACACATGTACATACGCAAAATAAATTAATTAAAATATATTTTAAAAATTTACGAAACCAACAACAACAACAAAACTGCAAACACACAAACAAAAATCTGGGCAGAGGTGATGCACACATTTGATCCCACTGCTCAGGAGGCGGAGGCAGTTGGATTTCTGAGTTCAAGGCCAGTCTGGCCTAGAAAGTGAGTTCCAGCACAGACAGGGCTACATAGAGAAACTGCCTCAAAACACAAAAACAACCAAACAGCCAAACAACAACCCAATAACAACCACAAAAGCATTGTTACTTAGAAATGGTCAACTTCTCTAACACATAAAGCAGAATATCACATTCAAAATACATTGGAGGGCTAAAGAGAAAGCTTATTTGGTAAAGTGCTTGCCCATACAAACAGGAGGACTTAAGTCAAAACCCATGATATAAAACAAATGAAACAGGCACCCTAGTATGTGCTTGTAGTCCCAGCACTAGGGAGGTAGAGACAGTGAGATTCCTGGGGCTCCCTGGTTGACCAGCCATAAACAAACCCATGAGTGCCAGGCCAATGAGAGACCTTGTCTTAAAAAACAAGATGGGGTCCTGGAGGGATGGCTCAGTGATTAGATAGCTTGGTACTATCCCAGAGGAGCTATGTCAGGCAGTGACAACCACTTGCAACTCCAGTTTCAGGGATCTGACACCCTCTTTTGGCTTCTTGCACACTCATGCACACACATGACATATATTCACTCACAGACACAGACATATGCACTAAAAAAAAACTGACATAGGCAACTTCTAGAGAATGACATCTAAAATTGTCCTTTACCACACACACACACACACACACACACACACACACACACACACACACACACTCACATACACGCATATGTACCCTCCCTTCTTCCTCCACATACACTAAGATAAAAGACACTATGGCTTAGATTCAGGTCCTGACTCTCAGAAAGATGCACTTGTACCAAGTATGGTGCATTTGTATGTATATCAGACATACATACTGATGCATCTAAATGCAGATGTACATCTTTCCTGGGTCCATTAGTGTCTGTACATAAAATTCTTCAGTCAAATCCTAAATGTAAGGGCTGCTAAATGACATGCAACCTTTCACACCTTTTAGTGTGTCGATCTCGAAGGAGGAAAGTTCCCGTGGGCGTCACTGCAGGGTATCAGAGAAAGACAGCTGTTCCTAGCTGCTGCTTAACGATCTGCAGTGGGGAAAAAAAGAGAACGTTTCAGTAGTTTCGAATAGTCTGCTTAATAATTTGGAAAGCAGAATGTGGCTCTTTGATGCTCGCTGAGCATTTTTTTTGGGGGGGGGGCAACTAATTCAGGTCCATTTATCTTCTGTGACACCGACTAATGGAGCTCCCTGTCTCTCTGGAGCACGTTAAAAGTGAATGTCTAAAGTGTGCTTATCCCGCAGTCCACAACAAGGCGGGTGTGTCTCACGGGTAGAGGCAGCCCACACGGGCACCCTGCCTGAGAAGCTGAAGTAAGTGGAGTTCTCCAGTAGTGTTTCAGTCAGGGGTGTTTGCTGTTTTAACCTCTGAGATCTGGGTAAGATCTCCGATTTCTTAAGAGTTGGAACTCTAGGAGTTAAAACAATTTTCATCAATCCTGTCAAATATATTCCAGTTTAGAAATGCTTCCATTTTAAACAGAATGGGAAAGCAAACAGAAGTTAATTAAAAGGAGTACTGGTGAGTACTTCCTGTCTACAGTGTCTGAACCCTAGGGAAGAGAGAGCAGTAAAGAACCATGCCTTACTGAGACTGTTTTGTAACTAGCTTTAAAACAGACCTGGGACAAAATCTCACAATGGTGGTGGTGATGCTGAAGCAAAAGCCAAGCAAAGAAGGGGGAGAGTTGGGGTTTTGTGTGAAAAATCTCAAGAATGTGTGATTAATGAGGCTGGAGAGCTGGCTCTGCTGCTCTTCCAGATGACCCAGGTTCCATTCCCAGCACCCACACAGTGACTTACAACGATTTGTAATTACAGGAAATCTGACACCTATTTCTGATCTCCTCCAGCACCAGACATAAGATATATATGCAGGCAAAATACCCATCTACATTAAAGATAGCAATGATGATAAAGATAAGTTTCTGGTGAGAAAAATACAGTCTCCAATTTAAGGGAACAGCAGGGAGGTGCTAAAGGAAGAACACATCTAAGACCTGGGCTTACATTTCACAAGTTGTTTTTTAATTTCATATGAGAGACAACACAAATCTAAGGAAGAGAGGCAAAGCTGAGGTTTTCCTTGGTGGAGTCAAGTCTGTGCCTCTAAACCTCTCTACTAATTTGTACACCTCAGGTCAGCCTCTCACACTGTCAGCTTGACTTTTCATTCTGAGAATGATGATAACATCAACATAGCTAAGGCTGGTGCTACATACACCCGCTCCAGTCTAGACTGCGTGACTTCAAGGAAGCTAGTCTCCTGGAGCCCTTTTGGCATTCCTAACTCGGAGGTGGCCCAGATTTGTCCTTGCGATAGTTGATGGAAGGTCTCAAGTGCTTTCTTTCTGTAGTAGGTATAGAGGTGCCCCCAAGGAATGATTTACTAATAGCTAGCTAAATTGGACATTGCTTTCTGACCTTCACCAATGTTTCAACATCCTAGTCTATGCTGAACCAAACCTCAGCTTAGAATTTCATAAAGAATGTTACCCATTCAGACTAATTGCCTCCGGCATTGTTAGGGAGATAGTGAAGGAGGTCAGTCATTGAAGTTTACTGAATAAGAGTTAATTATCCCAAGGCAAGTTCAACTAGAATCCTCATTTCAGTCACATATGACAGACCACATTAGAATTGCAGCTGAGCCATTCCCAGGAACTAGATTATTGTATTGTTCTTGGTAATGTTAGCAAGAATGGGACCCCTGGAACATATCTTTGCTAGCCCAGAAGATTAGCATAGTTGAGTGTTTACTAAGGACCAACTGGTCCTGGGCTATAGAATAGACTGAATGGAAATTCTTTGCACCTGGCTTCTATAGAATAGACTGAATGGAAATTCTTTGCACCTGGCTTCTAAGATTAAGATTATCCTTAGGTAAGGCTGACTTTCTTTCAGTTATAACCACCCCTTAGTTCCTGTCAATTTACATGTATATACTTTTCTATAGACCCATTGTGCTTCAGATGACCTCAAATGTTCCTTGAATGTTATACCGCCTGACTTTTCTTTCTCTTTTGTAATGACCATAAAAGTCTGATGCCTACTTTGAGAATAGGGATTTCAACTCTCTCTGTGTCCGCCTGCGTCTGTGTGTCACATTCCTGCCAACTCCTTGCCCATCTGTTTACCGGGACCCCGATTTCTCCCGAGGGTTGAGGGACCCTCACCTGGCCCGGCCCTCGGCAGGCTAGTATTTTTATAAGATTCTATCTGCATTTGATCAAACTTAGTAGGCAGCCATTGAAGACTTGGACTGAGTGCAGTACAGGAAGGGTAGAGATGTGAGTCACTGACCATGAAATGTCACAAATATATGCTCCTGATGCCTTGGGGCTCTTACCTTTTAAGGTAGATTCCAAACTTGTATGCTGTACTTAGGAGTAAGAGCTAGATAAGGTCCAAAGGAGACACTAATTGTCATTCTTGTCTTCAATTTTAACCATTCTTTTTTTTTTTTTAAGATTTATATATTATTTCTTTATTATAAGTACAATGTAGCTGTCTTCAGACACACCAGAAGAGGGCATCAGATCTCATTATGGGTGGTTGTAAGCCACCATGTGGTTGCTGGGATTTGAACTCAGGACCTTTGGAGGAGCAATCAGTGCTCTTATCTGCTGAGCCATCTCACCAGCCCCAATTTTAACCATTTTTATCTGAGCACTGAACCAAACTCTTTAAAGTAAGCCTCGAATTTCTTGTTTTCTTTTGCATGTGTGAGCATGCATTTGTGAGCACATATACGTGTGCACACATATGGAAGCCAGAGGTCCAATTAAGTTGTTGTTCCTCAGGAGCTGTTTACCTTGGTTTTTTTGAAGCAGAGTTTCTCTCTGTTCTGGGGATAACAAATTAGGCTAGGCTGGCCAATGTGCCCAGGGATTCTTCTGTGTCTCCCCAGCCCCATGATTACAGACCACACCACCACTCCTGGCTTCTCTATGTGAGTTTGGGGATTGAACTCAGGTCTTCGTGTTTGCAAGGCAAACACTTTGCCAATTGAGCCATCCCCATCACCATTTTTGATGACTGCCACAACTGTTCAGTAGTGAAAGGTCACTAGAAAAAAACATATAATATATCTTACATATAAGTTGGACTTTATAGAAACAAAAAATTTGTGCACAAAAGGACATTATCATCAAGCAAGAAGACAGATCATAGAATGGGAGAAAATGTCTGATAATTCTTTATCTGATAAGGAATTGCTATGTACACTATGTAACAAAATCCAAATTGTTAAAAATTAAGCAAAGGAAAAGCTAGAGTTGTGGAATACTCTTATACTTCAGAGTGGGGAGACAGAGACAGGTTTGCTGGGCAGCCAGCCTAGGCTACGTGGTGACTTCTGGGTTAGCAAGAGAACTTGTCTTAAATTAAAAAAACAAAATGGGTGGTGCCTGAAAAACCAAAGTGCAACATCACATGTACAAATATGCACATACACACACACACATACACACACACGCATGCACATCCAGACATACACACATATACTCATGCGCGCATGCACACTTAGGCAAAGGAACTAAATAGATATTTCTCCAAAGAAGATATACAAGTGGCCAGGAAATATAGCAAAAGGTATTTAATATCAATAATCAATATGGAAATGCCAATCAACAGCACAATGAATATAATTTTGTACCAATTAAGATGGTTATTATTTTATAAAACACCCTTCAGAAAGTAACAAGTGCTGGTGAAGATGTGGAGAAATTAGAAACTACAGGCAGTGCAGATGCTATGGAAAGTAATACAGTGACTTTTCAAAACATTGAAAATAGAATCACTGGGCCAATGAGACTGTTCAATGCGTAAAGGGATTTTCAGTGCTAGCTTGGCAACCTGAGTTTGATTCCTGGAACACATTACGTTGGAAGGTGAGAACTGACATTATAAAGTTGTCCTCCTACTGACACATACATACATGGTGTGCATATCCATGCAAATCATAAACCAATAATAATTATAATAAATAAATACGTAAAATATATTAATCTATAATTATTATATAATAACTCAGGAGTTCAAGGTCATCCTTAGATATAATTGAGTCCAGCCTGGGCTACATAAGATTCCTTCTCCTTGGCTGGTGGTGGCATACACCCTTAACCCCAGCAGTCAGGAGGCAAAGGAAGTTAGATCTCTGAATTCAAGGCTACAGCGAGATCTGGTCTACAGAGGGCGTTCCAGGATGGCCAGGGATACACAAAGAAACCCTGTATCAAATCCCTCCAACCCCCTTGGGAAAAAAATCCTTAAGGAAAAAAAAAAGAACAGAAAAAGAAAGAAAAAATTGTGACCTTAGTGGAATGTGAAGATACACAAAGTGAAGTAAATAGACCACAAAACGGCAGATGTAGCATGGTTCCTTAAATACAGGCCTTCTGGAATAACTAGGTTTAGTGGTTATGGAAATACAGTGGTTGCTCAAGGTGTCAGGGAAGAGAAAGCACAGGTTCTCCCTCCAAGATCCCAAGACATGGCTGTTCTGTGCCACTCACAGTGATACACCACGTGCAAAGGTGAATCTTCACTGTGAGTTGGAATGGATTTAGAATCCCCTATAAGACACACAGGTAGGAATGTGCCTGTGAGAGTGTTTCTACAGAGGCTGAACTAGTGAAGAACAATTCGCCTTGAATGTGAGAGGCACAATTCTGAGGCTGGGAGCCTTGACTTACTAAAAAGGGGGAAAGCAGTGCATGCATTAAGCAGCACTGCTCACTTCTGCTTCCTAAGGAGGAAGCAACAAGCTGCCTGGTGCCACTTCCGCTGCGCTGCCAAGCCTTGTCTACCAGGATGGGCTGCATCTCCTCAAACAGGGAGCAAAATAACCCCCTCTGCTTAAACTGCCTTTGTTGAGAATTCTGTTACAGTGTTGTGATTGCCCTACACCAGAAACTTAAACAAACATGTTTACCCTTCTTCCAGGCCAAGACTTACTGAATAACAATGCATCCACAAGCTGCAGTTAGTTTCACTGACTATAATTTGCTAAGTAGCTCATATTTCTTATGGTACCTGGACATTGGCAAATATAAGTCCATCCCATTCTAATTACTAACATTAGCTCTTAGACCACACATCACCTATCACACAATAACTATGTATCTCTATTGTGTGTATGTATGTGTTTTTACTAAATGGCTACAAAAGGGTTAAAGAAATTTAACTGAAGGGAGAGAAGAAAGCAGATGCTGATTTAAAGAAAGGCAATGAGGGGTCAGATAAAATATGTAAGAGCTGCTGAGATGCCAAGTTAAGCTGCAGAGGCAAGGTCTAGGGCTGTGGAGTCTGTGTTGGGAAACTGCAGGACCTGGGGACTCTGGAGATGAGGTGAATGGATGGCAATTGTTAATAGTTCATGTCAACAATACAGCTGAGCTGAAGGCCCTGGGACATATGGGAGCTCTCTGACTGTTGGATGGTCTCTTGACACACACTGAATGCTCAGATTGCCATAATCACCATCTTGGGCATCTTTCTTTTTATGGGTCCAGGCAAGAGTATGATACTCTTTCTCCATCTGTGGATCTCATAAGTTCTCAGGCCTGGTTTTTCTCCATAAGATGGAGGTGCCCAGGTCAAGGCCCAGCCTGCACATAATTGCCTTACACAATATGAGGTAACTTGAGCCAGAGAACAGCCTGATCTCAGCACACAGATGTGAGAAAAGGAACTACTACATCAAGTGTCATCTTTATCTAGACAAATTGCCCAGTCTCCCCTATGTCCAAGAGCCATTGTCTTTACTGTGTATAGACTTCTAATCAGGGGAGATGATCTGGGGAAAGACGGTAATGATAAGTGTACAACAGTGAGTGTGTCCTTAATGCCATAGAACTGTGTGCTTAAAAGCAATTGAGACATTTTGTATATGTTCTGTATATAAATGAAAAGGAATCCATCTGGTAGTTCAGTGCTGTGCATATAACAGCATAATATGGGCCTAGTGACCTGAAACAGCATCCTATAAAGATGGGGTCCCCGGTCCTAGGGCACATGGAGGGCAGTGCATTGCTTCTGAACAGAATGGTAGTTGATATATTCACTGAGAGATGGAGAGCAAAAACAGCCTTGGGAGAGATGGGTTGAAGCAAGTTTTGAATATTGCGTAGGATTTGATAATAGGGAAATAGGTGGTACTGAACTCCAGACGAATTTGTTACCTGTAGAGTTAACTAACCTTGGCAGATACTATTTGTTGTCAGGGACTAGATGCCAGGAAATTCCACACCAGTTGTGGCGATCAGAAGATCTCCAAACATTCTAACATTGTACCTCCACTCCATCCAATAGCAACAGATAGGGAGCCCGTCTCTGGGACAAGGAAGATTTAAATTGCACCAGGGTAGAAAGTCCTTTCATGATCTTGGTCTCTGTCACACACGGACTGTTTTTTGTTTTTTGTTTGTTTGTTTGTTTGTTTCCATAGAAAGCCGATCTGAAACCTGTAAGAGTGTGACACTACCTGGTAACTCAAGCAAGCCGTGAGCTAACTTCACAGTCAGGACCCTGAACCAGGCAAAGATGCTTACTTACGCGGGTGAATTTAGACATGTTGTCGAGTGTGATCAGGGAAGTATTTTTCAATGTAAAGAAATCATGTGGTAGGGAGGCCCTACAAGTTCACGGGCCATTCTAAAGCTTTCCTATGATTGGGAACTGAGATACATAAAGACTTAAACTGAGGGAGTCATACACTAGTTAGAAGGGAGGAGCTAGCAAATTGTGTGCAGGAAGAGCACGGACAGCACGACTGCACCAGCGCTGAGGAAAAGTGTTTCTGAGAAGCGGAGAAGTCAGGGAGGATGGAGGCATGGGTGCCGCATGGATGACAGAGGGTTGAGTTGGACCGTTGGTATTTCAGATTACGGAGAGGGTGTGTGTGGTAAGTGTCCATGCTGAGCATGGAGTCTCCTGTAGGTAAAGGTGAGAGCCTGTAGACTTTTTATTAGTCTCCTCACAGGGAAGAACATAACAAGGGGGAAGGCCTTTCACAACTTGGCTTTCCGTGCTTTTGTTGTTTGCTTGTGTTCAGTGGTTTCTCTTGGGGTATGTAGGTGAATAATCTCCGATTTGCGATTCTTAAATCTGCACGGAGAGTTCAGCTGGTCCCTTTAAAAGCCCCTGGAGAATAAGTAGCTCCCTTCCTCAAAAGCTCTAAACCATTTCCCCTTTCCAGGGAGGAAATACAGACAAAGCAAGGGCAAATTTCAGCCCAGAGGGCCTCTCCCCAGCTGACAGCCTGCTATGCTGTTGCTAAGCTAGTGAACATCCCATTGTCATGTGAGAAAGCCAGCTGCAGAGCTAGATAGAGCGAACTTGTCTCTTCAACCCCAAGACTGTAATTATGCTAAAATGGGATCTTACTGCAGTGGATATAAAGAGAAGCCTTGGAATATGTCTCCCACACTAAACAACTTCATGGTTGAAAGGAAGCAATTACTGCGAGCAAGATGAGGCTAAGTAAAAAGGCATAACTTTCCAACTTTTCTAACTTAGTATTGACAGGATTGTGCTGACCTAAAGAGTCTGTCCCTCCTCTTCCTGCCAAAACCATAACTTCAGTTTTCTGCCTTCGGATTGAGTGGAAATAATTTTTTAAAAAAATTAATTCCTCTCAGGGCTGCAAAAACAGCTCAGTTGGTAAAGTGTTTATCACTGAAACATGAGGACCTGCCAGGCATGGTGGCACATGCCTTTAACTCCAGCACTTGGGAGGCAGAAGCAGGTGAATCTCTGAGTTTGGGGCCAGCTTATTCTATAGCTCAAGTTCCAGTACAGTCAGGGTTACGCAGAAAAACTCTTGTCTCGAAAACCCAAAGACAAATACATAAAAATAAGCACAAGCCACCTGTGTGATGGGATGTGCTCATCATCTCAGTGCCGGGAAGACAGAGACAGGTCAGTTGATCCCTAGGACTTTCTGGCTAGCTAGCATAGCCTAATCAGTGAGTCCCAGGTTCCAACAAGAGACCCCATCTCAAAAACTAAGGTGGATGGTGTCAAAACAGGAATGATACCTGAGAACACACACACACACACACACACACACACACACACACACACACACCCCTTCCTCCTCCCTACTCAACTGAAAGCAACTTCCTTGAGAGGCTTAATAGTATCACCAGTTTTATTAAAGTCCTGTTTACTTATTCGTACCCCTACGACTTGGCAAGAATTGACTATCCAAGAAGGTTCTCTGATATGTGATGAATCGATACTATCTTCTTTTAAGAATATTCTAGGAAAGCCTGTGGAGTTAAAAAAAAAAAAGCCTTTATTGCTCAAGATGGAACCAAGGGCATCATGAGTGCCAGGCTTCACGTCAGCTCTACCTGCTTAAGTTGCCAGAGTGAAGCTGGCATTAGGGTTCTGTGAGGAGAGAACATGTGTGGAAACAGCAGAACCTGAGGATTCCTAACTCTTCTTCATCTTCTGTGGAAGACGGGCAGAAGCAGGAAACTAGAGACAGGATGATGCCTGATATGAGAAACTGCAAATTAGAACCACCCACAGCAGCCTCCACCCCTGCCTCCTCAATCCTACTTTGTTGCCTGCAATTAAAAATGTGCACCCTGCAGGAGACAGCTTCTGAACAGAACACCAATCTCACAGGCACTAAGATCAACAACAAATAATAATAATAAACAATAATAAATAAGACCTCATGAAACTGAAAAGCTTCTGTAAGGCAAAGGACACTGTCAATAGGACAAAATGGAAGCCTTTTTGGGAAATGGGAATAGGAAAAGATCTTCACCAACCCCACATATGACAAAGGGTTGATATCCAAAATTTATTTAAAAAAACTTAAGAAACTAGAAATCAGCAAACCAAATAATCCAATTTTAGAATGGAGTACAGACCTAAACAGAGAATTCTCAATAGAGGAATCTCTAATATTGGAAAAGCACTTAAAGAAATGTTCAACATCCTTAGCCATCAGGAAATCAAAACAACTATGAGATTTCACCTTATACCAATCAGAATGGCTAAGATCAAAACCTCAAGCAACAGCTCATGCTGGTGAGGATGTGGAGCAAGGGGAACACTCCTCCATTGCTGGTAGGAGTGACAACATGTACAACCATTTTGGAAATTAATTTGGTTTCTAAAAAAAAAAAAAAGAATCAATCATACCTTAAGACCCAGATATACCACTCCTAAGTATATACCCCAAAGATGCTCCACCATACCACAAGGACACTTATTTACTCGGCTATGTTCTTAGCAGCTTTATTCATAATAGCCAGAAACTGGAAACAACTTAGATGCCTCTCAACTGAAGAATGGATAAAGAAAATGGATGGAGCCGGGCGGTGGTGTCACACGCCTTTAATCCCAGCACTTGGGAGGCAGAGATAGGTGGATTTCTGAGTTCGAGGCCAGCCTGGTCTACAGAGTGAGTTCCAGGACAGCCAGGGCAGACAGAGAAACCCTGTCTCGAAAAAAAACAAAACAAAACAAAACAAAAATGTAAGAAAATGGATGGAGTATTATTCAGCTGCTGTTAAAAACAACGACATCATGGAAATTGCTGGCAAATGGATAGAACTAGAAACAATTATCTGAAGTGAGGTAGCACAGACTCAGAAAGACAAACATAGTATGTACTTACTTATAAGTTGATATTAGCCATAAAGGATAACCATGCTACAATCTACAGACCCAAATGCCAAATCTTGCCTGGCTGAAGAAGGGATGGCATGACATGCTCCTTGAACACAGGAGCAGAGCCAGCAGGGCGTGGGCTCCATGAGTGCTGATGGTTGCTAGGCATAAGGCTTATTTGTATAATAATGGATATATTTTACTTCATGTTCGTCCTTTGGGAAATGCTCTCCCTGCCAAGATTAATGACTCTATGATAATTAGGAACAGCATGATTCCTGGAAGTGAGAATGTGTCTACGTTGCTCAGCAAAATGGTAAATAACTGCTACCTCAGGATAGCCCTTAAGGCTGTGAGAAAGAACTTTGGAAACATGAATTCAAGAATATATAAACAGTATTTCTCAACTATGCAAAATATAAGGATGCAATATAAATTGTATGAGGCTCTTTACAGACCTAAAAGAACAGAGAGGCAGCTCCACTAATAAGCCAGCTTATTAAAAAGATATTTAGGAAGAGATTTAGGGAGTAGTGATCTGAGGGCAAGATCCCACCCAGCTGAATTTATTGTTTGTGCTTAGAAAGGCAGGCAGATTTCTGAGTTCAAGGCCAGCCTGGGTTGGTTGATATCCATGAGACACCTGCCTTTTCTGAGTTTAGGTCCAAGCATGGTGGAAATGGTGATTTCAGGGAGGGATCCTGTTATTGTGTTTACAAAGACAGGAGATCTCTAAGTTCATTAGTTATGTTTAAAAAACACACTCATTGTACTTTTCTAAGAATCAATGAGCTAAGGTCTAAAATGCTGACTTGTCAGCATGTGTATGGTAGAGGATTGCAAAATCGTTCATCAATAGGAGGAGAGGACCTTGGCCCTGTGAAGGTTCTATGCCCCAGTGTAGGGGAATGCCAGGGCCAGAAAGTGGGAGAGGGCGGGGTGGCAGGCATGGGGAGGGGGGAGGCAACAGGGGTTTGTTTTTGTTTGTTTTTTTGTTTTTTGGAGGGGAAACTGGGAAAGGAGAAATTCGCATGTAAATAAAGAAAATATCTAAAATAAAAAAAAAAAATGCTGACTTGTAGGATAATCAAAAGGGAACCTGAGGGAAATGATTTATTGATATGTAAATAAAAGACTGGGCTTTGTTCTGTAAGAGAGAGCTACCTAGAGAGCTAACATAGCTCTTTTAGAATTTGTCTAACAGGTTTTCTGACTTTGGCCAAAAAACCCAAGAGCAGTCTAAACAGCTATCTTCACAGAGCTGACAGTTTGCAACCCATCATTGACTTTGAGTGGTTTCTTCTGCCCCTCCCAAACACTCCTTCCTAAGAACCTTTTCCCAAACTGAGGCTGGTCCTTGGCACACAAAGAATCTAAGTAAGAAGAAGGGCTCAAGATGTGTGAATCTCACTAAAAAGGGGAAATAGAATAGACAGTGTGAGTAGATAGAGGAAAGGGACAGGATGTGGGTGGGAGTGGGAATGGGAACAGGAAGGATCAGGTGTGGGGCAGATGGAGGGAGATAGTACTGGGAGAGACAACTGAAATGGAGTAGGGTGCATCTCTGGAATGAGCTAGAAACCTAGTGCAATAGAAACTCCCAGGAGTCTATGAGGATGACCATAGCTAAGACACCTAGCAATGGGGGGGGGGGGGGGGGGGGGGAGGATATAGAGCCTGAGCCAATCATCTCCTGTAACCAGGCAAGACTTCCAGTGAAGGGAATGGAACTCCAACCTTGCCATAAAACCTTTGACCTATAATTTGTCCTGCCTACAGGAGGCACTGGGGTAAAGATGTTGCAGAAATTGAGGGAGTGTCCAACCCATGACTGGTCCAAGGTGGGACCCATGCTGTGAGAGGGAGCCCACCCCTCACACAGATAAAGATATTCTGCTACACTCGTATACAGGAGCCTAGTGTCCATCAGAGAAGGTTCACCCAGCAACGGATGGAAACAGATGCAGAGACCTACAGCCAAACACTAGACAGAGCTTGGGGAATCCTCCAGAAGAAGGAGACAGAGGGGTCAAACATATGACAAGAAAACCCACAGAATCAATTAACCACAGCTCATAGGGGCTCACAGAGACTGAACCAACAACTCGGGAGCCTGCATGGGACTGACCTAGGTAGGCCCTCTCTGCACATATGTTTCAGTTGTGTAGCTTGATCTTCATGTGGAATTCCTAACAGTGGGAACAAGAGCTGTCTCTAACTTTGTTGCCTACCTTTGGGACCCTTCCCTCTTGCTGGGTTGCCTCATCTAGCCCTAGTAAGGGAGGATGCACCTAGTCCTACTGCAGCTTTCTATGCCAGGATTGGTTGACATCTGTGGGAGGCCCGCTTTTTCTGAAGAGTAACAACAGAAGGGGATTGGATGGGGGCTGAGCGGGGATGAGGAGGAAAGGAAGCAGAGGAAACTGCAGTTGGGCTGTTAAATAAATAAATAAAATTTTAAAATAAACAAAAGATAAATAATTTTGCAATCTCAGAAATTAACAACAACAACAACAAAAACAAGGAAACCCACCTCCTAAAATGTACCCTGAAGCTACCGTTGCTGGGGTGTATTGTGGGGGTTCAGTAAAGGCAAGAGAGGGTTTGAGAACAAGTGGTTTCAGCTTGGCCCCAACGAGGGCGATCACTTGGGTCTCTTAATTATTCTAGAATCCCAAAGACCAAAGTTTACCTAAATTATGGGGATGGTTTGCTAGTCATTTTTCATTTCTAGAATGAAATATCCGAAAGAAACCATTTCAGTGGAGGCGAGGTTTATTTTGGCTCACAGCTTCAGAATTTCGGTCTGTGTTTGATTGCTCCACTGTTTCTGGGCTGTGGCATGGCAGAGCAAAGTCGCCCACCTCATGGAAGACAGAAAGCAAGGGGGTGGGGCCAGGGGAAGGGTCTAGGGAAGAGATCCTCACTTTCAAAGGCATAGATAGCATCACTGTGAGGCCCCGCCTCGCACTGGTCCAGCCAATGTGTAAACTCATTAATGGATGAGTGTATCGATGATAGGAGCTCCTTCGTGACCTAGTGAGCCCTCCAGAGTTCTTCAACGGATGACTAATCTATTAATGTTCAAATGTTCAGGGGACATTCTACATTTAAATCCTACCAAATGACCTTTCTCAGAGCTGCTTGTTACTATCCTGTGGGCGATGAGACAAGGCCAACGTAAGAAACAGGATGGGGAGTACTGAGGAGAAAGGATGAAAAATGTTACCATGAAGTCAAAACCACCTGCGGCTCTTGCAAAGGATCAGAGTTAAGTTCCCAGCTCCCACATAGTGTGATTCACTGTGACTCTCCCTAGTCCCAGGGATCTGATGCCCTCTTCTGGCCTCTTTGGCACCAGGCATGCCTGTGGTACATGGACATACATGTGGGCAAAATACTTATGCCCATAAGATAAATGAATCATTAATTTTTTTTTTGATAAGGAAAAAGGAATCCTAGAAATTTTAAGACAAAGAAGGACAGGTGAGAGCTTTCTGGAAGGAAGTCAGCTGGACATAAACATGCCTGAGGCTACCGGCTCTGACACAGCTGCCAGAGTCTCACAATGAGGGAGCCAGAGCAATTTCTTTCCATCCATGTACCGTGAAGTCATTACAAAGGTGACACTGCTCTGAATAAGAGGACATGGAAGTTTGTCTAAGATGATTGGTGAGGAGAGAGAGAGGGGGAGGGAAGATGCAAAATAGTAGGGAAGTATTAAAATAAACAAAGATATGTGTTTCTCTGTGTGTGATAAGGAGGAGGAGCTGGAATGATGGCTACTCTTTCTATATTCTATCCTCTAATATTTTACACAAAACAGTTATGTTTTTCCATTCCAAGTTCATAAGAAGTATAATAAAATCTGATTTAAAAAATCATAGGACTAAAAAAATGTTAAGAATATTCTTGACCTCATCAAAAATTTAAAAGCTTATTTCCTTTAGACTGAAATAAAAAAAAAATAGTTACAAATATGAAATTGAAAGTTGTCGGGCTGGCTAGATGGCTCACTGAGTAAGAGCACTGACTGCTCTTCTGAAGGTCCTGAGTTCAGATCCCAGGAACCACATGGTGGCTCACAACCACCCGTAATGAGATCTGATGCCCTCTTCTGATGTGTCTGAAGACAGCTACAGTGCATTATGCTGGAGCGAATGGGGCCATCCTGAGTTCAATTCCCACCAGCCACATGATAGCTCATGGCCATCTGTATAGCTACAGTGTACTCATACACATAAAAAAGAAAGAAAGAAAGAAAGAAAGAAAGTTGTCAGGTTTAGACAGGAGTGAATATAGCCATTTGCTAATGCTGCGAAATCAAAGTGTATTTTAAAGGACAGAAATAAAGTTGGAAACAATTTCCCATTTCCCCTGGTACTTGGATCAATTTTTTTTTTTTCCGAGACAGGGTTTTTCTGCGCAGCCCTGGCTGTCCTGGAATTTACTCTGTAGACTAGGCTAGCCTCAGACCCAGAAATCCTTCTGCCTCTGCCTCCCAAGTACTAGGATTAAAGGCATGTGCCACCACTGCCCGGCTTGGATCAATTTTTTAAAACAACAACAATAACAACCAAGGACAAAGAAGAAAATAGAAATAATCTAATCATGTTTTCAGAGAGAACTAAAATCAGTATTTTGTGTATATGTTGGGTTTGGTCTTGTGCACTGGAAATTCAGATGCCGACTTCTGTGCCCCTTGATTAGGCTACAGTCTGAACATGGGCAGTGTATTAACCAGTGTGCTGTAAAGAAGGCTCTCCAATAATCCCTCACTGGGTAATAAAAGGCTGGAGCCTCGGACTAGGCAGAAGAGAGAGGAAAAGGAACTTCAAATTGGGTAGGGGGTCTCAGGTGGAGACCCAGAGGAGGAGGACAGAGGAGAGGGAGAAGGTTGCCCTGAGGCAGGAGAGGCCATGAGCATGGGGCCAAGAGAAGCTTGCCCTGAGGCCACACATGGAGCACAGCAAGCTGAGTGAGAGGCAAGCAGCAAGTAACACAGAGCCTGTGGCTGGGATGTAGGTTAGAATAGCTCAGAGCCTGCCTAGCACAGTGTCAACAGCTTACAAATAAAATACCAAGTCTCTCTGTCTTTTATTCTATATAGGCTAGAGTGGGGCAGAGCCCCCATAAACATACTTCAACATGCATGTTTATTTTCCATTTAGTTCTTTAACTAGTGTGTGTGTGTGTGTGTGTGTGTGTGTGTAAATGGATCATAGCTGTTTTTATCTGACAGCACAGAGTCAGCGGTACCTTTGTCATTTGTTGAAAGATCATTGAACTTTTCCATTATATCTTAATTTTCTGACAAATCACATGTCAGTAAATTTGTTTATGTAAAATGTCTGAACTAAAATAATAGTAATAATAATACACCTTCATGACCACAAAGACCATTTTTGGTGCTACTTATGGATGAATATTCCCAGTGTGGGGAACAGAGCCTATTCCTTGCTAAGAAGTTGGCATTAATGACAATTACTCTCACACCTGTAGAGTGTCAACTTAAATGTATGCAAGATTCATCAGGAGAGCTAGTCAATGTCCCATGCCCAGCCCGAAGGCCCAAAGAAATTGACTCAGGTGTCTTTGGACTAGTCCTGGTGGCTCTCACACTGGGGTCTTTGAAAAACCAGCCTCAGACTAAATAACAGAATTACTGGAGCAAACACATCAAGATTTTTTTTTCTTTTGTTTTTTGTTTTTTTTTTGAGACAGGGTTTTTCTGTGTAGCTCTGGCTGTCCTGGAACTCACTCTGTAGACCAGGCTGGCCTCGAACTCAGAAATCCAGCTGTCTCTGCCTCCCAAGTGCTGGGATTAAAGGCATGCGCCACCACCACCCGGCTCACACCAAGATTTTTAAAGCCTCTGATTTATATAGTGTTATTTTATCTCTCTCAATGTTTTATTGTTTTAAAGCACCTTCCCCTACCTTGTATTATTTAAATCTGCCCATTTTGTTGTCTCTCATCAGTATTATGATTTATCAACTTTAAAAACAGTCGCTGTTTGCTATGAATAAAGAAACGTTTCTGTTACCATGCTGAGTCCTAATGGGAGATCATGGTTCTCTCTGTTCTCACCATCTAGAATGAAAAACTGATTTACATCTTGACATGGCAGTTTTCCTATCTTTTCACTTTTCACTTGCTTGTTTATTCATATGTTTAACTGGTGAATTTATTTATATATTCCAGGCCTACCTACTCTGTGATGCTTCAGTATGTGTGTAGTTGTGAAATGATCACAGCCAAGCTAATGAACACATCCGTCACCTCACACGGTCACCTGTTTTTGTTTGTTTGTTTGTTTTTTGCTTGTTTTTTTTGTAATGAAAATACTTCAGCACTCCTTTTAGTCAATCTCAAGTATACAACACAATGTCATTAGTGTAGTTGCCATGTTGCACGTGGGTCTTTGGAATATATTCATCAAATGGCTGCGGGTTTATAGGGTTTGACCAATATCTCACCCCCCCAACCTCTAGTTTTTGCTTTATCAGACCCCCCCAAATTAACATAATTGTTTTCATAAAAATCATACTGGCTTACTACAAAGAATATGCCTATTAGAAATAAGTGAATATGAAGACCAAAACCACCCAAAGTAGACCATGCAGACATAATTAGGCCTAACGAAATGATTTTTAGGTTAACAGCTTTTGATTATCTGCAGTCTCATAGATAAGGACAGAAGGACATATGGCTGGCAGCACAGAATGAGAGGGGATTGCTTTAAGAGGAATGATGCCATGCTACAGATAATGGAGAAAGCAGGAGACCGAAGGTGAGCAGCAGACATGGAGCCTGGGATAGCAGGCAGAGAGGAGGGTGCCAGCATTAAGCAGAGAAATTTACCTTGGTGGGTCCAGGCCAAGACAGGCTGCATATCTCACACTGTGCAACAAATCTAGTGCAAGAGGGTTATTAGGGGTGGGGAGCAAAGTCTGTATTGGAGTGGAATGGGGAACATGAGGCAGGGGAGGGAGAGAGGGAGGGAGTGCGAGAGGAGGGGGGAGAAAGGGGCAAGAGAGATCCAGATAGACAGATGGGGAGACATAGACGGGGTGTCCAGACAGACCTTTCAAAGGGTGTGTTCTGCATAGGAAAATATACGATTCATAGCCCCAGTGCCCTACCTGGTGGCAGATAGTGATGATAGAGAAGAGAGGGAGAGAGGAAGACAAAAAGATGGCCCACAGTCAAAATACAGGGTTATAGTGAGGAGCGTGGGTAACTGTGGGGAGGGAAGCCTGTGGGCTGGAGTTTAGGGCAGTGAAGAGGTGATGTGGGCGAGGATGCTTAGCACATGGACTCTGAAATGTGGAACAGGTACTTGTGAAACTGAGGGAAGCCAGAGGCCAGCAAGTGCCACAGGTAGCCATTTGTCCCTTCTGCCTTTTGGAATTTGGGAAAATGGAGTTTCCTTTTGAACCCGACAGTAGTATGCTCTTTTCCTTGGATCATGGGTCGGCTTCCTCCCAGGCAGAACCTGAAACAAGAAAGGCAGAGGTAAGACTTCATCTGTGAGAGGGAGAGAGGGGTCAGGGGTGCTCCTGGGAACAGCACTCTCTGTGGCCCTTGAGCGCCTCCAGTGAGCACCCCCAGTGAGCGCCCCCAGTGAGCAGGGAGACTGTCACGCCTAAGAATGAGGACTTGCAAATGCCTGGTCAGTTATCAGGTGACCCTCGCCCCAAGGAGACTCTTAACTTTCCAGTTCTCTCTGCCTGCCTAGATAAGGCAACGGGTCCTTGGAGGCAAAGAAAGCTTCAGATATTTGTAGGTGGCTGTAGCTGAAAGCTTGAAGAACGAGTATGGGAACTGAGGGAATGCCAGAGGGCATGCGCAGAGCTAGCTGCACAGCCCTTAACTACTCTGGGGCTTTGGACCATCGACCCAGTGAGTCCCAGAGAGCCTTTCGCTCTTCCCATTGTATCACACTGGCACTCCCTTCTCTACCTTCTCCTTTCCTACCCAGCACCCGGGTCCACATCCACTCCCAATATCCCCCAGTGTTTTGGTTTGGACTTGAAGTGTTCCCCAAAGGCTTGCTTGCTAAACCTCTCCTCTGCTTCCAGGTTGCTACCATGCCCTTGGACATAGGAAACTAATTGATCATGGATTGATACCTTTGAAACTACAAGCCAAAATATACTTTCTTCTTTTCATTTTAAATTAAAGTGTGTTGTTGCTGTTGTTGTTGTTGTTGTTGTTGTTGTTGTTGTAATAGAGACAAAGTCTTGCGATGTGTCCCTGCCTGGCCTCAAACTCACTATGTAACAACAGACTGGCCGCCAATGCAGGAGCTTGCGTGCCTATTCTGTTAGCATTAGAGGCTTCTGTCACCATACCCAATCTGTTTCTCCTTTAAGTTGATTTTCTCAAGTAATTTTTTTCACCATGATGAAAAACTGACTAACATACTCCAGATTTTGAGGTATTGGTGAGAATCTTTGAAATGATTTTGTCAAGTCTTTCACAGTTCCTAGGATGATGCAAACTTAGGACCCGAGGATTTCCATGTCCCTCTACTCTGTTCTGGGAGCTGATAACTTCCTTCCCTTCCCTTCTAGGGCCTTGGGCCCTTCTCCAGTTTTCGATGTACATTTTGGTAGTTTTAGATATGTTACAAATTGTTTGACATCCTACCTCCAAAAGTCAGTGGCTAATTCCCATCGTCTTGGGTGTTGATTGGATGCAGTGGTCTTCTAATGAGTACAAGATGGTAGAAGTGAAGAACTGTGCCTAGCACACACAAGGCATCCGAACTCCCCCTAGCTCTCTGGCTGCTGGGTCACACTGAGGGAAGCCACCTACACTCCTTAGAGGAAGTTCAACCCAGGAAGAGAGCACAGAGGGTCTTCCCGCAGTTGGCTAGTCACAGAGGCCTCCAGGCAAGGGCCAGGCAGTGAGTTTGAAAGAAGCCCAACAGAGCTTGTCAAGTCTTTAGACAAAAGGCCCTGAGCCAGAACCTCCCAGCATCTAAGCGTTCCCAGACTCTGGTCTCAGTAAAGCTGTGAAAATAAAGGTTTGTTATTTTAAACTACAGAGTTTGCAATAATTTGTTAAGCTGTAGTTAGTAGAGTTTAAAATTTCATCAACCGTTTTCATTTTCGAGTTTTATTATCTTTAGAAAACTGAGGCCGGCTAAAAGCATATTACTTTTGTAAATGATGTAGTTTAACTGTCCACCTTAAGCAAGGATCTTGAACATGACATAATCGCTGGGGACCGATGGCATCTTTTCTCATTTTATTTCTTGAGCAGCATTGAAAGGGAAGGGTAGGAATGCTCTGACTGCTGCCCTCAAGGGCTTTCCTATTTTACTAGCCTTTCCTCACAGGCTTCTCAAGTTCTTTTGTATTCTCTGACTTGAGATCAACCCCACTACTGCCTTGTCCTGGTTTGAATATGCTTGGCTCAGGGAGTGGCACTATTTGGAGGTGTGGGCCTGTTGGAGTAGCTGTGTCACTGTGGGTGTGGGTTTTAAGACCCTCATTCTAGCTGCCTAGAAGTCAGTCTTCTAGTATCCTTCAGATGAAGATGTAGAACTCTCAGCTCCTTCTCCAGCACCATGTCTGCCTGGACGCTGCCATGCTCCTACCTTGATGATAATAGACTGAACCTCTGAACCCTGTAAGCCAGCCCCAATTATGAGACTTGCATTGGTCATGGTGTCTGTTCACAACAATAAAACCCTAACTGAGACACGCCTTCTGGCACAAGTGGAGTAGAAGTGGCCATTCCTTTGCATCTAGGTACGTGGTCTCAATTTCCTCCATTAGAAATCCCTTAAGTAATGCTGTTCTCTCATAACATTTACTTGGGCATTTCATTTATAAAAATATTGCGTTAAAAAAATAAAAAACAGAACAAACGACAGTGTCAAATGTCTAGGTAGTTCAGCAGCTCAAGGATCATGATTGAAGTATCAGTCCAGATAGTAGGAAAAAAGGTGTCCCATTAGAAGTAACTCGTGTGACTCCATTTTTTATAAAAAGATGATCTCTTCAATGAAAAACACTTTGCTTTGAAATGCAAGCAGAGAATAAGGTTTGGAACCATACTTGACCCTTCCCTCAAAAGAATCCTGAATAAACACACTACTTAAAATGCAGGACACAAGATGAGCATGGCGTCTCACACTGTAATTCCAGCAGAGGAAGAGGCAGTGGCAGGTAGATATCTAAGTTCCAGGACAGCCAGGGCTACACGGAGAAACCCTGCCTTGAGAAAAATAAAACAAAACAAAACAATAAAAATGCAGAACACAAAATATCATATACTGTATGGTAAAGATCCTGGGAAAGTTATGGACACCCGTAGACAAGGGTGAAGAAACCTGGAGAATGTGAGCAGTTTTGTAACCCAAGGCTTAGACATCATGGACATACCTTTGAAACTGGGAATTCCAAAGCTTTCTAAGAGAAACAAACATGGTTGTGCACACGCACACACGAGCGCATGCACACACACACACACATACACCCAAGACAGATTTCCATAAACAGACCACACTGTAGAATTTCCAAGCCTACATGGGGCTAGGGTTGAAGGACAGCATTCTTTCCTCCTGACCTAAGGGAGGCTAGCTAAGACTTCTCTTGTGTTAGTTGAAAAGGCTTTCCAGGGATACTGTATGCTCTTTTCTTCTTTCTTAATAAAAAGTTTCCAAAGTGGTTTCATGGTTGATTATGTTGCTTGGGGAAACAGACTGATTCTAAAACATGAATAATTTGAAGGACACTAAGTTCCAATCTTAGAATCGTACCAACTAGGTGGTGTTTTGGGAGCTGTGTTGTCTGCTTTGGCTTCTGCTAAGGGAACACCTGCCGAAGCCATGCGTATTTGTGTTTGTGGCTCTCTGAGGGAGTGTGTGTTTGTGGCTCTCTGAGGGAGTATGTGTTGGTAGGTCTCTGAGGGAGTATGTGTTGGTGGGTCTTTGAGTGTGGAGGCAAGCTAAACGGTGATAGTAAATGTCTGTGGAACAGAGCTATATTGCAAAGGAGTAAGGCCTGGGTTAGATCTCTGTATAAAACCATTTATGATCTCTTATGATTCATTAAGTAACATAATAAGCAGCAGAGGTCACATTACAGATATACCTGCGGTTAACTTTAAAAATGTGCCACCATCTCCAGGAGGAATTGTGTTTGAAACAGGGCCAGCTGTATTGTAATGGCAAACGGTTACCATCTGCCCTGTGTGTGGATGGCAAAACACCCGTCACTTAGGTCTTGCCACCAGGCCTACCGATGTCTCTTCCCTCCTTGGATAACAGAGGGCAGTGGAAGTAAACTCCGGCTAACACAGTAGATCTCCACAGAGAGAACTCCAGTCTTGCCCTTCATGACTGGGTAGAGGTGACATTGAAGAAGTCAGAGGAGTGTGCTGAGGAACTGTGTAGAAGAATGGCTGAGGTCTGCAGCTGCAGGCGGCAGTGGGCAGACTTTCTATGTCACTCTCGATTCCTGGCCTGAACGTCTTCAGGAAAGGTAAACTCTTTCCTGTTAATAAAAACATCTAGTTTGGGGCTGGAGAAATTGGCCAGGTAAGAGCTCTGGCCTTCTAGGGGACCTAGGTTAGACTCCCAGCACATATGAGTCTGCAGGTCAGAAGCTGATTTTTCTCTTTCTACCATGTGGGTTTTGGGATTGAATTGATAGGTCAGACCTGGCAGCAAGGCCTTTATCTGCTAAGCCATCTTACCAACTCAACAGCTATAATGGCGCCATATAGAATGTCTTAGGTTTTGGAAGAACTAGGGATTGAACCTAGGTCTTCATGGATACAAGGCAAGCAACCTACCACTGAATGACAGTCCCAGCCCTTATGTGACAATTTCATAACATATACAATGTATCTTGATCATATCTACCATAGCTCTCTCCTTCCACTCTCCCAACATGTCCTCCTTCTGCCTTGATGTCCCTCTTCTTCCTCTTCTTCTTCTTGTGAGCCACCATGTACTTGCTGGGAATTGAACTCAGGACCTCTGGTAGAGAAGTCAGTGCTCTTAACCGCTGAGCCATCTCTCCAGCCCCTTCTTCTTGTTGTTCTTGTTATTTTTCTTCTTGTTCTTTCTTGTTCTTTTTCTTCTTTTTCTTCTTGTTCTTTCTTGTTCTTTTTCTTCTTGTTCTTTCTTCTTCTTCTTCTTCTTCTTCTTCTTCTTCTTCTTCTTCTTCTTCTTCTTCTTCTTCTTCTTCTTCTTCTTTCTCTTTCTTTCTTTTTCTTCTCCCTCCTCCTCCTCCTCCTTCTTTGTCTTTATCTTCTTCTTCTTCTTCTTCTTCTTCTTCTTCTTCTTCTTCTTCTTCTTCTTCTTCTTCTTCTTCTTCTTCTTCTTCTGCTTTCTCTCTCTTTCTTTCTTTCTTTCTTTTTCTTCTTCTCCCTCCTCCTCCTCCTCCTCCTCCTCCTCCTTCTCCTCTTCCTCTTCTTCCTTCCCCATTGGGTCCAATTAGTGTTGACCATATACTCATAAGTGTACAGCCATCCACTAGAGCATAGGCAGCCTACCAGCAGCTGCATCCACGGGGAAAAAAGGCTCCTTCTCCCCCAGCAGCCATCAACTGCCAGTAGCTCTTCAGCTAGAAGTAGGACCTCATGCATGCTGGGAATGTTGATTGGCTTGATTTTTGCATTGGTCTTATGCAAATAACAATAACTGCTGTGAGATCACAAATAAAAGGCCATGTCACATCCAAAAGACAGCATTTCACAGGACTCTTACCCATCCTCTGGTTCCTATCCTTGCAGAGGTGGATTGATACAGATATCCCGTTTAGGGATGAACACTCATCGATCAGACTCATCTCTTTGAGTCTCTGCATTAACCACTACCCAGGGCAAAAGAAACCTTCTCGGATCAATGTCAAGGGCAATGCTGATATGAGCATGAATATTTACTAGGCAGCTTGATGACATATCTTTAAAGCAAAATAACAGTAGTATATTTGTCCCTTGGGCCTTATGTAGGGGTCTGTTTCTTATAGCTATGAAGGCTACCAAGTTAACATGTGAGGCTGTTTTAGTTAAGGTTTTCTGCTGTGAACAAACACCCTGACCAAGGCAACTCTTATAAGGACAACATTTAACTGGGGCTGGCTTACAGGTTCAGAAGTTCAGTCTATCATCACCAAGGTGGGAAAATGGCAGCATCCAGGCAGGCATGGTGCAGGAGGAGCTGAGAGTTCAATATCTTCATCTGAAGGCCAATAAAAATAGACTGACTCTCACGTGGTTAGGAGTAGGGTCTCATTGCCCACCCCCATAGTGACACCCTTACTCCAACAAGGCCACATCTACTTCAGCAAGGCTATACCTCCTAATAGTGCCACTCCCTGGGACAAGCATATTGAAACCACCACAAAAGTGGAGGGAACCTCAAGTGAGGAAGTGTGTCGGTGAGATGGAAGGAAATGCAGAATTCATCCTTTTTTTCATGAAGTCTCTCAGGAGAACTCACTTTCCTAATGATGACCTTAGTCAAGGTACCCTCAGGATCTAAGCTCCTGTTAGAAGTCTCATTCCTAACAAGATAGCTTAACAGACTAAAACACTCAAACCACAAGGATGGATTGAGACACTTGATTTTAAATGCTCATGATTTCTGTGATTGTAGGGTCAAAACTTCTATAAGTTGCCTAAAACATGAATTCACATGAATTTTCATCTTTCAGTCTATTTTTAAAAATTTCTTACAAGTACGTATAGTTTTGTTTGTGTACTTCTCAGCTCTAAATTTCAAGGTTTTATGACCCTTACCTTGTTGCCTCTGGAAGCACTGTCATCTCAAACGCTTCTCCCTTCTGTGTGTGTTTTCTTTTACTGGAAAACTCCCTCCATGTGCTCACATCGGGTAGAAGAGACTGAATACTTGTCTCTTGTCAACCTCAAAAGATGAGGGGTTTAGGGGAGGACTACGGTCAAAGGCTTTTATTTTATTTTATACTCTAAAGTTCCTAAGTGCTCAACAATAACCATTTATTGTCTTTATCTATAACTCCAAAGATAATCTATTTATAATAGATGAGCATCTCTGAGCTCCTTCATAAATGGCTATGGATCTATTATTTTATAGAAATCCTTTTAGAATTTGCATTGTTTTCAAACTATAGACTACAGGAATTGTTGCTATACTTCAATGAAGTTTTATATTTTGTTTTTCTACAAGTTAAAACTACTGTAAGCTCATCACTAATGATGAGCTAATAAAGAATTTGATTTATTAAAGACAGATGCCTAGTTTGTCATTTCCTTATTTTATTTTGTTTTATGATAGAATTCATGTGGCCCATTCTGGCCTGGAACTTCTCATGTAGCCAAGGATGTCCTTGAACTTCTGATCCTTCCTTTTCTACTTCCCAAGCACTTGGATTGCAGGACTGTATCACTATACCAGGTTTATAGGATGCTTGACCAAACTGGAGGTTTGTGTGTGCTAGGTAAGCACTCTACCACCTGAGCTATATCCTCAACCCCAAGTCTGTCATTTTACAAAATTATCCATACTATACTTCTTTAGTTAAATGTTGGATATTAGTTATGACATCATAAAATTTATAACATAAAACATCTATGTTAATTTTTGTACTTCTGTAAATGATGATAAATTCTATTTTCCCCTTGAGATAGGGTCTCACTTTGTAGCCCTAGATGGCCAGAAACTCAGAGATTCTCCCTCTTCAGTCTCCTGAATGCTGGAATTAAAGGTGTTTGCACCATGCCTGGTTCTACTGGATTTTTTTTTTTTTAAATGTTGTTGTTTAGTTGGTTTGGTCTAGTTTTTTGAGGCAGGATCTTTTTACATATCCCTAGCTGTTCTGAAACTCACTGTGTAGACTAGACTGGCCTTGGATTTACAGAAATCTGTCTGCTTCTGCCTTCCAAGTGCTGAGATTAAAGGTATGTGCCACCATGCCCAGCTTTCTATTTAAATTTTTTATGTCTTTCTGTTAATGTTAAATGAATTATAGCAGAACAATAGATGTCTCAGTGGGTGTGAATGTACAGGAGGATGTCTGCTCTGTAGTTAGGTGTAGGA
>NW_022196895.1:30110227-30110446 GCF_008632895.1 Mastomys coucha | reverse complement strand
AGACGGCCCTCTCATCCACTTTGCCGCCTACGCAGGTTTCTCAGCTAAGAAGGGTCCGGTGCACACACATCCATGCAAAGTGTCAAAGCTCGTCGCAACCCCAAGGTCCGAGGTCCATCATAATCTCCGAAAGTGGCTGACGTAGCTGACCTAACCGGTCCAGTCAGATTCAGAACTCAACACAGCGGGTGCAGCCAGGAGCCAAGGCTGAGGCTGAAG
>NW_022196895.1:30099532-30105401 GCF_008632895.1 Mastomys coucha | reverse complement strand
TTGAGTCGAGTTGTCGTATCTGGCGTCGGTTGGAATTCTTCCGTGAACACAGCAGGGCTACCACAGTTAGGGCCTTGGAGTTGGTGACAGCTGGGTTGATGCCCTCTGTAGTCTATGCACCTCAAGCAAAATTTTTGCCATTGTGAGATAAATTTTTGTGATGTATACAATGATGTAATAGTGTTATCTGCCTTATAAATTAATCATGAAGATCAACAAAATCCAGAGTGAAGGAAATTCTTCAGGAATGCCCTAGTTTTGTTGAATAAACTGAAAAAAAAGTAAGAATTTTTTTTTCCTGGAGGAAGGAAAGAAAAGACTGAATATACAATACTTTTGGTAGAATACCTAAATAAAAACTGTAGCTACCATTACTGTGGACCTTTTGAATCAGACTACATTTACTTAAACCAAACTCAAGTTTATGACCTCCTGCTAGGTGCATTCTGGGTCTTTTTGTCATTCAGGGAATGTTAATAAGGTTCCCATCAGTGATGGGTTACAGAAAAGACTAATGACAGCCCGGATGAACAGCACCATAGCTGCTATTGTAAAGACCCGGCTTACCATTAGATGAAAAGTGCTTAGCATCCAGGAAGTGTCCAATACATACTGCTTCCTGATATTTCTATGGCAACAGGATACATTTCTCCTGCCCTAAGTAAGCTTATGGCTATATAGAAACATGTCATATAAACATAGAGAACCATAACTCAAGACTTGAGTTTAAGAATGTGATGAGATATATAAAGGAGCCAGTCATCAGAGAGGAGGAAACTGAATGGAGAAATTGCAGAGGAACTTATGTGTGGACCATAGGAGCCTCCTGCCTCTGCCTGCAGTAGCTAAAATCTCTGGGTACTGAGTCCTCTCGGAGAACCCCAGAGAAAGCTGCTGTTAGTGTAAATTCAAGATCCCCTTGGTTACTGTCTATCTTAGGATTTCCATTGCTGTGAAGAAACACTATGAACAAAGCAACTCTTATAAAAGAAAAAATTTAATTGAGGCTGGCTTACAGTCTCTGAGGTTCAGTCCATTATCATCATAGCAGGAAACACAGCAGTGTGCAGGCAGGCATGATGCTGGAAGAGCCCAGAGTTCTGTATCTTGATCCGAAGGCAGCCAGGAGAAGACTACCTTCTAAAGGTGGCCAGGAGAAGAGTCTCTTCCACCCTGGGTGGAACTTAAGCTGACTCAAAACCAGCCTTCACAGTGACACACTTCCTCCCACAAAGCCACACCTCTTAACAGTGCCACTTCCCATGGGCCAAACGTATTCAAACCACCACACTATTCTTCATGCATTGCTTGCTGGTTCCAATTGATTGTCATGCAGTATCCACTGGGTGGAAGCTTTGTTAGAGGGTAGGATTCTGGCTGACAGATACAGCTCACTTAGGCCTAGAGGGATTCTGTGCATAGGCGAAGGGGCCTGAGGAAAAGAGACTTGAAGCTGCATACGACTTCTCTGAGGCCCCAAGTCATCTTTTTAACTCCTTCTTATGCATTTAGGCAGCCTAATATGCCGTTCACAATGCTCAGACCTGGTGGCAAGCAGAAGGGTAGCTAGCTTGATGGGAAGAGCCCTGGATTTGAGTCAGAAGAGCATTTGCAGTCCTGGGTCCATCACTTGGACAAGATGGAAAGAACCGTAATTTCCTTAACCATGAAACAGAATTAGTGATACCTGTCCCAAGTGTCTCGTGGGAGGACTAGGTGAATTAGTGTGTATGAAATCCGAGTTGTCACTGTCATGGGTGTGGCTCCTTTTTGCCCTTGATTTTCGATGTATCTTGAATGTTTCACTTAAGGAAGTGTGTTTGCTACCAGCCTTGACCAAGACAAATACATAGGAGACTTTAAGTCTGTTTACAGCGTGATGTGCTTTACATTCACCCTGAATTTATTTCTCTCTATTAGGAAATCCCTGCCCTGTGCATGGGAGAATTTTTTCATCTTTTCATAATTCATCACAAATACTGTGATCACTTTAAAGCCATTGCTAGGGAAAGCAGGTTTCCTCAGGACCGCAAAGCCATTTACTCGAAAGGATAAAAGATGACCTTGTCGGAATACAGGCTGTAATTATTTCAGAGTCTGACAAAAGGCTTTTCTCTGGTCAGAGTCACCATGCCTTTGTTTGCTTGACTCTCTTTTTAAAAGAACCTAGCTCTTGCAAGGACACTACCAAAATAGAAATGCCCATCCCAAGGTATTAAAGAAACTTTTGAATTGATAAATTATTTATTTTTAAGAATTCTTAATATGATTGATTTTATTTTAGATCTAGAACAATAAAGAACCTGCCCAAGGTTAAAAGCAGCCAGATCTGGAAGTCAGTCTGACACTCACAGGGTTTTTTTTCTTTTCCATATAGATATATATAGTATATATATATACATATATATTTGTTTATGTATATGACATGTACTTATTTAGTGTGTGTATATGTGGCATATGTAAAAGTGAGAGGATACCTTACGAGAGCTGGTTCTTTCCTTCTGTTTCCTTCTGGGATTCTTGGATTAAACCTAGGTTATCAGGCTCTGCTCTATGACAAAAGCTTTTATATGCTGAGCCATCTTGCCAGCCCCCTCTTTTAATAAACAGTTCTCGGCTTACTGCATTTACTAAATATAAACTGTGCTCTAGAAGCCTTACTACTTACCATCTCTGCCCCTCCCCCAAATGCCCACACACGTTCCCTCGCTACAAGGCAAACGACAATGAGAAATATGAGGTATGGGCATATTACAAAGGTGGACAAGGGGATGGATCAATTATGACTCAGACAGAGGGGAAATCTGAAACTATTTTATGGAGGTGAAGAATTTTGAGCTGAGGCTGGAGGCAGGCTTGGTCACTGGTAGGAGTAATAGGACCAAAGATAGTGTTCTGGCTCACATCAATAAGCATACAGGACCCACAAAACAGCCAGCCGGGAGATCTGAGCATGCACAGACTACAGTTCAGACTGACGAAGATCCTGAATTCTGAATCGAGGCTGGGCTTTGTTTACCAGGCATTGCCATCAGTGGCCTTTGGTCGGAATAGGATGTTATTATGGCACCAATTTAGAAGGAGGGACAGCAGTCAGGAAATCAGCAAGCCGCTTACTCAACCCTTTAATAAGTGGATAGGTGTAGCAGGACCATAGACCTTAGCACAACCCACTCCAAGATGGAAGTACCATTCAGGACATACAACCCAGCACACAGATAGCATCACCTGCAAAATGAAAACAAAGACCCAGTCTGTCAAAGTCCATGGTTCTGGGAAAGTCTAAGTGCACTAACCCTGCCGTTTGGCTTCTGGTTTTCTGCTTTTGCCAAACTGTTCTTGCTGTCTGCAGTGTGTCAATCCAGAATATGGTCTTTGTGCTTAAAAACTCACCCCAAGAAAGGCTTGAGGCTGCCCAGGGATCCTGAACACCCACTGTAGGCATCAAGCAGCTTAGAAAGACTCTCTAGGCTTAACCTCATGCCCAGACAAGACTTCTCTGGTGGATTTAGTATGGATGGTTCCTTCTCGTTAGGTAACAGTTGCAATGTTGGGTACTAGGTAAACCAGCAGCTCCAGAGGGAACAAATGCTTACCAAATAAGTGGAGAGGTGGTGAGAAAAGCATGTTCAGAGACAGAGGCCAGGGCCATCTGAACCAGGAGCAGGGTTCATTCTACTTAAATATAGAAGATGATTAGGGCTGGGCATGGTGGCTCGTGTCTGTAATTCCAGCCCCTGGGAGGCTGAGACAGGAGGATAAAGAGTTCAAGGCCAGCTGAACTCTTATTTGCGTGAGACCCTGTCCTGAAGAACTTAAAAACAAAAGAGATTAGCTAGGACAGTAAGGCACAGGGGTTCATTCTAGAAATGGCATGAAAGAGGTATAAAGTCTCATGACAGGTTCCATGAAAAAGAGGCTTCATGAGACCGGGGTTAGAGCTGTGGATGGGGTCAAGATAAACATTAGCTTATCATGTATGAGGCCCTGGTTTTAATCATCAGCACCACAAAAATAATTTAAATAAATAAATAAAGCCATGGGTGGAGGAGAAAGGGTGGGAGACATGGCTGGAAGGGCCAGTGGACTGGAGCATGAGATATTTGAGTGTGTTAGTTAAGACATGAACTTTAACCAGGAAGTAATGAAGGGTTCCTGAGTAGAAGAGGAACTAGGATAAGTTTAAATAGTAGTAAAACCATCCCGGTGAGATATTGTCAGGTCTTAACCTTGATGGATCCAGTCAGTGAGACTGAAAAGGTCTTGCTATTGGAATTGATGTAGGAGACGCTCAAAGTAATGGAATAGATGCTAATAGATCCACTTAGGAGAATTAAATCACACCAAATGGAATGTAGCTAAGGGAGAGCTGCTTACCGAATGCCCCAAAGGTAAGTAGTGTTAACCACGCCTGTCAGACAGAAGCGACATTTACGATGCTAGGATGTAAATATTTGTTCACCAGGATTGACCAGCCATCAGGCCCATCCCCAAAGATGGAATGCCTTGAGATGCCTATAACAGGCAGCTCAAGGGGGCAGTTCAGGGTCACAGCTGATGTAAATCCTAGTCTGCCATAAAACTCTCAGTTCTCTTGAGAAAAGCACCAGCTCTGCCATGTAGCCAAGATGAACCCAGGAAATAACTATTCAGCAAGAACAACACTGATGTACCAATTTAAACTTATCCACGACTAGCTTACAAGTAAATGAGACTCAGACTATCGTTATTTTATTTGATTTTGACAATTACTGGGGGGGGGGGTTAAGCCCTAATCTACTTTTCTAACTGTTGGCCAGGCTACCTCCCCAGTGATGTTCCTCAAATCCTTGCTGTTTCTTCTGGCCACGTACTCATGGTTCATCCTCTCTCATGGTTCCTTCTCTCTCCTCCTCATTCTCCCCACCAACCATGTAACTCCAAAGCCACCTATCTCTAATCCCTCTAGTCATTGGCTGTAGCCATCTACATTTAGCCAATAGTTTTAAATGAAGGAACAAGGTCTGCACAACAAAAGCTGGTAACTTTGGATACAGAATTTAGCATTACAATACATAGCAACAGACTAAACCTGAACAATGTACTTAAGAAATAATTCTGGCAATATCTTTACTGTGTAAATTTCCCATCTACCCTAGTAACCACCTCCTGTCTCTGTTTAAATTGCTGAAGGTATAACCTGGGGCTCAGACCTAAAAGAGACTTAAGGATGACAGTGTATGTAAAATGCACAAGCCTAAGGTATATATATGTTAGTAGAATTTTCTATGTGAGGTCAGCTGTTCTTTGGGCATTTGCCACAGCTGGTAGCATGTTCTGACCCCATCCCTGCCCCCAGTAAATAGCTCCTCCCTTCTTTCTCTTTGTTGTTCTTTCTTCTTTGTTGTTGTTGTTGTTCGTGTGTCTTTGTTGTTGTTGTTGTTGTTGTTGTTGTTCGTTTTTTTTTTCTTTTCAAGGCAGGGTTGGTTTGTAGGCTAGGCTGGCCTTGAACTCAGAGATCCACCTGCCTTTACCTCCAGAGTTCTGGGATTAACTGTGTGCACCACTACCACCCAGCCCTTTATTAATCTCTTAAGTGTGTGGAATGATTTCTCACTGGGAAGGAATATTATTTCCATTACAGAATTCAGACTAATACAGAAAGTGATTACAATGCAAAATAAAGCAAGCCAAAGGATGGATATCAAAGGGTTTCATATGGGAAGAAAGTGTGAAGGCTGGATTCAAGGAAGACAAGATTCCAGGAAGAGGTGTGACTTGCACTGGAGCATTCTGGGTAGAGGCTACAGGACAGGCACAAACAGACATGTCTGACTTCTGTGGCTGTGGGATGAAGGAACTGCTTCCATATATATATATATATATATAT
>NW_022196895.1:30074071-30099513 GCF_008632895.1 Mastomys coucha | reverse complement strand
TATATATATATATATATATATATATCCGTGGCGGGCATATGATGGTAGTGTGGTACACGTATAGAACCCTCCAAAGAGCAAGCTGAGATGAAATAATCAACAGAGAGTTGACCTGTTCAAAAACCATGGCTCAAGACAATTTGTTTAGCTGCAAGAAGTTTGGGTAGCTTAGGAAATGGGAAATGTCTCTGATTATCCTAAAAATATGGTTTGTAGGATATGGATTCTTTCATTTTGTCTAAAATATATATGCCCTATTTTCTCAGGCACGGCCATGAAATGATTTCCCCCCCCGCAGTTACAATCACACAGTATCAGCTATTTCTGGCTAGTGTAACATAGTTCTTGAAGAAGTACTATTTCTAGAAAGCATCTTGCCAGTGAATTGTGCAACTTGACAGCTGGTACCTTGCTCAGTATCGGGAGAGAGGCCCCCGCGTGTCTTAAGCTTCCCCAGGACTAGCCTACGTGTCTCTGAAGTGCTATCATGGTGTTGTTACACACAGATGCCGACCGTGTAGTGATTTGGGATCTCTGTGATTGTGCTAAGGGTCTCATGTGGAGTCAACGGTGAAACAAGGGAGCCCAAAGGACTCAGAAGAAGTGAGAAATGATGAAAGAAAAAGGATGGATAGGAGGGAGAATTTAAAAATAAGTAACTCCTTACAGAGCTGGGACCTGTAGACCCAGGAAAGAGAAGTCCATGTGGTGGACAAGCTGAGAAGCTAGGCTGACTCCATGACAGCCTTCAAATTAGCAGTTAAGAGACTAGGCCTAAAACTCCAGACTTCAGGCAGCTAGTCAGAAACTGCTCCCCCACCTGACTCCCCAACCTGGCCTGAAGCAAGGACAGGGGATCAGCAGTTTACAGCCAGCCACCAAGATCCAGTAATGGAATGTACAGAGATAGAGAAGACAAAGCACACCTACCCCAGGATTCCCCTAAGGGGTGAGCTCTCTTTGGGGTCTCTCCATCTTGGTAATGGGGAGATACCAGCATGCTGGACTTCTGCAGAATAAAACATGGACCCTTATAATACCAGTCTCTTTAACAGCTTCTCCAGGGATAGAACTTAATGCATGGACAGAGGCAAAAGAGATCAGAAAGGGAACATAGACTTAAAAAGGCAGAGGAAAAGAGAGAGAGATACACACAGAGGCAGAGAGACAGACAGACAGAGACACAGAGAGAGAGACAGACAGACAAACAGACAGACAGAGACAAAGATGCAGAGAGAGAGAGAGAGGGAGAGAGAGGGAGAGAGAGAGAGAGACTTGCAGAGGGAGGTGGAGGAGGTATTCTAAACCATGTCCTATGTTTAATGGCCACCTCAAGCCATCTCTGTGGTTTTGTAGTCAGGTTATACTTAGGAAGTCTGGCCAGGGAATAGGTGTCATTTGTGATTTAAAACTCAAGAAGATATAAAGGGAGATAACAGCAGATTCAAAACAGTCAACCAAGCCCTCTTTCTTAAAACACTCCCTTCTCATTGGTTGTGTAAGATCGCCAGCTTCTCATATCCCTTCTCCTGGGCCTAGTGAGATGGCCGGCCCGCTTCTTGTATCCCCGGTGGCTTCACTCACATGTATGTGTTGCCTCTATTGTCTTTTCTAAACTCCAGATGAGGGAGCAGCCTCATGGCCTCCAGCTCTGCCCCAGCTACCTGACCTGTGCAGGGAAACTTATCCAGTCCTGGTTTATATTGCACATACACACACAAATGGTCCCCAAATTCCGGTTCCTGCTGCTTCACTGCATCCTGACTCAGATACATAAACGTATACTTGATGTTTCTGTTTGGCCATCATGCAGACATCTCAGAGTTTGTGAAGACAAAATTACGCACTTGACTTTCCTGCCCAGTCGTGTTCCTTCCATTCTCAGGCTACTGCCATCCACTCAGTTCCTCAAACAAAAATCATCGCTGGTCTCCTCTCTCCCCCTGTTTTCCCTCCCCACCCCAGCCAATCAATAAGCAAGTGTCAGCCATCCTGCCTTTAAATATATTGCAAGCTGCCCATTTCTTTTCTTCGGCTCTGTTAACCTCACAGTGGGAAGCTCTGTTCTCTGCTGTCTGAACTACCTGCTGTGTCCATCCCATCTGCGCATGCTCGCTGCCAAGAACCAGGGTGCATGCTCACTGTGGCCTGGCAGCTTTGCTCTGGCGCCACCCTACAATTCCAACCCCATCTTGTGTGACTCTCAAGTGTTTACTCTCTATCTGATCTTTTATCATTTCCTTTAACGCGTACGTCTTTGAAATGGCATGGCTGAAAACTAGGCAGGGATCCAGGAGGAGAGAGGGCCTGAGAAGCCTGGGAAAGAGAAAACAACAAAAAACAAGCACTCTGTGTGTTGCTGTTCCTGGCTTCAGGCCTCTGTTCTGTGGAGCGCTCCTGAGATGGACACTGGGTGTCTCTCAAAGCTGTTAACCCATGGGAGGCTGCGTTCTCTTACCCTCCAAATTAAGGGTTGTCTGGAGGGCATAAATACCCTTTTCAGGCTCTACTTGGTATTCATATGTCTCAGGTGGGTGGCTGAAAGCCGCGGGTGTATTTGAAATTACACCAGAGCTAAAGACCAAGGAGAACAAAGAAGCCTGTTGACCCAGGAGACCAGAGGAGGTTGTTGACCCAGGAGACCAGAGGAGTCTTCTGCTCCATGATTTTCTTGTCTTGGATGCTTTGGACATGTTCCCTCGACCTTAGCTTCTCTCCCTCCCATTCTGTAAGCAGCTGCGTTCCTTTGGTCCCGTAGGTTTCAGTGTAAATCTCATTCCCTCTGAGATTCTGCCTTGATCCCCCAATCTAAAGGAGGCTGCCTTTGTGACTGTCCATCTCTCCACTGTCAAGGGTGCCTCCTGGGAATATGCAGCTATGTGTTTAGCATTAGATGTCATTTCCGTGAGCCACGTGAAATTGCAACTCTGTCTGTCCTCCTTGTGTCTGCACACCCACTGCCTGGGATTATGCTGACGTACTAGGTAGGTAGTGAATGAACGAACTTCAAAACCCCCAAATCTGCTTCAAGTCTTTCTTTTTAGGGACCACCAGAGGCATTGGCTATTCTAGAAGTCTTCTCAGAGGTACAGAAGTTGTGTTTCCTGGGAAATAATGGGAATGGTTGAGAAGGGAGAGATCCTATAAGCTATTTGGCGAGGAAAGGGTTTATTGAGCTATGTTTCCACATTACTGTTCATCATTGAAGGAAGTCAGGGCAGGAAATGAATAGGGCAGGAATCTAGCGACAGGAGCTGATAAACAGGCCATGGAGGGGTACTGCTTACTGACTTGCTCTTCATGGCTTGCTCAGCCTGCTTTCTTATAGAAGCCAGGACCATCAGCCCAGGGATGGCACCATCCAGTGTGCTGGACCCTCCTCTATCAATTGCTAATAAAAAAAAGCCACAGGTTTTCCTTCCTTTCTTTCTTTCTTTCTTTTTCTTGGTTTTTCAAGACAGGGTTTCTCTGTGTAGCCCTGGAACTCACTCTGTAGACCAGGCTGGACTCAAACTCAGAAATCTGCCTGCCTCTGCCTCCCATGTGCTGGGCTTAAAGGTGTGCACCACCACCACCCGGCCATGGATTTGCCTTTCTTATGAAGGAATTTTCTCAATTGAAGTTCCCTCCTCTCGGGTGACTCTAGCTTATGTCAAATTGACATAAAACTAGCCAGCATACCAGAGTTTGTTTTTGAAGTGTGTACACAAGCTGGGTATGCTGTCAGGCACCTGAGTCACAGCACTCAGGAGGCTAAGGTAGGAAGATTGTTTGGGTCCATGAGTTCAAGACTCGATATTAACTTGGACAGCAATGCAATACATTGGATGGAGGGTAAGCAGGGAATAAAGGCATTTGTAGAGCGATTTGTGCTAGCATGTATAAAACAATTTATAAAAGGTCATTTGAAACTTTTAACAATAGCCATGTCACCAGAAATGACTCAAGAGTTAGGGAGAAAAGATTAAAAGTGACTTAATGTTCAATTTATGCTTTTCTACATACATTTATTACAAGTGCTAACCAGGGCTGGTGAGGTAAGATGGCTCAGAAGGTCAAAGTGTTTGCCTTTAAGACTGATTGTAGGGCCGGGTGGTGGTGGCGCATGCCTTTAATCCCAGCACTTGGGAGGCAGAGGCGGGTGGATTTCTGAGTTCAAGGCCAGCCTGGTCTACAGTGTGAGTTCCAGGACAGCCAGGACTACACCCTGTCTTGAAAAAAAAAGAGAAACCCTGTCTTGAAAAAAAAAAAACTGATTGTAAATGTAACTTTTATCCACCTGATGAAATTATCATCTCAGAAGCTTACTGATGAATAAGCTCACCCTTTCTAGTTCGTTCGGAACTCTAACTGGTTGGTTCAACTCAGCTGTTCTAGCCCAAACTCTTCCTGCAGCTGACAGATTCAAACCAGCTTCTCTCAGCTTCTGACAGAATTGCTCTGTTTGACCTGCATTCAATCCCCAGAATCCACATGGTACAAGGAGAGAACAGACTCCTGCAAGTCATCTTCTGTCCTCCACACTGGCACATGGCATGTGCATGTGCATGAGCATGAGTGTATACAGGAACATATGTGTATTCATGAGCATGTGCATGAGCATGAGTGTGTGTATGTATGCCTGAGCATGTGCGTGTGCATATACATGAGCATGTGTGTATGCAGGGGCATGTGCATATGCATGAGCATGTATGTATACATACTAAGTATATAACTTTTTAAATAAGTGAGCTAATGGAAAACAAAACAGTCTAGAACAACAGTGCTTGCCTTGTCCACCTCAGGAGACACTTGAGTAAGAGGCTGTATCTGAAAACACTTTGAAAAGCCAGACCATGTTAGGTCATCACCATGAATTATTGAAATGATGGTTTTTGGACAAAAGAATCAGAATCCATAAATGTCCATGGTTGCTGATGTAAATATTTACAGTATTTGCAAAGTGGTTGGTAGTAAAACTGGCCAGTGTTCCAGCAGTGACTGAGTATCAGCGGTAGGTACATGACTTGGACATCCTTAGCAGCCGTGCTGGAGCAGGGTTAGAGCACCTGGGACTTTTATGACAACTAAAACTACTTCTCATGGAAATTGACTTGGTTTTTTTTTTCCATTTAAATAAAGGGTAAAGTATCCTTTCTTGAGAGTGTTCGCTTTATTTTGTAGTAGTGACAGTGAGTGGGAAATCTAGCTGGCATGTTGGTGTAGTTCCATAACCCTAGCTTTGGGGAGGTGAATTGGGAGGATCAATAGTTTTAAGTTAGCCTGGACTACACAAAGAGACAAACCAAAACCCCCAAACCCCAAACCAAAACACAAAGAAACAAACAAAGTGAACAATAAACAAACTTTTAAAATTCAGTTTGTATTTTTCTTCTAAAGCACCAATAAACTAGTGCACGAAGGGATTTCTCCAAATAGACACCTTAAAAGTATGAGGATTGTAGAAGCTGTCTGGCTTGGGCCTAGAAAGACGAACTGAACGGGGAAGTATTTCTCCTAGGCTTTTGTTTTTGTTTTTCCTTGCTTTTGGGCAGAAGGGCCAGGGACCATTTAGAGAAATTCATCTCTTTCTGCCATTTTTTTTTCAAATGCCCAGGTGCTGTATTTGGGGCGATAATATGTCCCAAATCTTATCCCTCAGTTCCCACAAATGTTATCCCTCAGTTCCCACAAATGGGACGTGGTGGTGGCATTTTGAGCAGCCTTAAGGAAGTACAGAGGCTCTGTCATGGAAAAGGAAGTCCTGGAATTTTGTAGAAGTTTGATTCCACACGCACACACAGAACCCTCAAAACTAGGGGACTCTAGGTTTTGTGAACATTAAACAAGGGCTATCCCGTGCCCTTTTTGCTTTTGCGTTTCTGCGTGGCCAAACCTGCCGAAGCCCCTAAAGATCTGGGTTGATTTTTTTTCTCCCTCAATGATTCCGATTCCGCAATCAGGCTCTTTCCAGCCTTCAGTCCCTTCTCCTAGCGCTTTGCTTTCTGGTTTCTTATTACCCCTTGGGGTCCTTGACAAATCAGTTTCCATCTCTTCAGCCACAGCTCCTCAATGATAAAACCGCACCACATTGAACTTTGTGGTTCTGTCCCTCTGGCAGGGAGTGTCAAGCTCCATCCAGCATGAATCTCCCTAGACCATTGCACAAAAGAGGTGAGTAGAGGAGCGCGCCTCCCCCACTTCTAAGCACTTTCCTCACACCGCGCCCCAGGGAACTCTGCCTGTCATCCTAATTTATCTGCTTGTCTGGAGAGCAAAACGCAGAAGCGGCTGCAGTGTGACGACCCTCCCCTGCTCTCTGGAGTAGTGCCCCTCCAAGTCGCAGCTGGTGGGTACAGTGTCCCCAAGCTACCCCAGACGGCTCCCCACTTCTCTCGCTGCCAGGGTTCCAACCACGTTTTGCTTTTGTGCTGCGAGTGGAAGGGGTATCTTCTTTCTCCACACTTGTGGAAAAATACCGGAGTGCTCGGGAAGACGTCACAAAAGCACTCCTGCTGCCTGCAGGTTGACGATGGAGACCCAGAAGTATCTATCTGCGCTGAAACAACAATTTGTTTGATGTCTGATTTCGACTGCATCTCCCCCTTTACTATGAATTTCACCTTCTCCCTTTGCTCTAAGCCAGAGCAGACATACTTCAGCTAGGCTAGCCAAAGAAAGGGGCTGCCAATGGGCAGCGGCAGGCAGGAGGGGTTAGTGGTGTAAAGTTGAGTTCCTTTGCCTATTGGAGGGATATAAGGTGTGAACCTTGTAAACATGTATGGGGGTGCACATTTAGGCTTCGTGGTGGCTGAGATAGTGGTAGCTGCCTTTGAGAGTGTTCCTGATGGATCAGCAACTTTATCAAGAACATTATTATTATTATTATTATTATTATTATTATTATTATTATTTTATCATTTTGAGGTGGTTTGGTTTATTATTAACTTTGGTAGGTTTTGATTTGAACCAATTCAAGCTTGATTAGATTATGTTAAAGGCAGGGTTTTTGGGAAACTGCTCTCCAGTGAGTTCACTGGCCCCAAGGACCCAGGCCATGGGGGGTTGCAGGGGAAGAGAAAGAGAGAGAAAGGGCTTGTAGGCAGAGAGAGAAGGGAAGAAGATAGAGATGAAAAGAAGAGTCTCTGGAGGAAGGGTAAATCCCGCAGTTCAGGGTTGGGGGCAGGATAATACATTCCAATCACCCAGATGGCCACTCCAGTAACTACTCTTTAGATTTTTTTTTTTAATTATTTTTTATGGTCGCCCTACAAAATAATGGTTCTTATTATTACATCTTCATATAGGCATGCCATTACACTTTGTTCTGACTAGGTCCCCTCCTTCTCTGGTCTTCTCTGTACGCTCAGCCCCATCCCCAGGCCATCTTCACTCCTATCCCCACCCTATCCCCACTCCCATCTCCTCCATCCCTATCCCATCCCCAACCCATCCTCACCCCATCCCCACTCTCATTCTCCCATCCCCACCCCATCCCCACCCCATCCCCACCCCACCCCCACCCCTTGTTCTTCACAGCACTATAATTCCAACTGCTCCAAAATCTTAGGTGTTTTGAGCATTGCCACAAAACAATTTTGTGAGCCTGAAGTGTCAACATCTGGTTGCCTTTCTTTGGCTTTCTTTCACAGTAAAAAAATCTACACCTTGAAACTCTTTCATGCACAGTTAAAAATAGCATATGGAATTGTTCCTCGCTATGTGCAGAGGATCAATGTGAAACATAAATGAAGGATATACAGAAGCTTGGGTCCCATTCCCCATTATTTCTCCTTGTGTACAGGCAAATGTTCCATTATCTTATAGACATGAAATGTGTTGGGACATAGTGGTACACACTTTTGAGACCAGCATTTGGGAGGCAGAGGCAGGCAGATCCGTGAGCTCAAGGACAGCCTGGTTTGGGGATAAAGGATACTCAACTGGCAAAGTCTTTCTAGAATATGCTAGGTTTACAGATCTCAGAGGTTCCTGGTCTTTGCTTTATAAGTTAGAGACACAAAAAGTTTGGAGGCAAAGGTGGCTGCACCCCGTGGGATGTATGGGTGTGGCTCAAAATAACCACAAGTAGAAGAGTCAACAAAACAAAACAGAGAAGAAAGATATCGAAGTGGGAAGGAAGATGAAAGGAAGAGAAAAAGAGGAGGAATAAACTCTACTCATTCCCCAAGAAAATAAATGAGTGTGGCCCACGTGTGTGTGATGGTCACCCTTCTGTCAGACATTACGAAACAATAGCTTTAAAGTAAACATTTATCTTTGTTATCGGGGAACTTTTAGTTTAGTGAGGAGGTCTGAGAACCTTCAACTATTACTATTCACCCTACAATAGGAACTCAGCCACAACAGTAAATTTCAAATTATAACTCCTACCTAGTGCCATGAAGAAAACACTCACAGGGCTTAAGACAGGGTAATACTAAGACCCAGTCTCCCTCCCTCGTGAGGTGGGAGGGCAGAGATCTCAAGAGAGGTGGAGCTGAGCAAGTTCAGCTCCGTCAGGGGCATGATGTTTATTTCTCAAGTCCCCTCTCCACACCCGACTGGTTCTAATTGTCACCTCCTTCTCCTGGTCCACTGCCTCTTCCCTTAGCTATGCTCCTCCATCACTGTCACCTCCTCCCAGTGACTGGATGGTTACTGCTCAAAACACTGGGCGGTTGTCTGCTCAAGGGCTCATTTGTCAACAGCTCAGCTGGAAGAAAACATCTGGGAGCCAGTTGCTGAACCCCTTTCCTCCCTTCAGCAGTCTGCTCATCCACTGGAAGGCTTTTCTGAATCAAATGTCTGCCCTGTTCTTTACCACTTACCAGGTTCATTCTCGTTTTTGTTCTTATAGAATTTTTTTCTTATAGATTTTGTTCTTATAGAATATTTTGGCATTACCTTTTTATTATATGCAAAATATATAGTTTGGTAAACAGAGAAGAATATGGAGAATATTATTTTGTTTTATTTTCACTCTACAATAGGAAAGACTGGAAACACATTTCTGAGATAAAGTGGCACAAAGCAGTAATCCCAAGCATTCTGGGATATCCTATTTCATGGGTCATGCTGATCTTGCTTGTGGTAAGTTACATTGACTTTCAAATTATTATTGTTTTTTTTACCTACAAAAAATCTGATTAGTTTCTACTAGGTCAGGCATTAGGAGTTCTATTTAATTGAAAATTGAGAGGTTGGTATTTTTATTAGGAATTTGCTGCAACTGCTTTTTTGTCAGGGATTCATTCTTTTTGGCTTTTTCTGTTTGGATTCAAGGACTCAGAACTTTCGTGGGAGACCACTGTCACCAGAGGCAAAATATAGGTACTAGAGTATAGAACATACTCTAGTTTAGGTTCTCTCCATGGAAGCAAAAGGCACATAACTAGGCACAACAAAAAACAAAAGCAAAACCTCAAACCTGACACCAGAATCCCAGCCGCAGGGTTTACTGTTGCCTTTTAGGACACAACAGACATGGTGACATCTCTGGTGGAGCATCACCATCGCCTCAAGGCATTAAGCCCAGTAGCTGCACCACTTGCAAAATGGCAGAAGACGCTGCATTTTCAAAGAGAACAAGTCTGTCCTGTTCCGGAGAAGGGCTCCCTTCCTGGGGCGTGTGTAGGGTTTTCTTTTAGAAGAGGTTGGTGACTGCCTTGACCCCTGGCAACCCCAGCTTCCTTTCCTGCGTAACTGCTGCTGCGGAGTGTTTGCCCTGTCTCCCAAGATCGAGTTATAGAAATTTCGTTATGGAGGAAGGTCAAGTGGAAACTATTACTAAGGCAGAACGTGGTGCTTCCCAAAGGAACGTGCGTTCTGTAATTTGTTCAGGCAGCAGTAGTCACCAGTGCAGACATAGAGTGCAGGTCCCTCTGCTCTGTCCTGGGGAGCACCCTGTCTACTGGGGAGGAGGATGATCCAAGTGGCCGCACAGGTATACGGGGACACCATGGCAAGGGCCAGGTGCAAGGGAGCTTGAAAGGCATTGTCTTTTTTTTTTTTTTCATTACTTTTGGCTATTTCCTGCCCATGTCTTTGCTGTCTGCTCTAGAACATAGACCTAGAAGGAAAGATTAGGAATAAGTCATTCACACACTAGTTCAGAACCTTTGTTCAGCCCTTGGTGGGGAGCTCCAGGCTGGCCCTCTGGAAATTTTGTGTGCAACATCTAAATTCACCTCTAAGGTACTTTTGACTAGGAGGTGTAATTAAGGACCACTGTGCTTAACAACTGTGTTTCCTCCACAGGGGAGCTATGTTTTTTTTCCTTAGGTCCCACCTACAGGGGAGAGAGAGAGAGCAGACAAAATTGGTGCTTCATCCCTTTTTTGTCTCATTGTGACACAATACGTTTTATCATGACTCAATTCTATGTTTCCTCAGTGGGTCGATATCTGTTATGAAGGTGTATCCAGCAAGCACCAGTACATAAAAATAATTATTTGCTAAATGAATGAATACATGAATGAGTACATCGTGACAGAGGATACCTGTGTTCTTGCGGCAGAAAAAGACTGCCCCAATTTCCCAGTGGCTTGTCACCAAACAAGCCTCAGACAGGCAGGAATTCAAGGCAACAATAAGTGTCACATGCCTAGACTGAAAATCTATAAAGGACATGTGGAAATATACCACACTTACCTTAAGCCTTTCCCCAAAATGGTTCCCTCCATGTCTGATGTGTCGGCTCTGTTGCCAGAAGACCCGGGGGAACCCCCTCCTTCACATCCCCCCTCATTTTCCTGCTCTGCCTCATATTGAGATGATTTTTCAGGATAGTTCTGGGTGGAACCAGCCTGCAGCTCCATGGGTCTGGGTTCTCCTCAGCCGGACTTTTGAGACAGACCTGAAAAATAGCGGGATCGGGAACAAAGAGAGATGGACGCCAAGTAGGTTTATCAAGGCTTCCATTTACTTGAGGTCATTTTGAGCTTTTATAGGTACAACTAAGGAGTGAAACCGAAAGCTCCAGGTACAAGACATATGCATAACGTAAACATGGTAGCAGACATACGCCAAGGTCTCTGGGAACTCAAAGTTCTCAGGCAGGCAGGCAAGTCAGCAAGTTCTTAGGTAGGTAGGCAGGCATGTTTGCGACTTAGTGTGACTCCTCTTTCAGGAGGCAACAAGTTCTCTTACATATTGGAGCTAAAACCTTTAAGGTTAGTGGGAAGGACCAGCTTTGGCTTGAAGAGGGGTTCCTGAGAGAAGGCATGTCTGGGAGCTGCGAAACAAAAACGTGAGTTCAAGCTGACAGCCTATGTTCTGTTCTAGGAGTCTTTCAGACTCCTCTCTCTCTCTCTCTCTCTCTCTCTCTCTCTCTCTGTGTGTGTGTGTGTGTGTGTGTGTGTGTGGTGTGTTCTGCTTGATAGAGCTTTACAGATTGCTCTCTGTGTTCTACTCTGCTCAAGACAGTTTTCTTCTGCTATTCTAAAAACTCTCTGGACTAGTCTCTTACAGATCAAAAGCCCAGTTTTTTTTATTTACATATCAATTCAGTCATTATCTCAGGTGCCCTTTTGATTATTCCATGAATCAGTATCCCATGACCTAACCCCTTGATTCTTAGAAAGAGACAGCAAGCACAAGCACAGACAATAAGCTAGCTGGGTGGGACTCCACCAATAAGTTACCATTCCTAACATGTCCTAAACTAACCCTGTTCCTGATCTTGATCTCAGGAATCCACCTGTCTTTGTAAGCATAAACAAAAATCTTAGCTGGGTAGGATATTACCTTGGGATCGCCACTCCCTAAATCTTTTTAGCTCCTTCCTTAGTATCTTTCTGACAAACTGGCTCATAGTACAGCTGCCCCTGTTCTCTCAGGTCTGTGAAGCTTCTTATACACTTCCTTTTGCTTCCTTATATTTTGCATATTTGAGAAATTATGTATTTTCAAACTCATGTTTTCAGCATTCTTTCCCACAGCCTTAAGGGCTGTCCTGAAGGTCACAGCATTCTACCAGCTTGCCTCCCAGTCTCTTGCTGTGTTTGATTATCATGGAGTCATTAACCTTGGCAAAGAGGACATTCTTCAAAGGAGGAACATGAAAACATGTACATTATTATTTAAACAAGCCTTATGCCTACAGCAACCACCAATACTCACAGAGACCCATGCCCTGCTGCTTTGTTCCAGGGGCAGGAAACCAAGACACACTGTTCCTTACATGGTCAAGATGGTCTTGGCAGGTTAGAATCCTGACTTCATCAGGACAGAACTAAAGTAGGGTTGACACTAGCCACCTAGGACCCAATGTCCTGACCTCACTCTCTTAGGGTTTTATTGCTGTGATAAGATATCATGTCCCAGGCAACTTGTAAAAGAAAGCATTTAATTTTGAGGCTCATGGTTCCAGAGTGTTAGAGTCTATGACTACTACAGAAGGGAGCATGGCAGCGGGCAGACAGGTGTGGTGCTGGAGCAGTAGCTGAGAGCTTTCATCTGATCCACAAGCAGGAGGCAAAAAAGGCAAAATTAAATGGCTTTCGAAAAGCCTGTCCCCAGTGACACACCTCCTTCAACAAGGTCATACCTTCTAATCCTTCCCAAATGGTTTCACCAACAGGGGATCAAGTGTTCAAATACATAAATCTATGGAGACAGTCTCATTGAAATCACCACAGGCCCCTTCTCTTCTCTGTGCAGTCAACTTTGTTAACCCTTTCATTATCTGTATACTGTGTATGTTCCAATCCCTGCTTGTCACAGCACCCTATTGCTGGTTCTCCACCAACACAGGGAAGACTTCAAGTCAAGAGATTATACCAAACTTTAAGACCTCCAGGTCTTTCAACTACACCATCCCTACTAAGAAAGTCGATATCACTGAATTTTATACCGAAACCAGTTTTTTTTTCTCTTCTGGGCCTTTGTTTTGGACCTAGATCAGAATGAGGGAAACTGGTGAGTTGGTCCACAGAACTGTGTGGCTTCCTGCTGTTATTACACTCCTCTTCTGGAGTGTTGAGTTTCCCGATCTAATAACTGTTCAAATGATTTCACTTGACTAACTGTGTACAGCTATTTTGTAATTGATAAGGTTTGCAGTCCTTGCTAAGTTTTAGAGTTAGGGGTGAATTGGCTGTACTTGGTATTGCCTTGAAACGTGGAGGTGAGCACTCCAGGCTTCAGTATATCACCCATTGTCTTAGAATGGGTTTTATTGCTGTGAAGAGATACTATGACCGTGGCACTTCTTATAAAGGAAGACATTTCATATTGTGGCTGACTTACAATCTCAGAGGTTTAATTCATTATCATCATGGCAGGAAGCAGGGCAGCGTGCAGGCAGATGTGATGCTAGAGAAGGAGCTGAGAGCTCTATATCCTGATCCACATGCAGCCGAAGGGAAACATGTGCCACACTAGGTGTAGCTTGAGCATAGGAGACTTCAAAGCCCACCTCCACAGTGACACACTTCTCCAACAAGGCCACATCCCCTAATAGTGCCACTCCCTATGGGCCTATAGGGCCCATCTTAAAATTCAGACCCACATACACCTCAATATTTTATGTGAATGAAAGAGTTGTCTGGGTAACTAAACCATGTAGAGTTTCACACAAAGTCTCCCCATTGTGAATGATGAGTAGTGAAGGGGAGAAGTTGGAGTCAATGTGGAAAGGGCCTTGAGTTTACTACTTCAAAGAGGAAAAAGTAAAATAATAATACGAATAGTTCAACATCACCTTCATGCCATTGCACAGGGAGAATGGAGTCACTGTGGAAACAGTGAAAGTTCCACAGAGTGCTTGTAAATACAGCCATGGTGTTCTGAGGGGTTCTGTTGTCTTCCCAGAGCTGGAGATGAAACCTCAGGTTTCACACTGACCAGGCAAGCAGGGTCGTGGTCCCTCTTCTGCCTCATCACCTCCTGTGCGACTGTGGGTAAGTCGCCTCGCCGCTCTTCCAAAACTCATTTTTGTTTGCTAAAGGGGAGGTTGAGTGGGATAATCAGCCACATGCTTTTAACAGCAGGAAATCTCTCTGGTTTGATGAAGTTTGTGACTATTAAGGAAGCTGGTATAAAATCTGTTGTTTTTTGGTGAGGTGATGCAGGTTTCTGGGCTGTTACCTGAAAGGAATTTCTTAAACCACAAGCCTGTAAGTTGCACTTTCAATTGCATTTTAAAAAGCCAAATCCCTCTGGAGACTATCTGAATGGATTTAACCCATTGACTATTTCAAAATGACTTTAAAAAAAAAAAAGCAAGAGGATCAGTGATTATATTAAAAGGATAATTCTTTTTGTTGTTGTTGTTGTTTGCTTTTTTGAGACAGGGTTTCTCTGTATAAGTCCTGGCTATCCTGGAACTCACTCTGTAGACCAGGCTGGCCTCGAACTCAGAAATCCACCTGCCTCTGCCTCCCAAGTGCTGGGATTAAAGGCGTGCGCCACCACTGCCCGGCAAAAGATAATTCTAATAATATTAAGCTCTCACAAGGAAAAGAGAAAACTGAAACCTTGCTGGGACAGATAATTCTAATAATATTAAGCTCTCACAAGGAAAAGAGAAAACTGAAACCTTGCTGGGACGCTAGCAGCTGCCGTATCAGGAAACACCGCTGCCCACGGCTCAGCAGCAAGAGCCTTCCCATGACTGAGTACAAGAGGCTTGTCAAGTGACATGCCTGCTCTGCCTGTCTTAGACTCATGTGGGGGTGGGGGTGCGGGGTGGGAAGCACACACCCGTTCCTCACATATGTATGGGAATCAGAACTCTGGAGGCTGGACACTGTAAGAAGCACCTAGCTATAGAAAAAGACTGGACAAGCACGGGTCTAGAAGGACGCTTGAAGGGAAAACCTTTGCAGAAATGACACGGAGGGCTTCAGAGCTGCCTCAAGGGTTAGGAGTGCTTGCTGCTCTGTAGTGAGGTGAGGGTGAGGTCCCAGCTCTCCACTGCCTGTAACTCTAGCTCCACATGGACATACATACATACAGACACACATAGACCCAGACACACAGAGATAAACACACACACAGGGACACACAGACATTCTCACATACACACACACACACACACACACACACACACACACACACACACACATGAACACATAGATGCATACCGTAAATAAATAAATCCTGGGACTGGGGGGTAGTGTGATGGTTCAAGTAAACACACTTGCTGCTGAAGTCTGAGTTTGATCCCTGAGTCCCACATGGGGGATGGTGAGAATTAACTCCCCAAAGTGGCTCTCTGACCTTACCTACACAGGTACACAAATAAATAAATGTAACAATAATAAAAAAGAAAAGGACACAGAGCCCTTCAGAAGGAAGGGTGCTCTGTATTAATGTATCAGCATGTAATTAGGACTAAGATTCAAATATGTACTTTCTGTCAAGTGTAAAGATTCTGTCTTTTGACTTGTAGTTCCCAGTACAGCTTCTGTCTACAAAAGGCAAGAAAGCATGGGCCTTCACTGTGACTCTGTCCCAGGGCCTCAGTGTGGTCTGTCTTAGGTCCTCAGGGTGGCCCTGTCCCAGGGTTCTAGAGCCACATCTCAGGCTCCAATGACCCTCTCTGTCCAGCTGCACTTCTCTTGATGTGATCATGGCATGCAGTTTCTGAGCCTCCAAGCATAGTTCTGGGAAGTGGTAAGATGAGCTTAACAAAAGAAGGAGCCGCAGCCAGGTCCCTGGTGGTCAGAGGAAGAGGATAATTGTGAGCTAAATACGAGAATTACATGATGTGAAATGGGAACTAACTACTCCCTGCAGAAACTATAATTGATTTTTTTTTTCTTTTCTCTTTGTTTTGTTTTTTGCACCTAGAGTCACACTGGGCAGCACTTACCAATCTGGCAGTCTATAGTCAAGCCAAAGGCTTTCATTGTTGCTTTTCATTTCAGATATTATATTTTCCTTTATTACATTAATTGACGTAGATCAATAGCACCTTAATTACCATGTAAATTTAATTTGTTTAATAGTTTCCAGCATGCCATGTATTCAGATGTGTGATGATCTCTTTTTAATGCCCTAAGTTATGAGAGTCCTACTCAGGACACAAAGCACTCACCTTTTCAGTATAAAATAAGGCTGGAATGTTACGGCCACCTGGCAGAGCTCCAGGAAGGATACCTTCAGCTGCCCCGGTCTGTGACCAGGGCATTCTCAGTGGCTCTCCCTTCAACGAAGTGTTTGGAAAGGTCTAGCAAACCTGGCTCTTTGCCAAGCAACCAGCGGTGCATTTTCTCCTTGTAAATTGAATGAAACACCCCTAGGCAGACCCACTGGTGGACAGCTCCAGGAACAGCTGGGTGGAATTAAATGGCATTTATGCCTGTATTGGTTATGGCCAAGAGCCAAGAATTCTACAGGCAAGATGCTTACAGCCTACAGCACACACAAGGGACCAAATTGATGGTGGCTGGAGCTAGAGCCTCTCTGTGGACAAGATGGGAATAGTTAATTTTTCTATTAAAGAATGTGGTGGGGCTGCTCATTTCTCACTTTAGGCTCAGCTTTCCAGATACTTGAATAACTCTCACATGTCTACACAAGTAAAGAGAGAATTCAACAATTTTGCTATAGATTCAAGTCTATCATGCAATCAATCCAGCCGAAAATGCCACAGGCATGTGTCCTCAGATCCAAGAAGTAATTACCTAGTGTGTTCATGTGTAACTACCCACTCTATCTTATATTTAGCTACTTATTTTTGAAGTAGCTGATCTCAAACTTACAATCCTCCTGCCTCAGCCTCCAGAGAAGCCAGGAGTAAAGGCTTGCACTGTCGTGCCAGGCTTTATGACACATTTGAGCTACCGGGTTTAGAACCAGGAAGGCTTGCTAGTAGGAAGTTTTTTTTTTTTTCTTTCTCCCAGATAAATATGAAGATCATCTGGGAGATTAAATGCACTGAAGCCGCTGAGACTCTTCTGTGGCGGGAACCAGGTTTCTCAGATGACAAGCTGACAGCGTTGAGTGAAGGGAGCTCCTTATATAGAGAGAACTGAACAGAGAAGCCAGAATAAGACTGGGACGTCTGCAGAACTGATTGTACAGTGAAGTCTGTGATTCAAACCAGCGAAGAAGGTGCAGGTTGTACTCGACAACTCAGGAAACAGCAGTGTACGGTCTTATACCTTAGGTTATCCTTTCTGTCTAGATCTTCACTGATTGTCGTGTGAGAGAGAAATCTTTTTGCAATAGCTCCTGGCCATGAACTAGCCAAGTTGCATTACATGTTTCAGCTAAAGGTGTGCTCTTGGAACCAAAACTGCTGAGCACTTCACAGGAGTAATGACTTCTCCCTTAGTTCTGGGATTCGCTTGACATCTCTCCTGCTGCCAGCTGGAAGAATGGGCCTAGCTTTGTACATTACTTCTTTCAAGATTTGCTTCTCACTGTGATTCCCCAGCACCTATGTTCTCTGCCTTCCTCGCTGCAAACTTCTGACTTTGCTCGGGTAACTGACTGAGTGGATAGGAGGTGGGTTTTTGTTTGTTTGTGTGGCTTTTTGATTTGTTTTGGTTTTGCTTAGGGTAAATCTCTAACTCTACGCTTGACCTAGTTCATCTCAAGGGCTGTTTGCAGGTGGCTTGTTTCTAGCCACTGAGACGTGGAAAAGAAAGAATTGTGGGAAAACACCTGGAACAAAAAAAGTTTTAACTTTTATAAGATCAAAAGGAGGAAAAACACCCCTCCTTTTCTGCTTTGTAGGGCACCTTCTCATTTTCATGCAGGACCGAACAGCCATCTTTTACTTGTGAGAAGAGACAGTCAACAGGAAGGCCACCAAAGATGAAGGTAACAGCAAGAAGGTTAAGGGAGCCATGGCTCATGTCACTGCTGTGATGAATGAAGGGAGCCATGGCTCATGTCACTGCTGTGTTGGATGAAGGGAGCCATGGCTCATGTCACTGCTGTGAGGAATGAACTCCCTGCAGCTGCTCTTCTTCTGGACTACATCAGAAAGCTGAATACATTTTCTCCATCAATGAGTCAGGTGCATTGTCTATGTGATGCAGCATCCTGGAAGAGTGGTCTGTGAATGTTGCATATACAATGACATGCACACATAGAATGAGAAGAAATCCTTAAGCAGTGAGCTCAACATTGTCTTTAGGTAGATTCTCTGGCCTCTCGGAGTAGCATTTTGTCACATCTTGCACGCTAACTCTGGATGGCATTACTATAGCAGAGTTATGATCAGGATGTCTAAGTAGTTAAGAAGTGCTGATAGAAATACTGAAAGGGGGTATGTTAAAATTTACAATCTTATTTAAGGTTAAAATATTTTCTTTCTTTGTTTATTTGTTTCTTTCTGTTTATTTTATTTTTGTTTGTTTGGGGTTTTTGTTTTTGTTTTTGTTTTCTTTTTTAGATACATTTTCTCTGTGTAGCCCTGGTTACCCAGCCTGGAATTTACTCTATAGACCAGGATGGCCTAGAATTCAGAGATCCACTTGCCTCTGCTTCCTAAGTGCTGGGATTAAAGGTGTGTGCCACTATACCCAGCTTATACCCCATTTTCTTATACCCCAAATGGAATTGTTCATAATTTTAGCTTCTTGGCATTAATGAAAGCAAACCTATCAATAATATATTCAAAATGTACTTCAGGAAAATAATTAAGAGAGAAAAAAAATCTATATATAGGGTTGTGTGACCTTCTGAGTATAAAGTGGCATGACCATGACATCGTTGAGTTCTGATTTTATTTTAAATATTGGTGGGAAGGTGTTTTTTCCTTTTTTCTTTTTTCATTTTTCATTTTCAAGGTCCAGATGTCTGTCAGAAAGCTCAGAATAACAGTGGTTTAAGAGCAGTTTAGTTTGCTCTCCTATAAAAGCCATTTGGAAGCAGTTTTCATGGGCAAATATCCTTGTCCCCATGCTGGTTCCTTCTTTACTGTTGATTTGACTTTCTCAGAGGCTGCTCATCATCCAAGATGGCTGCCTAACCTCACTGCCTGCTCTTCATCCAAGATGGCTGCCTAACCTCAGCTCCTGCTCTACATCTAAGATGGCTCCCTAACCTCAAGCCATCACTTCCAAATTCTAGTCAACAAGAGGGAAACGCTTGCCACCCATTTCCCCTTGATAACATTCTTTGGAGAACAATTGATATCACATTGACTGATATTTAGTATCTATAGAGTCTGGGAAAAGTGTTGAATAATTAATTAAACCTGGGTGTCTAGAAACCAGGATTCGAATTCTGAGGAAGAGAATAAACCCTAAAGACAACAGGCTGCCTGTGCTGTAGTTTAGACACAGAGAGATCTGCCTTCTCTCTGCCTTGGAAAGTCATCAAATGAGCTGATCATCATTATCTAGTGATGGGATTTGCCTTACTGTTACAGATGAAATGTCTAACAGCCATATCCTTTCTACTGTGTGACTGGTGGGAAACTGTTCATCATCTGGATAAGTTGTGATGTGGTTGATTCTTCCTTTCACTTGACTCTTTGGCTGCTCTCTTGTTTTGCTGTTGAAAGCCCCAGAATGAGGAGCACTAGAGCCCCTCATGTGTGTGAGGCACTGCTTTGCTCAGAGCCCTTAAATGTTTCTTTCTGCTTAGAGTAACAGGGTCCCAAGCTTGCCAGGTGTGTGTTCACCATGAAGCTACACCCCAGCCCAGTGTCTTACACTTCTGATAACCATTTTGGAGTATATAACCCTAAATTGGTTAAATATAACATCTTAAAAAGGTTATGTATTCTTTCATTGACAAATAAATATGTCTATTGGGTCCATGTTTATTCATATGTTTACATTGTCAGCATCAGCAAGCCTGATTGTGAAACCTGAGTGTGAAATAGAACCCACTTCGAGGTAGAAGAAGAGAACTGATTCCATAAAACTTCTCCCAACCCCACAATAATAATACAGACAAGAGAGTTTTTACAAAAAGTACAGTGTGATTAAAAAGATGTATGTATTACTAGTAGGATAGTTAAGTAGAGCTAAGATAGATTATCATAAATATAATTCCCTTTTTGTGTGAAGAAATTTAAAACCTACACTCTTAGCAATTTGGAGAGACTATAATAAATTATTATGAACTACAGTTATCATGTTGTACAGCAGAGCTCTTGAATTCATTTTCATATTTAATTAAAACTTTGTGTCCTTTGGTCAACAGCTACCCTTGGAGGCCATACTTATGGGCTGTTTCTACAAATTGAACATTTTTAGATTTTACGTTTGGGTAAGATCATGTGCCACTTGATTTTTCCACTCAGCACACCTTCAGGGTTCAAAGCACATTGTTGCAATGACAGCATTCCCTCCTTTTGGGGGTTAAGTAGTATTCTATTGTATACAAATGCCACTTCTTCATCCATTCACCCACTGACAGATTTTCACGTTGCTTCTATATGCTGGCTGCAGTGGCTAGTGCCACAGAGACTACAGAAGCTGAAATAGCTCTTTCATTATCAGTACTGCAGTGGTTCCCAGCCTTCCTAATGGTGCGATGCTTTAAGACAGTTCCTCATGTTGTAAACCCTAACCATAAAATTATTTTCATTACCACTTCATAACTGTAATTTTGCTGCTGTTATGAATTATAATGTAAATACCTGCTATATAAGATACCCGATGTGACCCCTGTGAAAGGATCATTTGATCCCCAAGGGGTCATGACCCACAAGTTGAGAACCATAATAGTAGTGAGTCATATGGTAGTTCTATGTTTAGCTTTTTTGAGACAATTCTGTACTGTTTTTTATAGCAACTGTGCTAATTCACCTCCCCTGAATAGTGTGTAAGGCTTTCTTTCCTTTACATCTTCTCTAATACTGTCTCTTCTTTTTGTTGTTGTTGTTTGGTTTTTTTAAATAATAGCTATGTCTCAGTATAGTTTAAATCTACACTTCTCAGATGATCAATGACAGTGTTTTCTCATACACATATAATTTGTATGTCTTACACTGAGAGATGTCTGTTCAAGGACTTAGCCTATTTGCAAATTAATATTATCTGTTTTCTTCCTGTTGAATTACTTGCATTCCTAATATACTGCAGATAGTGAATGTCTTAGTTAGGTTTTTATTGCTGGTGATGAGATACCTAGATAACTCTTGGTCATGTTTAAATTAACGAAAACATTTATTTGGGGCAGGCTTACCGAGGTTTGGTCCATTGTCATTCTGGCAGGAAGCATGCCAGCATCCAAGCAGACATGGTGCTGGAGCTGAGAGTTCGATATCTTGGTCTGACGGCATCCAGGAGACTGAATGTTTCCCTGTGGCAATAGCATGAGCATTTAAGAACCCAAAGCCCTCCTCCATAGTGACATACTTCATCTAACAAGGCCATAGCTCTTCCAATAAGGCCATACCTCCTAATCGTGCCACTCTGTTAGGCCAAGCACTCAAATGCATCAATCTATGGGGGCCATGTCTATTCAAACCACCACAGTGACCCATTACCAGATCATTTGAAGATACTGCCTCCTATTTTGTAGACTGGCTTTTCACACTATGGCCTTAACTATACTGACATGTTTAAGCTTGATACCACACATTTGTCTATTTTTGCTTTTCTTTTCTGTGCTTCTGGTCATAGACAAACTCACCATCTCCTATACTGATGTCCTAAAGCACCGACTGTACATTTTTCTATTAGTTTTACGTCTTATGTGTAAATCTTTAAAACATTTTGAGTTGATTTTTTTTTGTACATGGTGTTATACATGTACGTTTCATTTTGCATGTGAGTATTCATTTACTGGAGAGCTATGTTCTTTTCCTCTTATGCATGGTTTGCATCTTTGTCAAAAAAAAATTTTGTCATAATGAAAGAATTTATTTTAGATCCTCTATTTTTATCTCATTTTTCTATGTGTCTGTTTTAAGGCCATTACCATGCTGCTTTGATTACTGTAGCCTTATATTTTGAAAGTAGGTGTATAAGGAATTTGGTACAGAAAGAAATGTACTGTAGCCACCAGCGGCCACGGGTTATTTGGTTTCCCAAAAGGAAAGATGGGGCTATGTAAGTAGGACAGCAAGAGAAGAATAATGAGATGAAGACAAAATTTCTGATTAAGGTCCAATGTTTACTTAGGAGTCTGAGTCTATAAAGGGAGGGGACCCATACCCCTCTATGCCAGGATCTTGTAGCCTCATTAGGGTCTTGTTGCTTATCAGGAGCTCCTCAGGCAGACAGGCTCAGCAGGTGGTGACTCCTTGTAGGAAGCTGCAGTGGCAGGACAACAGACTTCAACAGGTCAAAAGGTTCCATCCTAGGTGGGATAGCTGGCTGTGGCAGAGCAAGGTCTAAAACAGCCTGCTCTAGGCTGGGGGGGAGGGCACACAGCACAATAAAGGCCATCTTTGAAAAGCTCACAGCTAACATGATAATATGAAAAGTTGAAAATTTGTTTCTTTTGAACCGGGGCCAAGACAAAGATATTTGTTTATCCTTGCCTTTGCTATTTCACACAGCACTGAAAACCCTAGGCACAGCAGTAAGGCAAGAGAAAGAGATTAGAGGTACAGACCACACCAGTTAAAGTAAGTAAGAGGCCCACTCGTCCTTGAAACCCTCCCACACCATCCACTCCGATCTCCAGATCCAAGCCACTGATACTCTTCTCACCCACTCTCACTCCTACACAAGTGGGGACATCTGCTGCTTAAATGTAGACCATGCCAATCTGAAGAACAAGTTCAGGCCACATGTAGGCCAGAAAAACAGATATGAGAACTCAGACAAGGCTCACTGCTAGACCAGGGTCCATGACAGGCAGCATAGCTCTAGTCCCCAACTAGAGCAAAGACTCCATGCTGAGCTAGAGACCATACCAGTTAGTTACCAGAACCACATATAGGTGGTAGGTGGCCCAGCCATGGACTTTCTTCCCTCTCTCAGTGCCCCCCACGCTATCCTAAATTGCTACTCCTCTCCTCATCACTGCGTCCTACCCCAAAACTCGGGCAGAGATGCCCACTGGACCAAAGGCAAAGCTAGCTGCCAGAAGTCCAGCCCCCAACTCAGATGGAGACTCCCTGATAGACCAGAGGTCATACCAAAGCCACCAGAAATACAGACCACAAAGACCAGAAAACCAAGGAAGAACCAGAAAACCAAGGAAGAACCAGAAACCAAGAGACAAACCACGCATCTGACCAAGACAAACAAACAAATAACACCAAGACCTATAATAACCCCAAACCCGGATGACAGCTTAAGAAGAAAATCAACAACAGCCAGAACACCATGGCAGCACCAGAGCCCAGCTATCCTAACACAGCTAACCCTAAATATCCTAACACTACTCAAGCACAAGAAAGGAACCTTAAAACCAGCTCTGTGAAGATGGTAGAGGTCCTTAAAGACAAAATGAATAAATCCCTTAAAGATATTCAAAATGGCTAAGTGGTTAAGACTGCATTTCCAAAGGTCCTGATTTCAATTCCCAGGAACCACATGGTGGCTCACATCTATCTGTAATGGGATCAGATGCCCTCTTCTGGTGTGTCTGAAGAGAGTGACAGTGTACTCATATGCAATAAATAAATAAATAAATAAATCTTATAGAAACATAGGAAAAAACAAACAGGTAAAGAAAATGAGTAAAAGTGTTCGAGACCTGAAAATGGAAATAGAAGCAATAAATAAAACACAAACAGAGGGAATTCTGGAGATGGAAAAATCTAAGTAACTGAACAGAAATTATAGACACAGGCATTAGCAACAAAATACAAGAGATGCAAGAAAGAATCTCAGGCATTGGTGCTGAAGAGATGTCTCAGCAGTCAAGATCACTAACTGTTCTTCCAAAGGTCCTGAGTTCAAATCCCAGCAACCACATGGTGGCTTACAACCATCTGTGATGAGATCTGATATCCTCTTCTGGGGTGAATGAAGACAGCTATAATGTACTTACATATAATAAATAAATAAATAAATAAATAAATAATCTCAGGCATTGAAGATACTATAGGAAAAAGAGATACATCAATCAAAGAAAATGTTAAATCTAAAATTTTATGATATAGCACATGCAAGGAATTTGAAACACTACAAAAGACCACACATAAGTATAATATGAATAGAAGAAGAAGAATCCAAGCTCAAAGGTCCAGAAAATATTTTTAACAAAATTACAGAAAATGTTCCTGATCTAAAGAAGGATACGCCTATAAAGGTACTAGAAGCTTACAAAATATCAAATAGATTAGACCAGAAAAAATGTCTCCTCTTCACATAATAATCAAAATGCTAAACATACAGAACAAAGAAAATATATAAAACCTGCAAAAGAAAAAGTCCAGACAATATAAAAAGGGAGACCCATTAGAATTATACCCAACTTCTCAACAGAGACTCTAAAATCCAAAAGGGCCTGAAAAAATGTCTTCCACAGATCCCACAGATGTCAGCCAGACTATCATACCCAGCAAAACTTTCAATCATCACAGAGAAAACAAGATATTCCATGACAAAAATTTAAACAATATCTATCCACAAATCCAGCTCTACAAAAGGTACTAGAAGGAAAACTCCAACCCAAGAAGGTTAACTATACCCATGAGAACACAGGAAATAAATAGTCTCACACCAACAAAACCAAAAGAAAACCCATGCATGCACATACCTACACATGTACACACACTGTATGTGTATATACACACACACCACCACCATCACCACTACCACCACCACCACCAACAACAAAATGATACAAATTAGCAATCATTAAGACAACTAAAAGAGATTAAGAAATAAAAATTGGAAAGAAAGAAGCCAAAGTATTGGTATTCACTGATGATCCCCCAAATTCTACCAGAGAACTCCTACAGCTAAATACAAGATTAATCTAAAAAAAAAAAAATCAGTAGTTCTTCTAGGTACAAATGACAAACAGGCTGAGAAAAAAATCAGGGAAATAACACCTTTCATAATAGCCACAAATAATATAAAATATCTTATATGTATCTCTAATCAAGCAAGACCTGTATGACAATAATTTTAAGTCTTCGAAGAAAGAAATTGAAGAAGATATCAGAAGATGAAAAGATCTCCCATGCTCATGGATCTGTAGGATTTAACATAGTAAAAATGGTCATTCTACCAAAAACAATCTATAAATTCAATGAAATTCCCTTCAAAATTCTAATGTAATTCTTTACAGACCTTGAAAGAACAATACTCAATTTCGTATAAAATAAAAAACAAAAAACACAAGATAGCTAAAACAATACTGAACAATAAAAAGAACTTCTGGAGTTATCACCATACTCGATCTCAAGCTGTACAACAGGGCAATAGTAATAACAACTGCATCACACACCACACACACACCACACACACACACACACACATACACACACACCACACACACACACACCACACACACACACACACACACACATACATACACACACACACACACACATACACACACACACACACATACACATAAATACACACATACACACACACATACACATAAACACACACCACACACACACACAC
>NW_022196895.1:30060375-30073899 GCF_008632895.1 Mastomys coucha | reverse complement strand
AACACACACATACACACACACACACACACTCACACACACACACACACACACACAAAAAATAAGAGGAATAGACAAGTTGTCCAATAGAATCAAAGACCCAAAAGTAAATCCACACACCTATAGACACCTGATTTTTTGATAAAGAAACCAGAAATAGCCGGGCAGTGGTGGCGCACGCCTTTAATCCCAGCGCTTGGGAGGCAGAGGCAGGCGGATTTCTGAGTTTGAGACCAGCCTGGTCTACAGAGTGAGTTCCAGGACAACCAGGGCTATACAGAGAAACCCTGTCTCGGAAAAAAAAAAAAAAGAAAGAAAACTAGAAATAAACAAGGAAAAATGAAAGCATCTTCAACAAATGGTGCTGGTATAACTGTATATCTGCATATCTGCATGTAAAAGAATACAAATATATCTATCATCCTGCACAAAACTCAAGTTCAAGTGGATCAAAAGTCTCAATACAAAACCAGATACCCAGGAGACAACTTCCTGAACAGAACACAAATCACACGGGCACTAAGATCAACAATTAATAAACCGGATCTTATCAAAGCTTCTATAAGGCAAAGGACACTGTGAACAGGACAAATCAACAACTTACAGAATGGGGAAAGATTCTCACCAACACCACATCCAACAGAAGGTTGATATCCAAAATACATAAAGAAGTCAAGAAACTAGAATAAATGTAAACCAAATAATCCCATTTAAAATATAGAATATAAATCTAAATAGAGAATTATCAACAGAGGAATCTCAAATGGTCCAGAAACACTTAAAGAAATGTTCAACATCCATAGCCACTAGGGAAATACGAATCAAAATGACAGGTGTACCTGTCAGAATGGCTAAGATCCAAACAGCTCATGCTAGAACAAGAGGAACACACTTCCATTGCTGCTGGGAATGCAAACTTGTACAGGTACATATTGGAAGTCAATATGGTGATTTCTAAGAAAATTAGAAATTGATTTACCTCAAGACCCAGTTATACCCCTCCTGGGCATATACCCAAAGGATTGCTTACCAAGCACAAGGCCCTAGGTTTGGTTCTGAACTCTGGAATAATAATAATAATAAGAAGAAGAAGAAAGACATCATGCAACAGTATGCAAGCAAATGGATGGAACTAGAAAAAAATCATCTTGAGTGAGGTTGCCAAGACTCAGCAAGACAAACTTGGTATGTACTCACTTATAAGTGAATATAAAGTAAAGAATACTCATGCTATAATCCATAGACTGAGAAAGAATAAATAACAAAGAGGGCACAACAAGGGACACAAGGATCTCCCTGAGAAGGGGAAATAGAGCAGATTTCCCAGGTGGATTGGGAATGAGTAGGGATGGGAACAGGAGATGGAGGGAGAGAGTACTGGGAGAGATAACTGGACTTGGGGTCATTTGAGGGTCGAGGTAGAAACCTAGTGCAATGGAAACTCCCCGGAATCCAAAAGGGTAACCCTAGTGAAGGCTCCTAGCAATGGGGGTACAGAGCCTGAACCGGCTAAGGCTTCCAGTGGAGAGATTAGGACCTTTAACCAGCCACAAAACCTTTGACCTACAATTGGTTCTGCCTGCAAGATGTTCTGGGGTAAAGGTGATGCCGAACTTCTGGGAATAGCCAACTATTCCAAATTGAGGCCTATGCCATGAGAGGGAACCTATTCTTGACACTGCCTGGAGGGTCAGGAACCACCGGTTGGATAACTCAGAGACCTAGGTTAGAAGTGAACATGACTGGCAAAGCAAGAACAAAAGTCAATGGAATGATTCCTAATGATATTCTGCTCTACTTGCCGACCAGAGCCTAGCATAATCATCATCTGATAGGGTCCATCCAGCAACTGCTAGGAGCAGGTGCAGAGACCCGGAGCCAAAGGGTAGCAGAGCTCAAGGAATCCCATAGAGGAGGGAGAAGAAGGATTATAGGAACCGAGTCAAGGACACTACAAAAACAAAACAAAGCAAAACAAAAAACCTCACACACTCAACTAACCAAGGCTTATGGGAGCTCACAGAAACTGAACGGATCATCAGGGAGCTTGGGTCAGACCCATCTAACCTAATCTCTCTGTATATATGTTATGATTGTGTAGCTTAGTGTTCATGTGGGACTCCTAACAGTGGAAGTGGGGGTGTCTTTGACTCATTTGCCTGCTTTTCCTCCTACTGGGTTGCCTTGTCCAGCCTTGATATGAAGCTTCATGCCTAGTCTTATTGTGACTTGTTATGCCATGCTCAGTCTTATTGTGACTTGTTATGCCATGCTCGGTCGATATCTTTGGGAGGCCTAGGGAAATGGAGGAAGAGTGAATCTGGGGGAGAGAGGTCTGGGGTGGAGGGACTGGGAGGAGAAGAGGGAGGGGAGACTGCTAATAAGATGTAATATGTGAGAGAAGAATAAATAAAAAGAAAAATAAGAGAAAGAAATTAAGGGCAACCAAATGAAAAGGAAAATGTTCAATTGTCCTCGATTGTAATCAGCATGATCTAGTGTAGAAAAAAACCCCAACAAACCTAAATGAAGCTTGAAAATATGAGAAATGATTAATAAATCTGGTAAGGTTTTAGGGTGTAATACCAATTCTCAAAGTCCAATAGCTATTTTATATATTAGCTATGAAATATCAAAACACACAAACAAACACAAAAACAAAAACACAAAAACTAAGCATATAAACCAAAACCAAAAGCAACAAAATTTAGGAAGAAGTTTAACTAAAAAGATGAAGGGCTACAGATAGAGAACACTGAGGGCCGGGGACACAGCTCAGTGGTACAGTGATTGCCTAGAATGTGTGGGCAATAAAATAAAGCACTATAAAATAAAAATGGATGAAATAATAAGACAGACAAACGGAGATACAATCTATATTGGTGAATTAGAAAATTAATATTGCTAATATTCCTGCATGATACAAAGCAATGTACAAACTCATGGCAATCACTGTAAAATTTCCAATGATATTCTTCACAGAAAAAATAATGCACAAAAGACCCTGTATTGACAACTGTGTTAGAAAAGAATCTCTCTCTCTCTCTCTCTCTCTCTCTCTCTCTCTCTCTCTCTCTCTCTCTCTCTCTCTCACACACACACACACACACACACACACACACACACACACAAACAAAAAGTTCAAACATGAACAAAGTGAAGGTAACTGGTGCTAGGCACTTTCTTTTTGCAGAAAGGGTGGACCAGAATTCAAACTGGGCTGGCATGTGGCGTGGCCAAGATGACACCAACCTTTGTCTTTGACTAGGTGGTGACCGTGTCTCATTCTGTTGATGGGAGCTCAACTTCACCAGTCTCATATGATTGGCTAATAAGCAAGGAGGAAGAAGAGGAGGAGGAAGAGGAAGAGAAGGAGAGGAGGACAAGGAGGGGAGGAGGGGGATTTGATGCTGTTCTTGCTGTCTCAGGCATTTGAATACTTGGTGCTCAGGTTTTGGTCATCCTTGGGAGGTTTAAAAGGCTTGGCCTTGTAGAGAAGGAATGTCACCGGAGGTGGGTTTTGAGGGTTTAATAATGTCATTGCTCATCCATTTTCTCAGCTTCCTACCTGTGGTTCAAGATATGTGCCTTCTGCTTCTACGCCAGTCACCAGGAGTGCTGCTTGCTGACACGCTGATCTGAGATGAGTTAGAACTGAGTATACATAACACATATGTATAAAAATGCCATAACAATCCATTACTTCATATGCTAACTTAAGTTCATTTTTAAGGAAAAAGTAAAAATTAATTCAGAGAGTATTTGTCAAATATTAACTACTTGGTATGTCTATATTTTCTACCTAAGGTCAATGCCCCTTTTACCTCAGCCCTGATTGCCCTGGGGCACACAAGCCACCTATGTAGACGATTCAAGCTGTGCAGACAATCCAGATGGACAGGGTGGTGGACTCTAATGAGTGTCTGCAGGTTTCCTTTGGGGGACATGAAACTCCTCAAATCTAAAGATGGCTTATTTCTCACAGATTCTCTGAAGGATTTGTCCTATTTTCCTTCCTGCCTTACTTAATACCTCCATAAGGAAAAAAAATGTGCCCCCCTCCCAAAACAAAAACAACAACAACAAAAAAACAAACAACAACAACAACAACAACAACAACAAAAACCCAGCTAAATAAGTCCTACAACCATCCTCTGTGTGGAACTTTGGCATGATTTAGAAACACAAAAAAATGCCAGTTGTTTAATTCTAGATCAAGCCGGCAGATTGTCACGCTCGAGGCCTTGTATGTAAAAAGCTCTTTGGAAGTTAAATCTGCTTTATTGTAATAGCAAGTGTTTTTATCTTTTCCAACCCACAGGCAACTGAAGTGTTTTTCTGCAGTCAAGCCGGGACAGGAGAATTTGCAGATAAATTACCTCTTACTGCACTCTGGAGACTGCTGCCGAGGGACTTGGCGGAAGACGCTATTTGGTGGATTCTTAAAGAGGGCAGAAAAGGAAAATGGACAGAGCCCACAGTCATTTAAGCTGGAGTGAAGTGGAGTTAATATTCAGGCCTTGGATGTCCTTTTATGAGCTAGGATTCAAATAGATTTGTAAGAACTATAGTGACAATTTTAAAAGTCCAAATCAGTGGGGAAAATGTCAATGTCTCACTTAACAACGTTTGGAAGACAGGAGGCTTACAGCGTGGCTCTGCTCTGTACAGCTTGTGGAGACACAAGGCAGGCCGCGGCCCAGCCGAGGTTTTGTGTTGGGGGGTGGGAGGGGGTGGGCCTTTAGTCTTCTCTCTGCTGTCAGACTACCAGCTCATTAGTATTTAAATCAGCTCATAAATATTTCCTGGAAATTCGCTGTTGCTTAAGCCTTACCCCTATTCATCTTGTTCTCCTTAGTCTTCCTTACGCCTTTTCTTTCACAGGCTGATGCATTGTGGGAAGGTGGATGTCGGTGACATATTAATCTCCCCGGCATGTGGTGATGGAAAAGGAAGGGAGGAAGTTCTGTTGAGGATGGAGACAGAGCTAGGGAACGGATGTGGAAGGAAATTTTACTCCATTTCCTTTGTACAAATATAATTATCTCATGATGGACCATGAAAGTCTGCATAAAATAAAAACAACTCGAAAGCCAGAGTCCAGGCAAATCAACCTGAATGAATGTTTCTTTCATGGACTTTTTTTTTTTTTTAAAGCTCTGAAAAGGGGAAACAGTTCGCTGGGGGCAGGTCCTGGATGCTCCCACTGGGGAGATGGTTCCGTGGCTACAAAACACCTCCTGTTCTGCATGAACGCTGCAATTCTAATCATCAAATAATGATGACAGAGAGGGACCAGTTCCATCGTGGTACTCGGTATGGTTCTTAGCATTCTGCCAGGGTTCAGCTGTGGAGCGCGCAGCTAGGGTCTGAAAGGCGCCAGCCATTAGGAAGGATGTCCACAAAAGATTTGTCTTTCGATTATGCTCGGCTTATTCACTCAAACGTTCCTTATAATATCATGCTACTATAAAGTTAAATAGACATTTCGCCAAGCAGGGAACAGTTGTGTGTGCAGAAATGCTGATTCGGGGTCTCACTGGGTAATTTTCTTTGTTGAGGACGCTCTGGAAGCTTGCAGGCCCAACCCACATCAACAATGAAGTCCTTCAGCTGTGGCCAGCTTACGGGGATGACACCGATAGAGGTTCAGGAGGTCCTTGAGAGTGTTGGCCCATGACTAGTGCTGATCCTGACTAGCAGACCTGTGTGGGCCCAGCGACAGTGCTGGAAGATCAAGGCACGCTGAGGCCAGCTCCACGCGGGAGTCTCAAGTCCTACTGGGCATGGGTAACATGGGTAGCCACACAGAGGCTGGAGTCTCAGCAGGGCAACGCTAGGAAACACTCCCAAAGTTCTCAATTTTGTGTCGTTTCTTTGGGAGGTACCTTTACACTGAGGGCTTACAGCTCGGAGCTGATTCACTATAGCATTTCTCCTTGGGATTAGTTCATTAACATATCAAGGCCTGCTCCCTTGGTAGGTTCCTATCTGAGCTGCAAGGTGGCTGGCCGGCCAAGGCTTTGTTTCTGAGACCTGGCTCTAGCTCTTTTTCTCTGTCTCTTCTCTCTCTCTTTCTCTCTCTCTCTCTCTCTCTCTCTCTCTCTCTCTCTCTCTCTCTTGTATTTTTTCTTCCCCCTTTCTTTCTTTTATTAAAAATAGTTTTTTTTCCTCCCATAATATATCCTGGTCATGGCTGGGCAGTGGTGGTGCATGCCTTTAATCCCAGCACTTGGGAGACAGAGGCAGGCAGATTTGTGAGTTCGAGGCCAGCCTCGGCTACAGAGTGAGTTACAGGACAGCCAGGGCTACACAGAGAAACCCTGTCTTGAAAAAAAAAATATATATATATATATATATATATATATATATATATGTATATATCTTGGTCATAGTTTTTTTTTTTAAAAGATTTATTATTATATAAGTACACTGTAGTTGTCTTCAGACGCACCAGAAGAAGGCGTCAGATCTCATTATGGGTGGTTGTGAGTCACCATGTGGTTGTTGGGCTTTGAACTCAGTACCTTTGGAAGAGCAGTCGGTGCTCTTACCCAATGAGCTATCTCACCAGCCCCTGGTCATAGTTTCTTCTCCCAGATCCTCCCTACATCCCCTCCAATCTGAATCCACCCCTTTTCTGTCTCTCATTAGAAAACAAACATGTTTCTAAGGAATACTTATAAAAATAAACTATCACATTGGGGTAGGACAAGAGAAACAGAAGGAAAAGTGCTCCAGAGAAGGCACAGAACCCGAGACCCCCTCGTTCACACATGCAGGAATCCCATAAAACCCTAAAGAGGAAGCTGCAATGTTGTGTCTGCAGAAGCCCTGGTGCATTGCTGTGCGGGGCCCTGAGCATGGAGTATCTCTCTGTGAGTGGTGCATCGCTGTGTGGGCCCTGTGCATGGAGTCTCTCTCTGTGAGTGGTGCATGGCTGTGTAGTCCCTGTGCATGGAGTCTCCCTCTGTGAGTGGTGCATCGCTGTGTGGGCCCTGAGCATGGAGTCTCTGTGAGTGGTGCATCGCTGTGTAGTCCCTGTGCATGGAGTATCTCTCTGTGAGTGGTGCATCGCTGTGTGGGCCCTGTGCATGGAGTCTCTCTCTGTGAGTGGTGCATGGCTGTGCAGTCCCTGTGCATGGAGTCTCTCTCTGTGAGTGGTGCATGGCTGTGCGGGCCCTGAGCATGGGGTCTCTGTGAGCTCATGATCTTCGCTCATGTTGATTAGAGGGTCTTGCTTTCTCATTGTCCTCCATCCTCTCTGGCTCTTACACTTGTTCTGCCCCCTCTTTACAGGGTTCCCCGGGTCCTGGCGGGAGGGATTTGATGGAGACATCCCTTCCCCCTCCATTCTGTGGAGTGGCTCTTACACTCTTTCTGCCTCCTCTTCACAGGGTTCCCCGGGTCCTGAGGGGAGGGATTTGATGGAGACGTCCTTTCCCCCTCCATTCTGTCAGAGCAGACCATTCCAAAGTCTCTCACTCTCTGTGTGTCTGCCTGTGGGTCTCTGGATTTGTTCCCGTCTGCTGCAGGAGGGAGCTTTTCTGATAATGGCTGAATAAGATACTGATCTGTGAGTAGAGCAGAATACCACTAGGAGTCATTTATCACTACACTTATTATTATTTTTAAGCAATAGCATTTGTTTTACCTTAGGTCCCCAGGCTATCTAGTCTCTGGTTTTTGGTCACCCAAGAAGTACTGGGTGTCACTCATGGAGAGGGCCTTAAATTAAATCAGATATTGGTTGGTTACTCCCACAAGCTTTGTGCCACCATTGCTGAAGGGGCTTTTGCAGACAAGAACATGATAAATGTGGCACCAAAAGGACTTTTCCTTCCCTCTTCCCTCTCCCTTGAAAACCAAGGTGGAGAAGGCTTTGGGTTAAGAGGGAGGCCCATGGAGGGAAGCCATCGCTGGTTCCAGACCGGTTAGAGTTTGCAGCAGGAGGGCTGATGGGATTCGAGTTAAAGTTTTATTGAAAACATGAACTAGTCTTCTGGTCTTTATAGTTCGTCACTTACTTTGCCTGGACATCTCTCTGTCTTTCCATCCTCTAGCCTACTGTGGTTAAATATCTATCGCACTGTGTGTATGTTAGCGCATTGTGTGTACGTTAGCGCTCTTGTCTGTTGCCTAATCGGCTCTTGACAAGCTTTGCCCTTTGAATCCATCCATTCTCATCTCTACACCCATGGTTTTCTTCTGCAGACTGAAAGTAAAGGCCACTTATATTTCATACCTGAAAGATAGCCCCCACTGCCTCTTAACGCTTATTCGTCCGTAGGCTAGGTTCTGTGCTAAATCCTGGAGACGAGAGAGTCAACCTTTGACCTTAGGTAGCTTGTGCCTTTTCCTGATGAAATTCACAGCCAGATTCAGACATCAAAACAAAGCCCCCCTAAAACCAGCCCTGCCTGAAAGAAGCTTTCAGCCCTCCGGTTGCCTCCCTTTAGTGCTTGCTTCTTGCTAGTGGCCACCCTTCCTCCTCCCCTCCTTTTCATCCCAGAAAGCCTGCAGGGAGGAGCTGGTTCTCGTCAGGGGCTTTCCGCACTCATCCTCCTTTACCCCCAGCCTGGCTAATGCTGCTGAAATGTCTGGATTCTGCAGCGCTGTCAGCTCAGCAGCAGGCAGGAGCGAGTGAAAGAATTCACAGTCAGCACTTTCCCTTTCCCATGTGACTGACGAGGCCGAATACTTCTTTGAACACTGCAGTCCTGGGAGCTGTGAAACACAAAGAGACAAAGGGGAGACGGGTTTTCCAGAAAGGTCAGTGGTTAGGCAAAAGGTGGGTTTAAGTTTATATACAGCCTTTGTTGTGGGAGAGGGAAGTTCCCTGGTCCCAGGCTTCCCCTTTTCAGCGTCTTGGTGAAAGACTCTTTTGTCCTTCTTTGGTCCTTGGGCTGAAGGGCCAGGTGCAGACTCTGTTCCCAAGGGAACCACAACTTTGCTGCCATTGAGGTTGATAGCCCTGTTTTGGCAACAAACCTCAACCTTACCTCAGATCAAAGAGAGTTTGGTACAGGCAGTGAGGAGATTGAGCCTTGGGGGTCAGGACCAAGCATAGGTTTTGGGAGAGCTGAAGTTCAGGCCAGACAGGAGCTCAGCTATGAAGAGGACTTGGGCTCCCTTGTCTCTGTGCTTGCCAGGTGAGCCCTGTGCACCAAAGACAGCGTTTCCAACCCCTTTGTGCACACCTTCCATTTTTAACGCTTCAGGTATCAACGTTTCAGCCTCTGTAACAACTTACAGTGTCATTCTAGGTAATGAATTGAGAGGTCAGGATGTGTAGATCCACCCATGGGTTCTAATACTAGAGCCCATGTGTGCTGGGCTGCCTCTCCTGAGGTAAGTTATAAATACTAACCACTTTTTGTCTGTAGACTGGTTTCTGTTACACGTGTAAGGTGAAATATTGAATTTTTTTTTCCTCTGCTGAGGCCTCAGATTTGTCACTGGGCACCTTTACCTGTATGCTCCACTTGGTCCTGAGGAAAATCATCTCCACAGAGATCTCCACCTTTGCCATAAGCTTCTTCTCCGTGCATACCTTTCTTGGTGAACAGCATTGGCCCCTATATAACTGAGACACTGTGAGTTAGACAGATTCCCTAGTAGGCAGACAGATAAAGGAGAAGGAGGCCATGACAGGTAATAAAGATAGTGAACTTCCAAGACGGCTGACTTCTTCCTCCCCTCCTGACCTGAGACAAAAGCATGAGATCTTTTGTTTTGCTTTGCTTTTCAAAACAGGGTTTCTCTGTATAGCCCTGGATGTCTGGGAACTCACTCTATAGACTAGGTTGGCCTTGAACTCATAGATCTGCCTATTTCTGTCTTTGCTGGGATTGAAGGCGAGTACTACCACCACCCAGCTAAAGCCTGGCATCTTAAAACAAAAGCCTGTGGGCTTTTTTTTCCTGTCAGGAGGGTCCCTGCTGATGGACTGGCTCAACAAATTCAAGGCCAGATCCAGACAAACAGTTGTAGGCCAATCAGCCATCCTGTCATTCTTCAAACTGATCAACCCAAAACTCAAAGATTTTATAAAAACTGAACCCTCAAGGAGAGGCCAGACTTTTGTTCCCTGAGTCCGCCCTCTGCTTTGTTGAGGGTCTTTTCCCCCATGTGCCTGCTGCATGTGTGTTTCCCTATCCCTAATAAAAACTGCTTGCTCTTTATGGCTGATTCTGTCTACGTTTGTCTGTTCTGCTTGAGGATTTCCCGACTGTGACCTGTTGTGCTCGAGATTTCCCCTGCCTTTTAATCCTTTATCTGGCAGAGAAAACGAGCCAACCAAGACCCCTAGATTGTATCGTAATCACCTATCTGGACACTGGATAGCCATCTTAGACTCTCCTCTTTGTCAGATCCAAAGGCAACTCCATTTCCCCAATTTCTGGTGATAATACAAATACTAGCATTCCTTAGGGACTTGTGAACCTGGTCCCCTATTCCAAAAAGAGCCATTTCCCTTCCTTATCAGGAACAGAAGGGACAAATAGTTGTCTGTGGTGCCCATGAGCATGCTGGCCTCCAGGTTCCCTCAGCGTCACAAGCACCGGTTAAACATCTCAGGATCCCCGCTGGCCTCCTAGCTCTTCTCACTTCCTCCCCTGCCTCAGCTTCTCCAGCTCATAGACTTCCTCCCCCAGCCCACCCCCCTCCTTATAACCCTGCTATTTCGGCTGTGCTCCCAGGTTTACCTGTACTCTCTTCGTCTTCATCTCTTTGCTCTCCCATCTCTCTTTCCCTCTTTCTTTCTCTCTGTTCTCTCCTGGTTCTTTCATGGCCAGGTCTAGTCCATTGGCCATGTTCAATCTCCTCCTTTCTCTCTCTGCTCTTCCAGATGCCTCTGCCTATTCTCTCACATCTGTAATAAAAACCCTCCCCTTAATCATAACATGGAGCAGTCATGTTGCCAGTTTACACTCTCTCCTCCTCTCTGTCCTAAGAGGTGATAGTTCAGTCACATCTGTATGCTCTATGATCCCAAAGTCATCACATGCCCCCTTGTCCACCTGCCAGCCCTTTACTTCAAGGCTTTCATTGCTTAGGGACTTCTCGTGAGGTGAGAAAAACAGCTTCAAATAGTAGATAGATAAACCAATTTCGGTAGCACCTCATTCCAAAAGCTTGCCCCTCCTTCTTCAAGGCAAATATTGACTGTTGTTGGGGGGGCTGGGTATGTAGTGGTTTTGTTAGTATTTCTATTATTCTTCCATATTAAGTGCACATATGGAATTCATAATTTCTTGATATTATCATCCTATATAAAGCAGTGCATTTCTTAATTTTGCTAATATCTTGAAGTTACCGAGAGTTGAATAAGTACTCCAGGCTGAACCAATAAAAGTCATGATTTAGACTTCTCCAGTCACTGGTTCTCTTACATCTGGTGAGTCCAGAACTTGTCAGGGCTCTCTTGCAGCTATCTCTGTCTGTAACAGGAACTGTGTTTCATTTACAATCTGATTCTTCCATCTCCTACATTTTAAAGATGCTTTGTCATCTCTGGCTCACAGAAAGCATTGTCGGTGCTTCTCTGGACTGCTTTAGATTTTCATAATAACGCTTCTGTCACTTCTATTATATGATGCCATGAGTATGGCCTTGTAATTATCTATTTACTTATATGTCTCTGGACTTGGCTCTTTACAGACAATTACAAATTATCTGTCTGCCTGGCTTTTAGTAGTCACTCATAAATGCTTATTGCATAACTATCTGAATAAAAAATTGGCCTTACATTCACTTCCTCTAATGGCTCAAGAGACTAGCAAAGTTTTGGCACTATCTTGTGATAGATCATTATTCAACAAACATTTACTGTCCCATCAATATTCCATGAAATTTATATTGTATGTATATTATTCCTACATTGACTCTGTCCTGGGCCAGGGTACTTTTTTGATCCAATAAGATGGAGGAGTATAAAATTTGTGAGTGGAGGCTTGGCTCCTGCTTGAGGGGCAGGCTTACTATCTTGAATATTGTCCTTAAATAGGAGAATAGCACATAGAAAGATACTGGTTCAAAGATGATGAGAAGCAGGATAGAGCACAGACATCCTCTTGAGGATAAATACAACCTATGTAAGCTGAATTTTCATCTATCTGCAGAGATATGAGGGAGAGATGCTTATTATTGTCTGCCACTGAAATGTGGGGATGGGTTTGTGTCATAGTATTATTGTGGCTAATGTCCAATGGCAATATACCTACACCAGAACCATGTGGGGTAAATGTCATGAATCTGAATCCACCCTGGGTCTTTAAACTCTGGAGTACAGACATTTATACATGTTACTTACAAGGACACAGAAAGAGCAGTGGGTTAGCATCCAGGAAGTGGCTACATTTGTTTACTAAAATCTGTTCCAAGAGATTTGGAGCTGTAATGAAGCCAGGGAACAAGATTTTCTCACAGAATCATTTCATTTAAGAAGTGGAAATTCAGAAATGTAAGGACTTCCTAAAGAGATTTATAAACGTGGCATTGCTCAGAAAAGCCATCTTCCATGCTCCTGGCCACCTAATGGTTGCTTTTTAAAATTGGAATAAATTAAAATAAGGCACCCATACAACATCAGTGGCAACACACTATTAACATATTAAACAGGTATTTAGTATGTAATTGCTAAATACTAGAAATTCTGGAAGGCTTTGGAAAAGAATCAAACATGCCTAAAATAGTCTCTTTACACAAAGAACTTTCAGGCTACTTCGCTATAGTCCTTCTGTGTGTGGATGGATGTTGGTCTTTGGGAGTCTGAAAGAAAAAGAGGTGATGAGGGGTTTTGTTCTGTTCATTTACTTACTCTGTAGCCAGGCTGGCCTCATACTGCAGTGATCCTTCGACCTCGGCCTCCTGGGTGTGGGGATTTTGTGTGTAAATCATTTCTCTTTGAGGGACCCACCTAATTTCCTGGTGTGTGTAAAGGATTCTTTGAAGTAAACAACAAGACTAGATACCTGTCCCTAACTTTGAATTACTTTAGTACCTTTGTCCCACCATCTTCCTGAGATGTTACGTCTTGCCAGGAAATGTGATGGCTCAGCTGCTGTGCAAGAGGCCGGGCTCCTGAACTCGGGTCCAGGCCTTGCTATTATGGGGCCCTGGGATAATTATCCTTTCAGATCATGAAATCTGTGCCTCGGGAAAGCATTTTTTTTTTTCAGTAGCAGACAAAAATCAAAGGGTTGAAATCTTCAGAGAGCCTTGCTCAGTGATTAATATGCAGCACCAGAAAGCAGTGATTTCTGGTATTTGCACCTCTGTAGCTCCTTGGCTAACTAAGGGAATGGATGGGCTACTGAGGAAACTCTTGACCACTGACAACTCAGGGTGCATGGCATACTTATGTTTTCTCCAGTGATATAATATTGCATGAGCCAGGCAGCGGTGGCGCACGCCTTCAATCCCAGCACTTGGGAGGCAGAGGCAGGTGGATTTCTGAGTTTGAGGCCGGCCTGGTCTACAGGACAGCCAGGGCTACACAGAGAAACCCTGTCTCGAAAAACT
>NW_022196895.1:30039467-30060365 GCF_008632895.1 Mastomys coucha | reverse complement strand
AAAAAAAAAAAAAAAAAAAAAAAAAAAAAAATTTGCATGAATTTATTAATCCAATAAGTTGCCCGTGACCTTTCCCAACCCCTCCCACACACACATTATTTATCCAAACTAGGGCTTGGACCTATGGCTTAACTTCTAGAAAAGACAAGTAGATTCACAGAGTGAGCCCTTACCATCTGTTCCCAAGGCCACCAAAAGCTGCAAACTCAAGCGTTTGTAGAATGGGATTTGTGGTACGTGATGTCTTTTTCTGTCTGGAGAGCCTTACTGAGATAAGTACCAACTCTAAGGTAGGGGCACAGGAGCAGTGAGGCTGTGGGCTGGCCTCTTTGTAATGTGGTCCCTTGATCACACAACTTACCATCTCAGGGTGTTATTCTCAAGACGGAGGCACCTTCTAACCAAACGCTCAGAGAAGTACCAGCAGTGACCCGTACAACATGGCTTAAGGAAGCTCACACAGCCTTGCTCCTGAACGGTGCTGTAGAACTGTAATCATCAAGGCCTTTGGTCCTCTGAGTCAGATACAATTACTGTTGTCTGTGGTGTTTAATTTTCTGTCTAAACAGGTCTGGACTATAGGCAACATATTATTGCCAGGAGTGTCTATGGAGGCGTTTCAGAGACTGAGGGCAGCCAATGGCCTCTCCTAGGTAACTGGGTATCCAGTCCATCAAGGGCCTGACTGAAACAAAATGATGGAGGGAGGGTGAATTCATTCTCTTTGCTCCTGGCCTTGCACATGAGCACTTCTGATGCTCAGGCATTGAGACTAAGGCTTTTATGGTCAGCCCCCTGATTCTCAGATCTTCAGGCTCACACTGAATTATACCTCCAGCTTTCCTGGTTCTCTAGCTTGCTTACAGCACATTGTGGGATGTCTTGCTTTACATAATTGCATGAGTCTATTCCTGTAAGACATTTCTTTGTGCACCCTTGTATAGCCCATGGGTTCTGTTTCTATGGACAGCACAACATAATACAGATCAAGAATGGTTCTAGCAGGGCAGCACTCGGAGGTAGAAGCAGGTAGATCTCTGAGTTTGAGCCAGCCTGATCTGCAGAGTGAATTCTAGGACAGCCAGGGTTACACAGAGAAACCTTGGTGGGGGTGTTGGGGGGGCTATAAAGAGACAGAATTGAAAGATTACGTTTTCTGAAACACCTCTGGGGTTTCTGGAACTGCTTTTAGAATTTGACTAATATTAAAGCTGCTAGTGACTGCATTTCCAGTAGTAAAGGCATCCAAAAGAGCTCATGGCATGAACATTAGATAAAGATAAGCAAAATATTTCCATTGGATGCTTATAGTCAATCAGTTCTAAGAAATAGGAAATGAGTGTATGTGAATATAATCAAAATACATTATATACATGCATGAAAGGTTCATAAAATATATTATAGATGTGTTTCATTTATTTATGTGTGTTGTGTCTGTGGGAGTGCATGTACATAAGTGTATATATACTGGCTATGTATAAACACTAGAGGAGGGCGTCAGATCCCATGCTAACATTAGAGGGAGTTGTGGGGTATCTGAGTAGTCATTGGGGCTGGGGTCTAAGCTCTGACCCTGATTATGCAACAAGTACCCCCCCTTCTCTTTTATTTTGGTTTTGGTTTTTTGAGACAGTGTCTCACTATATTGCTCTGGTTGTCCTAGAGCTTTCTAGGTACACCAGGCTGGCCTTGAACTCACAGAGATCCATGTGCCTCTGGGATTAAAGGTGTATGGCACCACATTTGGCTTCAACAAGCACTCTTAACTGCTAAGCTACCTCTCTAGTATCTGGCATGATATATTTTTAAAAGAAGCAAGGAGCTATGTAACTTTAAAATACTTATAAAGAGTTTTGTAGAACTAAGGAACACAATGACATTGGCTGGTTGCCCTATAATCACTGAACAAAAAAGAAGAAAAGAAAAGGAAAGGAAAAAAGAAAGAAAGAAAGAGAGGGAGAGAAAAAGAAAGAAGAGAGAAAGGAAGAAAGAAAGAAAGGAAGGAAGGAAGAAAGGAAGAAAGGAAAAAAGAGTAGGGATAGAGAGATTCAAGGCCCTAACTCAAGCATTGTATGAATAGCACAATAACAAATACGTGTATAGAGAGATCTCCCTATGTCCCTGAAAGGCATCCTCATCTCTGTAGCCACAAGGCTGAAACTGCTGAAAATCAAATGCAGAGCCTCATCCTGAATTACAACACAAGCCAATCCCAACTCTGCAGCTCTACCTTTAAAATGAAGGGATCAAGCAGGTAGACAATGCCTTCAGTTGACATGTGTGAAGACTCTGGTGAGCCTGAGGAGAGTAAGCTCTGTGGAAACACCCCCCCACAAGGTGGTGTCAGCCATCTCCTCCTAAGGACATTAGCCCTTCATTTCTGAAGACGTTATAACAGTCTCTTCTGCGGCAGTTGCCAGTACGGATTATCTTTAGGACCCAACACATCTGTAAAGGTGAAGTACAAAATGTGGACCCATTAGGGAGAAAGCTACACCCCATAAGGACGACTTGAGCTTTCTCCTTTATATAAGCAAGTATCTCAGGAAGCTGTATGGGACTAGATATTGAGAGTTTGGGATTAACAGTTGAAGTAATGTAAACTTGGATCGGTATGCATTTATTGTTGTTGATTGCACTATGTAGAGATCCTGCAGGTAATGCTGCAACTTGGGGAATCAGAAAAAGCTCCGGATGGCTAGGTGGTCAAAATATGAAGCAAAGATGGCTTATCACTAGTAAATTAACGGCCTGCCATCCCTTGGTTTAATGTTAAAGAAGGGATTCCAAATCTTCAGGAAAATTGAAATATTAAAATAGATTTGCCATTTACAAACCACCCATTCCTCTTTTGCAGAAGCTGCACACCAGCCCCCTGTAGCCACTTGCTGCCAACCATGATCAGCCCACTGTGTTCTTCGACATGGAAGCCAATGACGAACCCTTGGGTACCATCTCCTTTGAACTATCTATAGACAAGATTCCAAAGTCAGCTATCTGAGCTCTGAGCTCTGGAAGAAAAAAAAAAAAAAAGGATTTGGGTCTAAGGGTTCCTTCTTTCATGGAATCAATTCCAAGATTCTTGTGCCAAGTGGTAACTTCACATGCCATAATGGCCCTGGTGGCAAGTGAAGAAGTATGAGGATGAGGGTTTCATCCTGAAGTGTACAGGTTCTGCCCTCTTACTCATGGCAAATGCTGGAACAAACACAAATGGTTCCCAGCTTTTCAACTACACCATGAAGAGCACATAGTGGGATGGCAGCATGTCGTCTTTGGGAGGCATGATGGCATGAACATTGTGTGAGCATTCTGGGTCCAGCAATGGCAAGACCAGCTAGAAGACCACTATGGCTGATTGTGGGCAGCTCTGGTACTTTTGATTGACACAGGTACCTCTCAGCCTCCAGGCCATCCCTTCTGCAGCTTGGGGGAGCGCCCCCTACCCACCTGCTTGCAGCATCCTGGAGTCAGTGCACTGTCCCTGTGGCTCTTGGGGTTCATATTTTCCTCTTCAAATTCAGATGGATTGCAGAGTGAAGTTTTTGATCATGAGTAAAAGTTAAATAAATAATAAAAGAGAACCAACCACTCCCCCACACTAGAGAAATCTAGAAGTATACTCTCCACCAATGGTTTAGGAAAGAAGATTGCACAGGGAGCCCTGCACCCTTGAATGACTCCATTTTGCTAGCTTATGGTAGAAACTGAAGCCACTCAATGAGAAACCCAACTATGATGGTCAGCAAAGGTGAAGGGGCTGTACTAACTGATCAAGGTAAGGCTAAGTGTGGTGATTGTAACACACCAAGCCAAAGCAGCAGTAGAAATAATGCAACTTCCATAGACCAGGGCAAGGGCTGGCTGTTTGTGGAGTTTGTTAGAAGCAAACTAGATAGGAGGCCTCATAAATTCTTATTTGATCTGAATAAGCAGGGAAGTTGTAAGTCATCTAGAAATTATAGAGCACACTTATAACCCCAGCACTTCAGATGTGGAAGCATGAGTTCAAGTCCAGCCTGGTTTTATAGACAGATTAAAAAATATATTGCACAGGACTGGAAAGATGGCTCAGAGGATAAGAGCATTGGCTGTTCTTCCAGAGGTCCTGAATCCAATTCCCAGTAACCACCTGGTGGTTCATAACCATCTATAATGAGATCTGGTGTTCTCTTTTGGCCTGCAGGCATACATGCAGACAGAACAATGTATACATAATAAAGAAATCTTAAAAAAAAAAAAACGTTACATACAAATACACCCATTGCCTGACTTGCATAAGTAAATAAAAAAAGAAAAAAATTCTAGGTCAAATAAATAAAATTTCAACTAAAATCATAGAAACAGAGCCACAAACTCCTAATTCCCAAACATGAACCTCCTTACAGATCCAAAACACCCTGAATAAAGAGGTCAGATCCCTTTGAGGGAGGAGCCCATCATACTGAAACACACACAGAGCTAATAGTTTCTCTAAGGGACAGTCTTTCACGAGGGTAACTGCATATCTTCAAGGACTATTAGACAGTGGGAACCCAAAGTAGTTCTAGGGCATCCAGAATCTCGCTGTCCTCCGTTTAGAATAGAGGCTTACTTATGCAAGTCAGGTGATGGATGGAATTTGGTCTTAAGTCTCCTTCGTAGCAGGTCTAATGAGTCCCAGAATCCATTCTGCAGTTATTTCTCAGGTTCCAGGATGCTTAATGAGAATACAAATAATTAAGCAGCTGGCAGACTCTCTACACTGGTTCCCTGAGCTGTAGAATGAGGAGGGCTTTTATGGCGGAAAAAGCTAAATGGAAGCCATTAGATGGCTTTCTGCTAGGGAAGTAGTAATGTGAACTACTGCTGCATCCTGGGGGTGAGGTGGGGGGAGGAGGAGCCAAGTACTGCTGTATCCCCAGGAGGTGGGGGAAGCCAACCCACTTCCAAAACTAGGGACTTGAGAGGCAGAGGTGATGACTCCCACCACGCTCTCCTTCACATCTCCTTGGCCTCTGGAGAAGGTGGGTGGGCTTGCAGAATGTCCATGAGTTTTGTAAGCCTAACCCCGGGGTGACTCTATTCCTGGAATTGCAGCTGCTATTCCAGGTGGGTTTCATTGCTTGAGCAAATTAACACATCTCCTGATACATGCTATGCAGTTCCTGGTGTGAAAAATAAAAATGCCTTCTCTCTTTTCCCATTGCAAGAGCCACCAGAAGCTGTTTGCTCTCTGCTGACAGAGCCAGCAGGATGCTTTCATGGCCCTGCCTCAGGACTGCAATACTTCTTCAGCCCTATGGACGACTTAGTTCACAGGCATTTTGATAGGGTGTCTCTTAGTGAAGATCACTCTGGCCCCTCCAATGAAGACATTGAGTTGATTGGACCTTGTAAGCAAGACATTATCAACTAGTTCAGAGCTATTGGTAAAACATTTGTGGGCCCAAGGCAGGGGAAGATATTTGACTAAACTTTAGAGGACAGGCCTTCTATCTCAGGAAAGTTTTTAGGGATACAGTGGTATGTTGAGATAGCCTAAAGTGAAGTTTGATTGTTGCACTGGCTTCTCTTATATCTCAGAACCACAGCAATGCCTACTGAGCCTCTTTGAATTGTAGAGGTAATTAAGCCTTCATTTGGATGTATTACTGTCCATTTACCAAGCGAGCCATAAGCTGCTGGCTGTGTATGGGCCTCAAACAAGAGAAGCCTCTGCATCTAGTCTAGGTTGGAGAGAAGACCACTCTGACACTTGGTCTTTCATCAGATGCTGACTCACTGGTGCTAGAAGAGCCACGCAGGGATGAGGGATGAATCATTGTGAGAGCATGCCCATCATGTGCAGATAACTACTGTCCTTTTGACAACAGTCTTAACAGGAATATGGTGTCCTTGAATAGACTGCCTGCTGGACTGTGGCTCACACAATTCCCCTTGCCATGCAGCACGAACTGCCCATTGCCATCTAATTTTATCTGTCTCACCAAGACATAAAATTGGACTCTATAGCATGTAATTATAAAAAACAATCCACACAGTGTCCGGCTACTGACATGACGTGGTCTCACCACCCCCGTGGGGAGCCGCAAGCCGCAGTCTTCCCAGAATCTCACAGTTAGCTGCTGTTGAGCCGCTCATATCTTCCCAGGCCAGCCCCCCCACCGGCTCTAATCCCCTAGCTCTGTAAAATGAAAACTCCAGAGGCTTGAAATTTATCAGCCAGATTTATAACAGTAACTCTTCATCCCCCAAAATGCCCACACAAAGAGCTCAAAATTCAATTGATATAGACACAAGCTGCACACCTAGATTGGACAGATGTGCCCTACATTATTTAATCATCTATCTAAGAAATTCCCCAATTACTTATGGCTCGTCATCCTTTCCTATAGGTTCCATCTTGTCTCCTCATCTCTGTCTTTCCTCATCTATGTCGCTGTCTCTCTGTGTGTATCTCTCTCCATGTTTCCTTCTCCCCTTCCCTTCCCGTTCTGTCCAGAAGATCCTGCCTCCATATCTTTGCCCAGTGATTGTCTTCCTGCCATCTTTATCAGCCAATCAAATAGCTAGGGGAAATTCTACTACAGAGTACACATCATCAAATGGAAGCACATGTGGAGATACACACCCCTCCTACCCTCCAACCTCCCCCTACCCCACACACAGACACACATGTATTACACTCTGTAATCCCCACCTAGGGCCTCATGGGGGAATTTCCTATAATGAGCTGACAGAGGAAGAGAAGACTCACATCTTGTTTATAGATACATGATTATGTATTGTCAGAAAGTAGACAGCTACAACACTATAGCTTCTTGCTAGGAGTGGCAAGTTCAAAAATCACGGTGTCATCACTGACCTAGTTTCCAACTAATACTTTCTTTCTGTGTTACAATATGAAGAGCATCACATGGTAAGATGTTTACCATTCTAGTTGGTGGTGTGGATCTGAGAGAGTGAGGCCTATAAGTGAGGCCGACTAAAGTCTCATGCAATAGCCAACTTGATTCAGAGCATCAGACAATGTATACGCTGAAAGGGTATGTTGATGGTGGGTCACTGAATTGCCATGCAACTGGAGCTGCCCACTCTAAACTGGTTTTATCTGACTCACTAAGACATAAAATTGGACCTGAGTCACTTGAGTAAAGTGTACAGTCACAAGGTCAAGCCACCCATGGCAAAAGCAGGTTTTTCCATAGAGGCACATGAACAACACAGCTGTAGTAAGAGGCATGTGACTAACAACAGCTAAACTGAGCTCACTCCTATCTGTTACGTCTGGGAGGGACGTGAACACACATTCCAAGGACAACCAATGTTATGGAGGAACAGAGATCACAAGAGTCTTGTCTTGTTTACTTGGGATTTTCTCACAAGCACTCACAATTCCCCTTCCGCAACTCCATTCTTGGGCTGCGTTCCAACAATAAGACAGAGAAAACGACCCAGAAAGAGCCCAGTGTAACAAAGCCATTGCCACAGCAACTCACTAATCTATTAACCCCTGAGCCTGGGGGACCCCATCATATCTCAAAGGTTCTACTTCCCAATGCTCCTGCCCATGAACTTTAGGGGCACATATTCAAATCACAGTACCTCCCGTGACTCCTGTTTGTGCCCCTGGATTCTGTTGGTACTCATCGGGGTGCAGAAATGATGGGGAGATGTACAAACACAGTGTATGATCACTAGATTGCCACAGGCCAGTGTGGACTTACCTCACAGCAGTTACAGACACAGAGCAAGCTGCGAGTGTTAGGGAGAACGGCAAGCCCATGAGGAAGTATGGATGTGCACCAAACGCAATCTTCTGAGAAAGGTGTGTGTGGAACCTTACCCTGATATGAGATTTAACTGGGAGGTAAAAAGAGAATAAAGAAAACAAATGTTGGGATAAGTATTATTTTGAAACCTCAAAGCACACGCCCAATGGCACATCTCCTCTACTGAGGCCACGCCTCCTCCACTGAGGCCACGCCTCCTAATCCTTCTCAGTCATTTTTACCTACCTCTCTCTCTCTCTTTCCTGCTCTTGGACTGCGTGCTGAGGGCTGGGGCTGGGGTATTCCCTGCTGTGGCTCTCTAAGGGACCACCCCGGAGCAGCTCATTTCTAGTCTGATGGGGATGAGTTACTGGGAAAAGAGAAAACTTAAAGGCAAAAGGACTTTCTTTTCCTTCCCGAGGGTTCTCTGCAGAGTGGCGAAATACAGATGCCCTTGTGCTATGCGCTAGTGAATGGGTTCTCAATCTGTGGGTAGGTGACCGGTGGTAAAGTAACCCTTCCACAGATATCCGCTCTATCAGATATTTACAGTCCACAAGAGTAGCAAAAGTACCATTAGAAAGCAGCAAAGAAAGTAATTTTATGGCTGGGGGGTGGGGCGAGGTCGCCACAACAGGAGGAACTGTATTTAAGAGTCCCAGCATTAGGAAGGTGGTGAACTACTGCTCTAGTTAAACTGGAGATGAGATATTAGCATGGCAAAAAAAGGCTGAGAGGGCCGGGGACAGTTCTCTGAGTTTTTGCATAGCTCAGCAGTCGGGATTATATCCTCTCTTGCCCAAGGTTGACACAGAAGAACCTTAAAGAGGTCTGGCCTATTAGGAGATGCATCCTGCTGGGGAGATAAAGCCCCAGAGCAGATGTCAGCACTGTCCCCACATCGGAGGCCAGATGGGAGCTCAGTTGCCTTTGTGGGTGCCAACAGGGATAGACACTGACAACTGATGACCCCTGGGAACATGTCCATGGCAGAGGATGCCAGCATGGACAGATGACAACCAAGGACCAGATGAATCCTCCTGTATGTCCAGATGTTCCTCAGTTTCCTCTTACTTCCTCGGGGCAAAGAGGGAGGAAGAAAAACCCAGAATGGATTAAATTTACCAGGAATTGATTTGTTTCAAGCTCTGTCATTGGGTAGAATGGGGGTTTCCTATAGAAACAGAGTCAGAATGGATGGCACAACACGGCACAGGCCCATGACCCCAGGGCTTGGGAGGCAGAGATAGGAATACCATGAGTAGCCATGTGGGGGCTACATAATGGGTTCCAGGGCAGTTTTAGATTGTGTAACCAGACGCTGCCTCAACACCTACCATGCCAAACAACAACAACAAAAAATGAGAGTCAGCATGGATAATACAGACTTTTGTATAAGTTATGTGGTTATGTGGTCAGAAGTCTTATGACTGTTACTGAAGTCATGCTTAATGCTGAACTAAGCAGAAATGCTTCCCTCTCACAGGGGGAGCTCACAGACAACTTCAGTGGGGCAATGTAGACTTGTAAAGGTTCAGACAGGAGGCTAGACAATTTGAAGCTAGCCTGGGTTACATAATGAGCTCCAAGTCAGTCTGAGCAGTACATAGCAAGACCTCATCTAGCAAATTTGCAGACCAAAGGGTGGCATGGGGATCATTTCTCTCTGCTGTGTAGGAGGGAATTTTTGTGTCACTTACCATGGTTGACAGAAAAGTGTAACAAGACGGCAATGTCACTCTTGTAGAAGGCACAGTCTGTGGCTTGCTTTCCAGAGCTCGGTGTTAGAGTCGCTCTCCAGGGGAAGCCGACTCTCCTGCTTCTAATGCTCTAGGGTTCCTGCTGCTCACCCATCCAGATGGTCCAGCTCCACAGAACACAGGCTCGGGAGAGAAGGGGCAGCCACACCCTAGTCCCCAAACCCACCCTCATCAAACACAGCTCCCCAATCCTGATTTCGCATTGGTGTCGCCTGAGGTGCTTTTAAAGACATTGAGTCCAGAACTCTCTGTTGGAGAGTCTAGTTTACCTGAACTGGTTTGTAATTATGGGATTCTAGAGAAGACTGACTTGGCTTATGTCAACTGGGATCTTCCTACTGAGCATGCTGTAACGTCTGTCCCCCCTCACATTAGAGAGACTGCTTGATATACACGGGACCACCTAAAACGAAAGCTGAACTCTGCGGTGTCCTTTGCAGTAAGATTGGCTGCTTGGTTGAGAATTTAGGATGCATTCAGTATAATAAGTAGCATAGAACAGAGTTCGTGGGGGTTTAATGAGGGGAATTTCTTTTTCTCCCATGACAATAGGTCTTTAGGCTGCAGTCCAAGGCCAGAACAGCCGCTCAAAGATATCATCAAACCCCTGGCTCTTCTAGCATTTCCATTGTGCCATTCTTAGCACAGTGGCTCCGCCCTTCACACCACGTGACACAACAGCTGCTGTTCCAAGCATCATTTTCCCTTTTACTGCAGGAAGGATACCAGAGACATGGCTCCCGGTTTGTTGTCTCTCTTTTTGTTAAGGGAAGCAAGAACTTTCCCTGAATCTCCTTATCAGTCTTCCCAGTGTATTTCTAAGGAAGAACCATGACCTATGGCCACCCCAGCCACAAGGGGAGCCAAAACTGAATGTTCAAATTTTCCTAGCCTCTGTACCGGAATAGAGCAAGACAAATAGAGGTGGAAAAGAGGTTTGGTCGGTAACCCAGCAGGGCCGATCTCATTTCTGGCTACATCTAATCAGTTGTTGCTTCCGTACATTACATTCTGTGGATCACCTTTTGAGTCTCCAAATCCAGAGTGGTTTCTATTTATAAGGCACGTTTGCCGAAGTATTTGAGAATATTCAATTCTGCTATAAAGGGCAAACAGGATGCCAGCAACGCATTAGAGGTGTGAAGCTTTGATAGTAAGTAAATGAGATTCAGGCAAAACTCGTAAGATATGTTGAGTAAAATAGTGGCTAAGTTAATAAGCACAGGGAACAAGAGTCTTAAGATGTATTAGCTACAGACTGTCGTATCTGTCCATGGGTATCTGGGAGCACAACTCGCCAACTGGGCTCTTTGAAAAGCAGTCTCTGAGCCAGGCGGTGGTGGCACACGCCTTTAATCCCAGCACTTAGGAGGCAGAGGCAGGTGGATTTCTGAGTTCGAGGCCAGCATGGTCTACAGAGTGAGTTCTAGGACAGCCAGGGCTATACAGAGAAACCCTGTCTCAAAAAAACAAAAAAAAAAAAGAAAGGAAGAAAGAAAGAAAGAAAGAAAGAAAGAAAGAAAGAAAGAAAGAAAGAAAATCAGTCTCTGAGATGGAGTTGATCACAGAGATGTCCTGGGGGAGTACTCTCAGAAACTAGAGAATAGCCACTCTGATCTAGGCCCTCCTGCCCTGATCTGAGGTTACCACCAAGTCCTTCAAGACTTTACCTGGACTCTTGCCATTTTCTCCATGTCATTTGTTTTTAGTTTTTTTGTTTGTTTGTTTTTGTTTTTTGTTGTTATTGTTGTTTAGAGGCAAGTTCACTGAGATTCTGTTGTCCTTGGCCATGTATCCCAGCCACCTCCTCCTCCCTGCCTGATGCACACTTCTCCCCCTCTTCAACAATCTCTTTGCCATCTCTTCTACCCTTCACACCTGGACCCGAAGCTTCTCAGATCAATTCTGCTCCTGTTCCCTCCGACTCTGAGCTGGTAGGCAGGCTCATGGGGTGAACAGGGCTGAAGCCCAACTTGAGGCTCAGATGTTAACAGTGCTGGGACAGGAAGGCATCAAATGATGTCTTCCCTCAGGGTCTCTCCCTTCCCTTCCAGCCTGTGCAGCCACTGAGAGCCAGCAACGGAGAAACCGGAAATCATTCTCTAACACAGAGTCTATGCTGCTGCTCTAAGCTGAGCTTGGCCATTTTCACCGCAGGCTAAACTAGCAAATACGGAGGGAGCATTTTGAAGATGCCCTGCAGCTGGATTTGTTTTATGCTAGAGCAGTTTTGCTGCCTGGCTGCTTCCTGCTGAAAGCACAGATGTGCTGAAATGCCGTCACTGTAAACAGAGCTAGATTGATCAGGCAGAAGCCTGCCTCTTGCGCTGACAGATCTACCTTGTAAATTGCTGGCAGTGATATGGTTTGACAGACCCAGTGCTGGGAAGCAAAGGGCTTCAAAAATAACATCTGAAAGGGGGAATTCCTTAACACAGGCTTGCAAAAAACTCACTCTGCCAAGGACATTAGCCTTATCCAGCGCAGAGCCACCAGTTGATAATTGAAGAAACCTTCGAGGCCAGGTCAGGCTGGGTCACACAGCTAATGAACACAGCCTGAATTTGGCACTGAGGCTAATTTTTGTTCCCCTGCATTGTGTTTTAATTCACCACTTCACCTTAATGTCTCTGCTTTGTCATTGTGTACTGCAGACGATCCTGTGTTATTCCCCAAACAAAAACAAGGGCACTGTCTTGTTGCATCCGGAACAGTTATTGGTCCTGTTACAGGAAGGAGCAGCAATCAAGCTCACTAATCTGCCTGCTGTATTCACGTCTCTTCTCTAGGCTAACTACTTGTTTAATTAAGGCATTTTGCTTTGATCATAAATGCCATCACACAACACATCTGATGAATCTGGGACCAGGGAGAGATGGCTTAGCAGTTAAGCTCTTATTGCTTTTGCAAAAGTTCAGCTCCCAGTGTCCATGCCAGTGGCTAACAACCCCCCTGAAACTCCAGCCAGCTCCAAGGGAGTTAATATCTCTGGTCTCTGCAGGTAGGTACCTGCACTGACACAACCATATCCACACAAAGACACACGTGCTTGCACATAATTAAAACAAAATAAATATTTAAAATGGGATGCCTCTTGACTGCATTCTGAGGATTTAACACACACTCTGAAGTCTTTCACTAGAACTTCCAGGTAGACGAGATAGCTCAGTGGGTAAGTGCTTGCCACATAAGTATGAGGACCTGGGTTCAAATCTCCAGAACTCACACTGGCTGTATCATGAGCAGCCATATTCCAGTGTTCCTATGGGGAGACGGCAGGTAAGAGACAGGGGCATTCCCCTGAACACAGCTAGCCCGGTGTAAGCAGAGGAAACACGACAAAGGACCCTGTCCCAAACAAAGTAGAAGACAAGGACAGACAACCACAGTCTGCACATATGTGCCATGGCATGTGCACACCATGAATGTACACATACATACCCGTATAACACATATCATACGTGCACACACAGAGAGAATTTATAAAAACTGTTATTGTTTCTTCTATCCTCTGACCAACAGTTACCTGGCAAAGGCTGCCTGCCAGGATGAGCCAGGAGCCAGGGGTAAAAGAAGGACTGTTAGGGCCCTTCCTCTCTTCCCCACATGTTCCCAGCCAGTCTCTTCTCTTCCTCTCTTCTCTCTCCTCTCTTTTTCTGTCCCTTTCTGTCTGTTGTGTTAGAACGGTGGGTCACGTCAGGACATACCACACACTAGGCCCAAACAGTTCCGCGTGTAAGAGGTTTAATTGAGAGGGAGAGAGGAGGCAGTAGCATGGAAAAAGAGGAGGGAGAGAGAGAGAAAGATGGAGGAATGTTCCCCGTATATATACGGGTTGTGATGTAGTGGCCACAGATAAAAGTGGGAGGTGAGCCCAATGGATTCTCGGAATATGGTGGCTGTTGCCCTGGAAACAGGTCTGTGGACCCGCCCATGCATTGCCATAGGCTTTGGATGCTCTGATGCTAACACTGTCCCCCACCTTTTCTGCTTCCACACCCTTCTCCAGGTCCCCCTCTTGCCAATACGCTCTTTTATACTAAGCCTGTTGTAAGGCTGACTTCTCAGAGGGAGCGCCTTAGCATGGGCTGAGGTGTTCCCTCCCTTCCACATAACACCATGGCTACCATTTTAGAAAACACAACAAAACACCGTAACATCGAATTATCTTTGGGATGTTTATGTCTTAAGCAGGTGCTGGAGGGATGGCTCAGCTGCTCTTTCAGAGGACTCGGTTTCAATTCTCAGCACCCACAAAGCAACTCACAACCCCCTGTATATCCAGTCCCAAGGGATCCAAAGCTCTTCTGGCCTTCAAAGTCATTGCATGCATGCAGTGCATAGATACACACGTGGGCAAAATGTCCATGCACACACCCACACCTACACACCCACACACCCACAATCTTAAGCAGAATTATATTCATGGATTTAGAAATTGTTCTCTATTTTCTATGTTAGTTCATACATATATGAAAAACCCTTAAGTGTGTGGAATTATTTGTGAAAATCATAATCTTCCTGATGAGGACTCCAACAGGCCGCATTAGGCTATTTGTTTGTGTAAGATTTCTTTGTGTTCCTATGGCCTCTTTTCCTTTTTGCAGCGCAGAGTGCTTAATGAATATTTACTCAAGAATCCTCACTACAGGATAGCCAAAGGGAGAGGCTGGCAAATGCTAATGTACTGCATTCGGTGGGACAGCCTGGCATCTACCCGGAAGACCTACTGCAGCTGACTTGCATGTTAATGTATTATCTGACTGCCTTGTGCACTGTATGGAAATCATTTGATCTACATTCGACTGGTCATTTGCTTCTGGGGAAATCTTTTTAGTTGAGAAAAGAAGGACCGGCAACAATACAGGATACTGTTGAACTGAAAAATAAATCAAGTTGTAAATAACCTAGGTTGTTCTTTTCTGAGGCAAAACCAAAAATAAAACATGGGAGGAAAAAAAAAGCCACTGTTCTAATTTCATTCTGTTGCTGTGACAAACGCCACAGCCAAAAGCTACCTATGGGAGAAAAGGATTTACTTGGCTTATATGTCCACGTTACAGTCCGTCAAGAGGGAAGTCAAGGCAGGAACCATGGGGGACTGCTGCTCGCAGGCTCCCTCCCAGGTCCTTGCTTAGCTAGCTTCCTTGTACATCCATCACACATCAATAATGGTACAGTCCACAGTGGGCTAGGCCCTTCTGTAGCAATTAGCAGTCGTCCCCACAGGCCATTTTGATCAGGGAAGTTCCTCAGTTGAGGCTCTAAGTATAACATGACCATGGATGTGCCAAGTTGATGATTCAAGTTGACCAGAACACCCACCAAAACCTAAAACTTAGCAAACGCCTGTCTGGCATCAGTTCTGAGTATGTGTTTTATGTGTATGTCTCTAATCTTCACACCTGCCCTGCAGGATGTGCTGGGAGCACAGATGTCCTTGCACCCACTGGTCACCAGGGAAACCAGGAATGTTAAACACGCAGGATTGTCTTTTCAAAGTGAAGGGTGTATTAACTTGTTTTTCCACCCAGAAGGCTAGAAACTGGAGGTGATTAACAGCCTGGTTATCTGAGAGGCCAGGCATTTCAAGCTCCTACAACCAGGACTGGAGATACCTAACAGTCTAGGTGGCCCTTACATTATCTGTACAGCTGGGGGCTTCTCCAGGCTCCCAGCAGCAGGACCAGAGGTGGATAACAGCCCAGATGACTTCTCCGCTATCTGTATGATGGAGACCACACCAGATCCTTTCCTAGACCAGTAAGCTAAGACATCTAGCCTGTCTCTCGAACTCATCTTCTTGGAAGAAATGACATGTACTTGAGTTGAGTTTGGTGTAATTATGCCTCCTTGTGCACTGAGAGGTGTGTCACACCAGGAAACTTTGTTTCCACGTTACAAACTGTTTAAATCTGCTTACAATAAACCACCTGGTGTCAGACTCCAGAAGTGGAAGTCGGCTGAACCAAGTCTCCTTCTTGCCTCTTAGCGGACTGTTTCACTGTTGCCTATGATGCCACCACCCCTGACCCCCAGTTAGTGCCAGACATAGGAAACCTTCCCACAAGTTTTGTGTGTGTGTGTGTGGGGGGGTCTTAAATACTGTTCTATTGATGTGAAGAGGCACCATAACCTAAGGCAACCCTAATAAAAGAAAGTATGTAACTGGGGATGTGCTTACACTTTTAGAGGGTTAATCCATAATCAGAGCAGGAAGTAGACAGTTCCGGTGGAGGAGCAGTAGCTGAGAGGTTTACAGTTCGATCCAGAGGCAGCAGGCTGAGAGAGAAAGACACTGGGCCTAGGATGGGCTTTTTGAAATCTCAGAGCCTGCCCCCCAGGGACGTACTTCCTCTACAAGACCACACGTACTCCACAAAGCCACACCTCCGAATCCTTCTAACCATTCTCAAACAGTTCCACTCTCTGGTGATTACGCATTCAAATATATGAACCTATGGTCACTTTCATCCAAACTACCACAGGGTCTAAGACACTCCCCAAACAACATATGCTATTGTGATTGTCCTCGGCTACCTGCCACCTGAAGGTAATCACTGAAGACATTCTTTATATACTATGGACAGAGGACTTGAATCAAGTGGAGACTTGTATCTTGTGGTAACCAACAACTGTTTGAATGGACTTAAAGCCTATTCAATAAGAGGGAGTTTATGCCCACTACCACAAACCTGGCCAACTGCCAGTGGATGGAAAGGACACAAGTCCTAGAGGAAAACCCACTACCGCCTCTTTCCTAAGAACCCACTACTACCACTTTCCTAAGCCAGTGTACTTTCTCACCTTACTCTACATAACTGTCCTTAAATGCACAGGATTGAACTGCCTTTCAAATTCACATCTGCTGGGACTTCTGACAGTGACTCGTTTGGAGACAAGGTCTTTACAGGGTAAGGATTTACTTTTAGGCTTAGCCTTTAGCCTACAGGCTCTGCCTTCCATAAGCGTTGCTGTCTATGAAATAGTTGAGGACACACAGAGACACAGGAAGGAAGCCCAGGGAAGACAGAGATAGCAGTGACATAGCTTAAAGTCACCCAAACCAGGAGCCTCCAGAAGATGGAAGAAGTAATGAAAAAGGACCCCATGAGGCTCCGCAAGGGTTGTGTCCTCCGAGACCTTGTTTGTGATGCCAAGGGGCCCTTTTCTAGGAAGATGGCATGCATCTTCAGGCACAGGTCCCTTCTGTGTTGGCATCGAAGCATGACCTCATGGAAGGGAACCATTATTTCCTGGGATTTCTCTGTGATGAGGCTTAAGGATTCCTCTCCACGACTCTCTTAAAACTGCTTTTCCTGGGGTTGTCATGACTGCCCTGCCCTCGGTCATTTGTTTGTGTTGAGACATTCCCTTCCATGGTTACATTTGGAACTCCCTGGCTTCTGCTTTGTGGTCCTTGTTGCAGTTTTAGGACGCCTGGAAATAATAGGAAATCTCAACAACATGGCTGCCTAAACAAGACCTAAGCAAAGATGACACCAGCAACCATGCTAACACAGAAAGGGGATCTCACTTGGGACCTCACAGACAAGAGTTACAGGCAACTAAGGAATTCTCAGAGTGGGAGAACACATTGTCCCTAAGAAGAGAGTTCCCCGACAGGGTTTTCTAATACCACGTGCTCAGCCCTGAAATTGTACAAAAAACATTATATAAACTGAGGAGATTGTGTTTATACATTTAGGAACACATATGTGAATATATATATATATATATATATATATATATATATATATATATATATATATATATATATGATTTTAGTTTCGGGAAATAAAGAAACTATAGCCTTGGAGACTTGGCAGCCTGGAAAGTGGATCACACCCCTTTTCCAGTCTCATCCCTGGACATTTATTTGGGGTCCCTAGACAAGGGCTCTGAGGAGACTGGCTTATCATTGTGCCTCCTCCTGAGCTCTCAAGCATTTCCCAGGGCCCTTCCTACAGTCTTCTTAAGCAGTCCAATGAGTGAAAAGTCTTTATGGGTGAGAGTCTGGGGATTTACCAAGACCCTTTCCTGGCTTCACAGCCTTGTCCTGATGTCTCCTCAGCCGGGCCTCATGGGAGGGGACTGCATGGGTGGTAGGGGTGGGGCGACAAGATGACAATTAGATAGAGAACCCCTCCACCATGGACCATCTTTACTGCAGCAGTCAAGGGCACATGAAGCAGAATCTATCTGGCGGGGAGAACCCGTCACTCACTCATGCTTTAATTAACTCTGGCACCAATTCCTAACTTTCTCTAGGGAAAAACATCCCTCTCTAGCAAAGCCTGTTAAAACGCTAGTAAGAAAGGTGTCATCCCTTCATGCACCTGTAACTTCATTTTGCAGTGAAAGCTTGCAAAGTCCTTCAAGGGTAGCTTCTTCGAGGGAAAGAAAACCGTCTTCGTTCTCTGTTTTATTGTTTCTGGTCTCTATGTACCTGGGCCCGAGGATTATAAATAAGATTATAGTCTAGATCAGAGGAATGGAACAGAAAATCATCCAGATCAGGATGTCTCTAGATGCCAAGAGCCAAATTGATACAGTGATGAATAGATTGTAGTATGGGCAGTAATTGATCAAGGGAAGTGTGTGTTTAAGAAGAGAGACAGAAAGTAGTCCTGAGGTGTGGAAGGGCAGAGAAGAACTTGGCTACAGGAAGAGACATAAACAAAACCAAAGACCCTGGGCTGCTCAAGGGCGTAACGCTTGTTGAGCCTTGGTTCACAGCAAGCACTGGCCCCACTTGAGACCTTGTTGGCAACTGGGGGTGGTACCCACAAATCTGTAGCTTAGCCAACCCTCGAGGCAATACTGATTCATATGTAAAGTCGAAGGACCGTAGGGTTAAAGTTTTCTCTTCAGCAGGAAGATTCGAACTCAAGATACCTGGTATGGGAGTGTGCTGGGGCAGTATATTCAAGGGTCACTATGTGCTTTACATGGGCAATTGATTCCATGCAAGTTTCCTAGCCAGGACTTAGGAATGTCTGGGAACTAAAGCCCAGGTGCCCCCCACCCTCACCCCAAGGGCTCCTTCAGATTCAAAGGGAGATTTAAGAGCTGAGCTGCTAAACACTGAAGCCAGATTAATTAGTCCCTGGCAATTTCCCCGTAGGTTCTGGAAGGGCCAGGATAGAAACTAGCAACCAATTATCTCAATGAAGCAGGAAGAGAGGAGACCAACATCATGGCTAAGTCCCATGAAAACCTTTCCCCTCTTTCCCCCAGAGGAGTTAGAGGCAGGCTAACTCTCTGTGTTAGTCTGAAAAAATATTCCTTAACTGCTGGGAACTGGGCTCAAGGGCTTCCCTTCCAGCAGCTTAGAAGAGGGAAAAAAAACCAAAAAAACAAAAAGCAAGATCTTGTCGAAAGCCCAGAAAACTGTGTTCCCCAGGCTTTGGGCTTGCCTGCTTTCCTTTCTATAAGCAGTTCCTTCCTGTGTCTCTTCCTTCCTCCACAGTGACCTGGGGTCCTGTGTGTAACAGCCAATTCAGAGTCAAACTGGTCACTGCTAGTTGTAGATTCTTGAGTCTTGTCAAGACTTGAGTCCATCATTTTAAGCTTCCAAGATGGAATCAGATATTTGCTAGTGTTCCTTCTAAGTTTTGGTATTTTTCTGAAGAAAATTTTTAGTCAAGAGCTTCATTCCAGTGAGAGATGTATGTGGAAGTCTAGACCTGTCACCGGCCTTTCAAGAACATGCTAGTCCGGCTACGGTCCCTGTTAGGCTACAGCCTGGAGAGGATCTCCTCCAACACCCTAAGGCTAAAGGGAAGAAATACAGGAAACCGCCAGAGGGCTCACAGGTGTACACGCAGGGTGGTCGGCACCATCTCCCTTCTACAGTGCGGATGTGCAAACTGACCACACCTCACTGGCAGGCAAGTCCTTCACCTCCCCTCTCACCTTAGCCAAGGAGTTCGAAACAGCCAATCAGAATGTATGTAGTCATATATGGAAAATGGGGCGGGGAGGCCAAACATATACAAAAGCCTCAACACTACATCTGGGGCTATGGCTTTTGAAGGATGTCTACTAGAAACCTGCCAGCAATAATAAGCTGCTTCTCGGGGGCTTGGAGGTTCCATTTCTTAGCCTTGAAATCGCGTTTCAAGGTGTTGCCTTTGTATTAGGTCAGCCTCCTAACTGCTGAATATGTAGCACAGATAGATAGCATCAGTGATATTGAATTGAGTACACTAATTTCTTTTTTTTTTTAATTGGATTTTTCTTTATTTATATTTCAATGCTTTCCCCTTTCCAGGTCTCCCCTTTGGAAACCCCCTATCCCATCCCCACTCAGCCACCCACTCCCATCTTCACGCCCTGGCATTCCCCTACACTGGGGCATCGAACACCCTCAGACCCAAGGACCACTCCTTCCACTGATGTCCAACAAGGCCATCCTCTGCCACATATGCAACTGGAGCCATGGGTCCCTCCATGTGTACTCTTTGGTTGGTGGTCCAGTCCCCAGGAGCTCCGAGGGGTCTGGTGGGTTGGCACTGTTGCTCCCCTCATGGGACTGCAAAACCCCTCAGCTCTTTCAGTTCCTTCTCCCACTCCTCCATAGGGGACCCCGTGCTCAGTCCAATGGTTGGCTGTGAGCATCCCCCTTGGTATTTGTCAGGCTCTAGCAGAGCCTCTCTGGAGAGAATCATATCAGGCTTCCATCAGCAAGTACTTCCCAGCATCTACAATAGTGTCTGGGTTTGGTGACTGTATATGGGATGGATCCCCAGGTGGGGCAGTCTCTGGAGGGCCTTCAGTCTCTGCTCCACACTTTTTCTCCATATTTCCTCCTGTGAATATTTTGTTACCCCTTCTCAGAAGCACTGAAACATCCACACTCTGGTCTTCCTTCTTCTTGGGCTTCACATGGTCTGTGAATTGAATCCTGGGTATTCCAAACTTTGGGGCTAATTTCAACATTTCTATGTATATATTTTTTAACATAATGACACTTGTATCTATTTTTCTAATGCTCATGGATATTTATTAAATTATATTTTTATGTTGTTTTATTTTATGTGTATGAGTGTTTTGCCTGCATGTGTGTCTGTGTAACCCATGCCTGCAGTACCCACAGAATCCATAAGAGGGGGTTAGAGTTCCTGGAACTGGAGACACAGATGGTTGTAAGCCACCATGTGAGTGCTGGGAATTGAATCTGAGTTCTTGGCAAGTACAGTCGTTGCTCTTAACCACTGAGCCAACTCTCTAGCCCTACAGGAATGTATTTTTAATTAAATTTTGCAGACTATAGACATGAGGGGAGTTCAGCCAGAGGAAGTAGAACATAATAAACTGTGGTGGCCCTGCTGTGTTCTTGAAAGAACTCAAATCCGAAACCAGAGACTTAGCTCGCTGGG
>NW_022196895.1:30028230-30029346 GCF_008632895.1 Mastomys coucha | reverse complement strand
ACAGGTTTCCAAATCCTCGGTTCGTGGAACCCCACGCAGGTAGGAGCTGCGGGACGGCATCCTACAATAAACCATGAAAAGCAATCCAAGAACCTTTGGAGTATATTCTCAAAAGAAATATGTGCCTTGAGCCAATAAAAACGTGCAAGTCATTCACGGGATAAATTGCTTTACATGTTTGGACATCACTGACTGTAAATCATGGAAGGACACGCATAGATAAAAAAAAAATGACTTTGGCCTTTTGCTAGTGACCAAGTTGACAGAAGTCTCTTTACGGAAATCTGATAAAAGCTTGTATTTCTGAGATTTATGAATAGGGGATATGGAAAAAAACATGCAGGAAAGCAAAGATAAATTAATATTACTCTCTATAACTAGAGCATATAATAACTGCTCATCTCTAGGCTGCTCAGTAGTCCGTAATTTGTCTTCCCACATAGTCACAGCACCTTTCAAAGCTGTCGGCTGTAAGGATTTACCAGGGTGGCTCCTGCGTGAGAGTATTTGTGCGGCATAGTTATTTTTCGCTTCTGCAGGGACACTAGACCAGAGGAAGGAAGTCACCAGCCCCACAGTGAATTGCTGCCTGTCACCGCCTTTGAAAACGCTAAGTGCTAGAGGAGGGCCCAGCAGGGCTTCTTGCTAACCTTGTCTTATTGTTCTACCAAAAAACCCACAGCGATGTCGTGACATTCCCTACACGGAGTTTACCGTAGCATTTGCAGTTGCAGTGTAAAGTTGTTCTTAAAGGCAGGGTATTTTTACGAGCACAGGCATCTCTCTTCCCTCTTCCATAGAGCCCTTAAGAACCTGCTGCTGGACCACCTGCTCATGTTTATTCATGTCGAAATCCCGTTCCCATCAGCAGGAGTTTTCTTTCTCTGATTGCAGTACTGCCTCCAGGGCATCCAGGCTGAGCCACCTCAGCAAGGGCACAGCTCTGGGCACAGTGCGCTCAGGATGGTGGGAAGGATTTAGTTAGGGTGAGTCTGGATGAGGCCAGGCACAAACTGTCTTCTGGATCGTAAGATCTTTAGGTAAAGGTACCTCTGGTTCTCGTGTTTTGACCATGTCACCATGCATGCACATGCTCTCTCTCTCTCTCTCTCTCTC
>NW_022196895.1:29997117-30028220 GCF_008632895.1 Mastomys coucha | reverse complement strand
CTCTCTCTCTCTCTCTCTCTCTCTCTCTCTCTCTCTCTCTGGCACACACCATCACAAATACCATTGAGTGAGCAAAGCTCTTAGACTTACGAACAACTTTATGAGTATCCTGATGAGAGTCTGAGGTGCACAAGATCTCCTTCAGCCAACAGCAATCCATTCCAAAAGTGAGCAGAGAAAAGAAATGCAGTTATATAGGGTTCTTTGCCAATATAATTCATTTGAGGATAGTAACATTTGACGACTGTGGAGTGTTTTGTTTTTAATACAATAAAAGGTTGATTTAAAAAAAAAAGTAGACCCCACTATAGGAGTTAAAGATAGACAAGAACATTTCTTGCTATTGCAGTCTAATTTATGCATTTCTGTATTTAGCTGAAAGAAAAGACTGGAAAAGAGATGGGGGAGGAGGAGAAAGGGAAGGGAAAATGAAGACACAGATTGGATACAGTGAAAAAGGAGGAGGCCCCTGCAGAACCATGGGTAACATGAGTGACCCTACAAATGCTCAAGAAAGGTGGTGAGCAATGACCAGAAGAACCTTGGGTCTGATTCTGCTCCTAACTCAGGAAAATAGAATTAGGCTAAAAGAATCCAATCTGCCTCAACGCCCAGCCACCCTGAGCTATCCTTTGATGACTGCTAGGCAGCTGTTGGGAGACATTCTGAAGGGAACCTTGTGGTTTTGGTTGTCAGGATTAAGACACTGATTAGAGAAGGGAGGTTGTTCCTGAAATGGAGGCAGACACCATCCCCTCAAGTGGAGGACAAGAACCACAATAAAGACTCTAGTTCAAGAGAGAGAAATGGTTCCTGGGAAGAATGGATGCTAGAGTTGGCCAGGGTCATTTACTTCCCACATGGCCAGAGCAAGAGTGTATGCTCCTTTTAAAACAAACAAAAACAAACAAACGAAACGAAACTAAATTCAAAAGAGCTAACTATTGGATGCTTTTGTGCACTGTGTGAAGATGTGTCTCTGCCCTGCCTTCCCTGCCTAAGGCATCTTCTGATTGGTTAAAATAAAAACCCTATAGCCTCTAGCAAAAGGCAAAATAGTAAGGTGGGGCTTGGGGATAGAGAGAGGAACTCTGGGACAGAGCCAGCCCACCACCCATGGGGATTTACCTTCGAGACACAGGAAGTCAGACATACGAAACTGAGGAAAGGTAACCAGCCGTGTAGCATAATTTAGATTAGCATAAACGGGATAATTGAGTTATGGGCTGGCTGGCGACAAGCCTAGCTATAAGGCGAAAAACTTATAAATAAACATAGTCTGTGAGTCATTATTCAGGAGCAAGGGCACGCGCAGAGAGGCCCAGCTGCTGATGGAAGTTCGTTATTGATCAGCGGAAAATAAAGCTCCTCTAGAAGGAAGAAGATCATTAAAGCTAGTTAGTAAAAATTAAATGAATAGAAAAACCAAATGACATTAGAAGGTAAGAGGTGAACTAGAGCATCAAGATCACAGTGATTCTAGGTAAGCAGTTGTTTTTCCCACGGTTGGGGATTCAGATCAGTGGGGAGCAGGCCCTAGGCGCGCACACTTACCTTCCTTTCCTACCCTGAGCACTGCATTGCTGTCTGGAAGACAGCTGGTGGGAAACTGCCTCTTCTGGACTCCCGCAGGAGTTAGGCTACAACTAGATCAATTCAGGTTAGATAGTTTAGATCCACCTCCCTGTGTCCAAGTGTGTGTGTGTGTGTGTGTGTGTGTGTGTGTGTGCACGCATGCGCACAAGTACCACTGAACTTAGGATTGCCTGCATGCCTGCATGAGCATGGTGTGTATGTGATTGTTTACTTGATTAAAGGCAACTTTCTAGTAGCTACACCACTGAAGAATTTGATTATCTGTTCCCTAGCAAATGCTCTTCTCCAGTGGGGATGCAGCCTTCTAAGGCCCTCCCCACAGGGCACCAGAGTCCTTGAACCCACTGTTGGATGACTTCTGTTGACCCCTGTAGACTCACCTGTGTCCTTTCTGATCATCCCTAAGCTAGGGAGGTAGAGTACATGGATTGTGTTCTTGAACTCCTCACTCTCAAACTTCTAATTGCATTGACCAATAAAGCACACAGAGAGAAGCTCGAGTTCGGGGAATTAACACTCTCACAACCGTATCCAGGATACTTGCTGCTTCCCAATTCCCACCAGACTTCTTCTGTGGCAGCAGACCGAGAGCTATGGCATCTCCAGGTGTCATTTGCTTATGTAGCTCCTTTCCAGTGAGGAAAGACAGGGTTCCTCTGTCAGGGAGAACCCTCCGACAGACGTCTTCCCATGTCTCCCTAGCCCCAGCTGTTTGACAAACCCATTTTGTCAAACAAACTACAATAGCATGGGAGATGACTGTAGCATGATTGGCTTAGATGAGGAGTAGGCAAATACTGCCTTGTGGGTCAAATCTGGGCTGCTGCTTGTTTTTGTTAATAAAGTTTTATTGTAACACAGTTACACTCAGCCTTGAGTAGTTCCCTAAGGAACACAGAAGTTTAAGTAAATGGATGGGAATTGGCAGGGCACTTATATACTTCTTAAGGCTAATTTTTACAATACAGCAGCAGAACTGAGTAATTGTGGCAGACCCTGAGGCAGAAAACATTTACAGAACATTTAAATAATATAGTAATACATTTTACAAGAAATCCTCAGGCTTAGACCCATCCATCGCCACCTTCTATGAACATGTGGTAGAACTCTATCCAACTAAATAGGGGATCGAGCCAGTAAAGACAAGGGGAGCAGAAAATAGCTTGTTATTATAGGCAGAACAAGCCTGAGGCAGGGCTTGGTGGTAGACAGGAGTTTTCCATGGAGTGTTGTTGCTACACTGGAGAAGACCGCCAAGTGAGGTTACGGGGAGCAGTGTTAGCTGCAGCCTTAAGGTAGTGGTGGTCCCTGCTCAGACCACCTCGTTTGCCCAGGAGGCTGGCTACTGGGAGAAACGGCTCGAGAATGTCCCTGGGCTATCGCAGGAGAAGGAAGCTGTGGTCTTCTGCCTTGAGATTATGTACAGAATAGAGGCTCTCTCACTCAGACTGCCACTGGAAGCTCCACGGGGTTGGAATTACAATGATCCAACCTGAGAGGGCCGAGCACAGGCTACCACCCTTCTCTATCAATGAAGTCTTGTCATGTAGGCCAGGCTAGCCTTAAACTCAAAAGCCTTCTGCCGCAGCCTTTCCAGGACTGGGATTATAGGCATTTGTCACTATCCCTGGATGGATGAGGCAGATATATCTTTTTAATGTATATCCTCTATCTTCTTTTCACCCACTGGCTGGTGAATTTATTTTTAATTGAACTGAATTTAGTTTATTAAAGTTCAGATAATCCTCACTTAAAATGTTTTTCCACACTATCATACCATTGAGTCAATTAAGCTCTAGACACATCTGGCACAAATTCTCCAAATAACCATACGGTATCACCATGTATGACCTATTTCATTTCTGAAGGCTCTTAGATTATTTTTCATATATGGCATATATTATGTATAAAGAATACATATACATAAGATAATCTATATTATATGTAAAATGTGTGTGTGTGCAATGTGTGTATAAGTGTGTGCATGCTTGCACTCACGTCCATGTGCGAGGGTGTGTGTGTACCATGGAATACATGTGAGGCTGCAGAACAGCCTCAGATGTTGTGCCTGGTCTTCTAGCTTGTATGAGAAAAGCTTTCTTAGCCGGGCAGTGGTGGCACATGCCTTTAATCCCAGCACTTGGGAGGTAAGGCAGGCAGATTTCTGAGTTCGAGGCCAGCCTGGTCTACAGAGTGAGTTCCAGGACAGCCAGGGCTACACAGAGAAACCCTGTGTCGAACCCCTCCATTCCCTCCGCCCCTCCCCCCCCCAAGAATATAGTCTGGCGGTGGTGGTGAATGCCTTTAATCCCAGCACTTGGGGGCAGAAGCAGGCGGGTCCTAGTCTAGACTTTGGTTCCCCGGCCTCCAGGGGATCCTGGTCAACCTTCCGCATCTTCCAGTAGGAGTGTTGGGCTTGCAGATCACCACTTTTGGCTTTTCCATAAGTTCTAAGATGGTCAGGCTTTCTCGGCAAGCACGTTACCCACAGAGCTCTCTCCCTGGCCCTCGTCTGGTGTTTTGGTGCTGGGGATGAAAGCCGGGGCCTGAACAATCTAAACATATGTTTGTTCTACCTCCAAATCACACGAACTTTGATAAACAGATTTGATCTGCTCTTCTCTTGCTAATCTACCTTGGTTTCTAGGTTGGATCAGCATCCACCCTTGCTGGTTGAGGGAGGGGGATTGCCTTTCTTCCCCGACAGAGGTCGCTGAGAAACGGAGTGGGGAAAGCAGGATGTTCGTGGATCCAGTTAAGAGTAGCAGAGGAACAGTTCCTGACCCATGGGAGGACCTTAGAGTCCGGGCTCTCTCAGGCCCTGGCCAGTCTTCCTTCAGCCAAGTGAGGGTTGAATTATTTGTGCGGCGAATCCACGGGAGAGAAGCTGACAACAAAATCTGTCTTCACAGTCTTTTTCGCCCCTGACTTAATGTGAAAGCTGCAGAGAGCAGGTGGCTAAGAACAAAGGGAGAGGGGCCGAGTGCTCCGCAGCGCCCTTGACTGTGTAAGGTTCTCAGGAGGCTCACGTTTCTGAGACTGGGTTTTCTTTTCTCTCTTTACACGCTGGGAAGAAGGTTTTGTTGTTATCGCTTAATCCACAGACAGGAAAGTGATTAGTGTTCAAGATTCTTCGAGTATCTTAAAGGGATTCTAAAAGCCATGCTCAATAGAATTTTTCCCCAGTCATTGAATTGTATTTATTTGACCCCTGTTTTGTGTTTATTTTAGTGAGTCAGTTAGTTTTCTCCTGTTAATGAGCACAACTTCCCTGTCTTGAGACTTGGGAGACAAATACAATAAAGACCTAGCTAGTGGAAAATGGTTTCCTAGTTCATACTGTGCAAATTATTAGTAGAAATCATAAAACATCTATGTAAATAAAAATCTGTTTTTATATTAGATTATTTTTTTAAAATTGTGTGAGTGTGTGTGTGTGCACGCGCTCGCGCACATGTACGCGCATGGGTATGGAGGTCAGAAATAGATGTCAGGTGTATTTATAGCTGACTAAGATCCCATTGTGTTTACAACAATGGCATTTGATTTAGGCTCCGCCCCACAGTTGCCTGGCAACAACCAGGTATGCCTCACTCACTATAAAAGGAGCTGCTTGCCTCCCCCCACCCTCTCTTCTTGCCCTTCCTCTCTTCCCCTCTTCCCTCTCTGCCCCTTCTCTCCCTCTTCCCCTTCCCCCTCTCTCCACGTGTTCATGGTCGGCCTCTATTCCCCTCCCCCTTCCTCTCTGCCTTTCTCTGTCTCTACTACCCCCTCAACTCCCCTCCCCATGCCCTAAATAAACTCTATTCTATACTATACCATCGTGTGGCTTGTACCTCAGGGGAAGGGATGCCTCAGTATGGGCCGGGAGAGACACTCTCGTCCCCCACACCATGCCATACCTCCACCAAACATATCCCTGGCTTCTTTTTCTTTGTGTAAAACACAACATACGAACCTCATTTTCTTTGTCTATTCATCTGCTGACAGACATCTAGTCTAGTTCCATATCTTGATACTGTGAATAATTCAGTAGCAAACATGGATGTGCTTATATCTCTGTGGTGTGTTGATTTAAAGTCCTTTGTGTATACGATGAAGAGGGGTGCAGCTGGGTCAGATGGTAGGTTCATTTTTAGTCAGTTGAGACGGCTCCGTAGAGGCACAGGGTTTCTCCTCCTCCGTTCTCATCAGTATTTACTGTTATTCCCCACCCATCTAAAATTTTTGTTTTAGTGTACAAGATGAGCTTCATTATGACTCTATTAGTGTTTTTTTCTTCTTGAGAGTGTAATTTAATTTTATTTCTCTTTCCCCTTTTCTCTCTCCACCCCTCCTCCCTCTATACTCTTCTCCCACTCTCCTTCAAACTCATGGCCACCATGAATAACCAGTTGTTATTGCATGCACATATGCATTTGTATATACATATATATTCCTAAATATAACCTGTTGCGTTCACACAATGTTACTTGTGTGTATGTTTTCAGGACCGACATTTTGGGACTGGATGACTAATTGGTGTGATCCTCCCTGGGGAGGACCGCCCTCTCCTGCTTCCAGTTTTCCTCAGTTACCTGTAGTATTTTATATAGGGTTGAGGCTTCCTGGGTAGTTAGTTAGGTGTTGTCTTTCTTGATAGTAGGCAGCCATTCTAGTTGAGGTGGGATGGAATCTCAGTATAATTTTTTTTTTTTAGTAAAAAAGATTAAATTAAATTGTGTGTGTGTGTGTGTGTGTGTGTGTGTGTGTGTGTGTGTGTATCCATTATCTGGAATCAGTTCTCTTCTGCCACCTTGTGGGATCCTGGGATCAAACTGAGATTGCCAGGCCTGTATTCAAGTACCTCTTCTGGCTGAGCAATCTCACTGGTCTTCAACATAATTTTAATTTATATTTCCCTGATTAAGAATATAGCCTGGTGGTGGCAATAAATGCCATTAATCCCAGCAGAGGCAGAGAGGCAGAGAGGCAGAGAGGCAGAGAGGCAGAGAGGCAGAGAGGCAGAGAGGCAGAGGCAGGCAGACCTTTGAGTTCAAGCCTGGTCTACAAAGTGAGTTCCAGGACAGCCAGGACTATACAGAGAAACCCTGTCTTGAAAAACAAAACAAAACAAAACAAAGAATATAAAAACAGTTTTCAAATTGGGCATCTGTGCTTCTTTTGAGAGCTCCTGTCCAGTTCATCAATCTAGTCACTGGTTGTATGGCTGATATAAACTCTCAAGCGTCGAGTAAGGACAAAATGTTGGCAAAAGGAATAGAACTAGTGAAGGGATGACATAAACCCCCTTGTCTGCACTGGAGGACCAGGCATGATTTCGAAATGGAGGCACCAGCTCCAGGGACAAACCATAAAATCCAGAAACAAGGTCATAAAACCCCTCCCAAAGAACAGTCTGAGGACAACCACAAACACAGGGAACTATCTTATCTCAGGATGGGCCAGTTGTGCTGGGCAGCCCTATCTCATCCTATGGTTAAATGTTCATGACAAAGGAATGCAGACCACTGACCACCTGTGACCCCCTAGTACCTACCAATGAGATTTTAGATTCTCTATCCTTCTAGGGAGTTTCCCCGGTTCCCTATAAGAAGGGCTGTGCCACCTTTGTCTGGGATTGCCATTTCGAAGAATGGCTGACCCAACCATACTGATTGTTTCTGCAGAATAAATGCTTTTTGTCTTTGCATACTATATGAGTCTGGGGTTTTCCTTCAGCGATTTTTCAGATCCTAACAGTAGAATAAATGGAATTTTAAGACTAGGTCTCAAACATCCTGGGCCAGGGTAGGGTTTGTGACCTCTTGAAAAGTGTCCTCCTCCCAGGGAAGGCAGACATGAGGCAGAAATAGGAACAAGGAAAGTCTAAGAGTTTGTACCTTGGGACAGAAACAGTGTAAAACAAAGACCAGGAGAGATTTCAGGAGGTTGAAGAGGACATTGATGGTGATACCAATGAGGATTGACATGAGTGGGAAGAGGGGCTAGGACCAGCACACGCAGAATATTAAATATTACATATTAAATAAATGTGATGTGCTTTTGTTTGGTTAACCTGAATTTTGTTACTGTCGTCTCAGTCCTGAATCCAGCAGTGTGTGAAGACAAGAAATACGTTTTTCTCCCTGCCACAAGCTAGCTGGGTGAATGTTTCTGAACATATTTCTGGGAAATCATAAACCCCACTCAGGGCCAGGATGTTAGAGACCTAGTCTTAACAGGCTCCAATCACTGTCCTTGATCCAGAACGGGCGACTTCAGAAGGGAGGTGACCAGGAGCTTGACTGAAAAGAGCTAAGCCTAGAGGAGAATGGAGCCTGAGAGAGCAGTGTGGGTCATTAGTTAGTGATAAAGGGACCATCGAAGTATCCTTGCCCAGGTTTTATGCTTAGTCCCTCCCTCTCCCGGGGAGTGAATGGGATAGAGTAGAAAAATGGCAAATACTATAAGACTCTGGTGAACCTTAACTTACCAGAGACCCTCTGAGTGAACAACGCATCATGGATCAATGCAAAAGGGAGAGGAAGGTTGACCTGCACAAGAAGGAGAGAGGACAACCCCGCACAGCCCATTCGGCGAGTTTTTATACAGTTTTCAGAGCTGCAGCCATTAGACACAATGTCATTGGCAGAGCAGTGTGACTTTTAAACTGGTTTGTCTTTAGGGAATGAGGTGGCAAGGACCTCCCTTGTCTGTAGGTGGCCTAAGGTCGGTCCACCCAGCAGAATGCATCTATGTGCATCTATGTGCTCTAGGCCTCCCCGACCCACAAGTGGCCAATGGTCAGTCCCCCTCCCAGTGGAATGTAATTAAGCCTCTCCCTTCCAGAGGGGAAGGGTGCCTAAGTGCTACATGGCCTTTCTCTTCCAGGATGGGAGGAGTCTGGTGGAATTTTCCAAAGGTCCTGAACTGACCTCTTCAATGCTGTAATGCAATGCTTTTTACAAGTAAGGCTGAGATTTTCCTTAACTTTGGTTTGGATCATAAATAAGTATGAGTACTTAATAAATAAATAAGTACTTGCACATAAAGTATACTTGCATACTTTATGTGCAAGTATAGTCGGTGTCTGGGTTTGAATATGAAATGTCCCACTTGGTCCTCAGTGATGGCCATGTTTTAGGAGGTAGAGCCTAGTTGGAGGAAGTGAGATACTGGGGGTGGGGTGGGCCTTAGGTTTTTATGCTATAGCCCCATTTCCTGTCATCGCCCTGTCCCTCACCCCCTCTTCCTCCATTTCCCCCTCCCCTCCCCTTCCTGGTCTGTGGAGGTGGGAGGGGTCCCAGCAGCAGCCCCCACTGTGGAGCTGCCCATGGACATCTGCCACTATGGACATCTACCACTCAAATAGAAATCCAAAATAAACATTTCTGCCTTGAAATTACTTCTGTCAAGTATTTGGTCAGAGTGATAAGAAACAAAACTACCATACTAGGTCACACAAAAATAGATTACTAGCTTGGTTCTTTGCCCAAACAATTGATCTTTGAGCTTGTGGTATGGCTTGAAGTGAGGGTTGGGGCACGGGTGGTGTGAAATGCTGAGGACAGGAGCCAGCCAAGGTGCCCCTTCTGATAAACAGGCAGATTCCAGTCATTATCCTCACCCTGCTTGAACACCGCATCATCTGGAAAGCTATACAATGTTACTGCTCTCTCAGGCGCTAGTGGTTCTAATTAAGTTGAGCCGTGGGCTGGCCTTGCTGTCAGGCTTTTTAAACACCCCAGGTGATTCTAATGAGTGGCTGCTCTAGCTGGTTTTGCGTGTCAACTTGACAAAAGCTGGAGTTATCACAGAGAAAGGAGCTTGCCTTGAGAAAAGGCCCCTATGAGATCTACCTCTGTAAGGCATTTTCTTATTTAGTGATCAAGGGTGAGAGGGCCCACGGTGAGTGGTGCCATCCCTGGGCTGATAGTCCTGGGTTCTATAAGAAAGCAAGTTGAGCAAGCCAGGGAAAGCAAGCCAGTAAACAGCATCCTCCATGGCCTCTGTGTCAGCTCCTGCCTCCAGGTTCCTGCCGTGTGTGAACTCCTGTCATGACTTCCTTTGGTGATGGAAGTGTAAGCCGAATAAACCCTTTCCTCCCCAACTTGCTTCTTGGTCATGATGTTTTGTGCGTGGATACAAACCCTGACTAAGACAGTAGCCAAAGCTGTGGATTAATGCATGCACAGGGCCCTTGCTTCTAAAGCATTCCCTATGTCAAACCATCAGTCTTGCCTCCCTCATGCTCCCTCCCCCGGCCCCACCCCATGCCGCTTAGTAGGACCAACAACATTCCTTAGTCAATTTGATCCCCTGGCTGGATAGACAGAGGTTGAGCATAACACACAATGCTTTGTAAACTAGCAGCATTTGTACTAAACTTAGCTTCTTCTTATTTATTTATTTTATGAGTATTCTGTGGCTGTACAAGATGGCCGTACAGCCCCAGAGCCCCGCCCCAGAGCTCTGCTCGCTCCTGCGTAATACACTGTAGCTGTCTTCAGATGCACCGGATCTCATTACGGGTGGCTCCACCATGTGGTTGCTGGGATCCGAACTCATGACCTGAGGAAGAGCAGTCAGTGCTCTTATCCACTGAGCCATCTTGCCAGCCCCTGCTCCTTAGCTTCTTAAGATAGACTTTCAGGCCAGGTGGTGGTGGCGCACACCCTTAATCCCAGCACTTGGGAGGCAGATTTCTGAGTTTGAGGCCAACCTGTTCTACAGAGTGAGTTCCAGGACAGCCAGGGCTATACAGAGAAACCCTGTCTCAAAAAACCGAAAAAAAAAAAAAAGATAGGCTTTCAGACACTGGCGTGTTAACGAGAGGGTTTTGTGTGTTGTTTTGATCTTTGTTTCTCCCTCTTCTCTGTTTTTGGTGGAATTTTTGAACTACTTGTTACTAGAGTGCCTGTCCAGACTGGGTATTTCCAGGTTCTTGTGTATTGCTCAAAGAACCGAAGAAACATACAGAAATAGCCAAGTAGCAAGGGATTTTTGTTAAAGTGCGAAATGAAGTTATTGGCCAGATGAGCTGCAAGAGAGCAGCGGTCTCCTTGAGCTAGCTTGTTGAAGAGTGGTTGTTTGGAGTCTCCATTTATGGGTCTAGCGGAAGGAGGATTGGTTGCTATCGGTGAAGTATGGATGGCTTTCTGTTTTGATTGACAGGCTTGGGTGATGCAAGCTTTTATTCCCTGCTCTCGTCCTTTCCCATCATGCACTTGACCTTAATCATTTTCACACCTGATTGTGTACAGGCATCAAATGCTATAGTGGGAAGTTTTCCCTAAACCTTCATTCTGAAGTCACAGGTGGCTTCCACATGCATGTACCTGTGATGGATAGTGTCATCAACTTGACATAAGTTAGAATCACTTAGAAGATGGGTTCTGGGCATGCTTGGGAGGTCACTAGAGTGGCTATGGTTTAATTGAGGTGGGAAGACCTGTCGGCATTTGGACGATTCCCTGGGTGGGGGATCCTGGACTGTATAGGATGGAGAATGGGGGCCGAGCTCCCAGCTAGCACGCTTTCTGTGTTACCATTTCTTATAGGAGACTTGGTGTGGCTAGCCATTCCTGCTCGGTGATTCTCCTTCAGGCGTGGCTGCACCCGTGAACTGTGAGCTGAAATGAGCCCTTTCCCCTTCGGTTGTCAGAATATTTTATCACAGCAACAGGAAAGAAACCAAAGGGCACCCCAAACCGGATCAGACCGGATCATGCTGTTTTCCTTAGTTTGGGATACATTTGGACCCTGACGGGGAGTCACAGAGAGGTTGCTGTGGAGGAGAGATCTGAGGCGTAGTTGGAAGCCAGGTGTGTGTGAAGCTCTGTGCAGGTGCTAAGGGTCCCAGGTTGCTAAGAGCTTTGTTAGTAAGGGTGTGAGTACAGCTCAAGTTGAGTGCAATCTGGGTTGCTAGGCTCCCCTTATGCCTGCCTCATACTTTATTTTATTTTGCAGATGGTAGCTAATTCATACTAGTGGGATAAAAATATAGTCCAGCTTGAGCTATGGAGGGAAAAAAAATGAGTACAAAGTCATTACAGATTGTCTTAAATGACAAATGTAGTAGAGACCTAATTCTATTACTCGTAATCAAATATTAATGAGACAATTTTTTTTTTATTTTGGTTTTTCAGGACAGGGTTTCTCTGTATAGCTCTGGCTGTACTAGAATTCACTCTGTAGACCAGGCTGGCCTTGAACTCAGAAATCCTCCTGTCTCTACCTCCCAAGTGCTGGGATTAAAGGAATGCACCACCACTGCCCGGCTTAATGAGACAATTTTACTTTTAGAAGAAAGTGACGAAGAGCTGAGGATGTAGCTTAGTTGATAAAGTGTTTGCATTCACAAAGGAGCTCTGGCTTTGATCTCTAGTACTCTAACAGACAGGTGTGGCGGCTCAGGTCTGCAACCCCAGTACTGGGAGGTAGGTAGAGGCAGGAGGATCAGAAGCACATCCTTAGGTACAAAGCAAGTATGAGGTCATCCTGGAATACAGAAGACCCTGTATCAAACAAAACAAAAAGCCAACTACCACCTACAAACCAACAAAACAAATAGATACCGCCCCCAAATCTCAAATAAACTAACAATCAAATAAACACTTAGAAACAGAGAAAATGCTAGGCAAATAGGCATTTGAGAACACTACCATTTAAAAAAAAAAGATTACCACTTGCTATTTAGAAAACTCTAAGGAAATCAAACCACAAATTTGCAAAATCAGAGCCAATGGGAAACTAAGCAGCTATTCCAAAGGAAATGAAATATTTCCTTCTCTGAAAAAATCTAAGTGCAGTGCATAAAAGATGGATCAGTTGGAATAATTTTCTGTTACTACAGTGAAATATCAGAGGTTCCCTAACATAAAGAGAAGAGATTTATTTTAGCTCATGCTTCTGGCTCTAGGTCAGGGACCTGCGTCAGATGGGGGTCTTCTTGCTGGCACAAGCATCAGACAGGGAGAGAGGGAAATGTAAGGGTATACACCCCTTGTCTCTTCTGGTTTCTGTTTTCTTATAAAGCAACTAATATTCAACCATGACAGTTCACCTTAGTGTCCTCATCTGACTATGACCAAACCAGCCCTGAAAGGCTCCATTACCAAATACCCTGTGTCCTTTTACCACCAAATACCTCACAGTGGGGATTATATTTCCACTTGGGAACGCTATGGACATACACTGATGGAGCAAAAATGGTGCCTTCTAGGCAAGTGTGAGCCATCAAAATGACCCCAGGCGAGAGACGTTTCAACAGGTCAATTACTATGGCATAGCTTAAATATTCCTTTTTCTTTTTTTTTTTAACTTTTTATTGGTTCTTTGTGAATTTCACATCCCAGTCATCTCCCCCTCCCTTTGTATGTGCCCTCCACCCTTGCAAACCTTCCCCCAAACAGAAGAAAAAAAAAAATCTCATTGTGGAAGTTGTAGTGTGTTCTACAGGATTCTGTTTTGTCTACACTTTTTTTTTTCTTTGCAAGTGTTCAGTGCAATGATTCTGACTGGTTTGAGGCCTCTGGCTTTTGCTACTCTATCAATATTAGAACCTCACAGGGACTTCTCTCGGATATCCTGTTGTTGCCCTGTGTCATGGAGATCCTGAAGTTTTGGGTGTGTAGGACCGGCCCCTTCCGTCACTCCAGCAGTTCATCAATGGGGTAGATGTTGGAGTGAGCCAATTCAAAACCCTGGATCTGGGCTGAGAGGTATCTGAGCTCATCAGACCACTGGCTCTCCTGGTCTCGTGTCCTAGGGGCCAGTTTACCACAACTGAAAGACCCCCTCGAGGGGAGACCCTCTCTCAAATCCCTCGAGAACACGGGCACCCAAAGAATCACAAGAGACCGATCTTGATGCAACAGCATGAGGTTTATTCAGGGGAAACCAGTATACTGGGGATGAGCTCGTAACCCTTGCAGGGGCAGAGGAGCTCGACCCAGAGCACAAGGAGTGTGGGGTATTTAAAGGAAAAAACCAAAAAAACAAGGGGGACTGAGGAGGTAACCAAGGAAAAATAAAAACAGTGGAAAATTTCAGAGGGACCCAACCCATGATTTAGTCAAGGAGGCAGGATCCTGAGGAAAACATCCTGCATACCCCTTATTCTCAAGAATGTGGCTTTATCATTGCCATTGTCATTCACTTTGTGATTGACCGCTCCCTAGGACCACCTAAATGTCTGCCTTTGTGGTCAACTGGTTTCTGGAACTAGCCAGCCTACATTCTTGGCTTGTTTCAGAGAAAAATTTTCATGCCCTTTAAGTAAAAGCTTATACACTATATATTTCTACTAAATGGTCTTTTCTTCTACCTTACACAACCATTGAAATCAGAGCCAGCTCACCCTGCTGCCCAGGTGAGGTGCAGGGCCCATTCTCCTGACTGTTGCAGCCCGTGAGGGGACATGGCCGGTTCTCCAGTCTGCCATAGATGATGGGTGATAAGGGTGGGAGGAGGCATCTCTCTTGTGCCCACACTGCCATACAGCAAACGAGAGACAAGGCTGGCTCTCCCACCAGCTCACCTACAACCTTCATATTCAGGGTCAGCTCCACTTGCTGCCCAGGCAGGGTTCAGGGCCTGCTCTTCCAAGTACTGCAGCCAGTGAGGGGCAGGGCCAGCTCTCCTGTCCTTATAACCCTAGGACCAGGTCTTCTACCTGCCACCTGTGGTAAGGGGAGAGGAGGGTATCTTTCACTCATCCACAGGGCCACTCTCTTGAGTACTGCAGCTTCGGGGCAGAAGGGTGGGGTTGGTTCTCGTGTTCTCATGCCTCTAGGGCCAGCTCTCCCACAATGCCTAGGTGAGCTGTGGGGCCAGTTCTGCACAGCCCTTAGACATCAACATGTCCCTGGGCAGTAAGTAGCCCAGACCAGGGTCATCCACCTGCTGCTGCAGGGCTGAGACCTAGATGTGGCCCCTGTGGCAGCACAGGCCAGGACCCCACCATGGTCCCAGGTGGCATCACTGGCTACTCACATCGGGCCGCTCCTCAGTCGAGTCTCCAGCCCTGCCTCTCTTCATTGTGCCCACATCCTTCTGTTGCTCTTTTCTCTTCCATTTCTCCACCACTTGCTCCTCTTAGTGCTGCCCGGGGTCTCTCAGTGTCTGGGGTTGTTTTAGGAGTGGTCTCAGGAGTGCTGTGCCCCACTTATCCGTTATGAGTCATCTTGAGCATGCTCCTCCTCCTTCCCCCAGACCTGCTCAGAGCCAGGCTGGTGTTCGTTCATCCCAGGCTAGCTTCTTGTCTGGGCCGGATGGCGCTGGTCTGGTGGTAATCGCGGGCATGCTCCTTGCTTGGTTCACCTGACCAAGACCAAGTCTTGGGCTCACTCAGACCGGGAGGTCCCAGGCAGGGTTTTTCTAGTCTCTGGCTTGCTTCGCGTCCTGGGAGCCATCCAAGCCTGCCTGGTCCCAGACTGGTGGTGGTCTCAGACTTAACTATTTTCAAGGAATGTTAGGCTACTAACCATTCAGACAGTCATAGGTCAGAACAACCTCTCTTCTCTGCCACCTACTGCCGCACGTGTGACACAGCAGCCACATCTGCAATGCCTCTAGGGGTCAGAAGAGGGCGTCGGATCCTCTGATACTGGAGTTTCAGATGGTTGTGAGCCACCATGTGGGTGCTGGATCATCTTTCCAGCCCCAAGGTATTCTAAGAAAACGTCCAGGCCTTAAATTTTTAATAGCTGAAGGCAACGCAGTCTTTAATGAGCTGTTAGCCTTCGAGTGGTTGAAGAATATTAGGAAGAGCGCAAAGCTTCTTACTCGTTTTGTAAATGTAAAACAGTGACAAAGTCTGCTGTAGACAGACCTTAAAGGGAAAAGCACAGACTACACATTGTTAGGTTTCACTTGTTAGGAATAGCCGAGGTGCCTATTAACATATCAAAGCCGACACTGGTCCACAGGCTCCCAAGCATTGCAAATTCCTGTTATGAAGTCCTGTTATGAAGTTCTGGACAGCCCTTCCCTCCCCTGCCCCAACCCTAAATCTCTCCAGCCTCTGAGCTTCCCTTCCCTCCCCCCCAGCTTCTGATTACTATACAACTTTCTCTGTTTCTCATATCTACAATAATACCTGATAAGTTATTTCTCTGCTGCCAGTGAAATTAGCCAATTCAAGTCAGATTAGATTATATTAAAAGCAGGTTTATTGGGAAGCTGTTTTCAGGTAGTTCAGTAGTTCATTGGTCCCAAGGACCAAGGCCAGGGAAGTTGCCATGGGGAAAGGGGATAGGAGAGGGAGAGAAAGGGGTGCGTGTGCGTGTTCATGGAGAGAGAAAAGGAAAAGAAGAGGAGAGAGAGAGAGAGACAGGTACAGAGACAGAGACAGAGAGACAGAGAGACAGAGAGAGAGACAGAGAGGGAAGGAGGGAGGGAGGGGGAGAGGAGTAGAGAGGGTGAGGGAGAGGGAGAGAGAGAGAGTGTAAAAAGTCTGGATTATATAGGGAGGAGCCTCTAGAAGGGAATAAAGTTTAGCATTGAGGGCAGGGTGTGCCAGGTAGGGACTGAGGGGTGCTGGGAGAACCTGGAGGCCATTTCTGCTTTGGTATGTAATATATGTAACTCTGTCTGTCTGCATTTCTACCTCACTGCTGGGAGGAGCTGGGGCACTGCTGGAATGTCGCTCTGGGAAGGCAGAATGCAGTCTAGGATGGGGTCCCAGTCTGTGTTCTAGGCGAGAATCAGTGAGGTCTGGGACAGATGTTGTGGTTCTCAAACTCCTGTGTACCCAGACACAGCTGGGGAACTTGAGGCATTGATAATGGTGCTTCCCATCCTCCTGTGTGCCCAGAAGATACTGGGGACCTCGAGGAGTTGAGAACAGGGGTCTGAGGGCCGGTCCTGAGCCTGGGATAAGGTAGAGTCCCGCTCATTGTTCTGAATGAGTGCCAGAAGTAGGGAGGGGCTGGAAGAGAGGGGCCTTGTCTGGAAGATCAAGGCAAGGCTTTTTACTCCACCCCTGCCCCCACCACTCCCCAGCACAGACAATTGATGAGGGAGAAGATTGTTGCTTGTCCAAACTGTTTTATTTGATGGCAGATAGGATGCATATGCCTTATTCAGGGTAAATCAGAGGTTAAATACCTTTTGCAGGAAGGAATGCCCTGGAAGGGAAGCTCATCGGCTAACCACTAGGGCCTATCTAGACACCTCATTAGCCTGGAGAACCCTAGGTTTTCATGCTATGTGACCAGTTGTCGTGGTCCTCTTAGCGGGGTGTGTGGTCACATGTTCCAGCACAGGCAGTCTGTCCGGGAGCTGATTCTAACACCTGTCCTTCTCAACTATGAGATTAACCAGGGGTTTTCCATCTGCTTCGATCTTACCAGTTCTCTCTGGTGGCACAGTTTTACTTGCCCCACACACCTCAGTCCCTTGTCCTGGGGTTCAAAACCAAGCATGAAGGATGTTGGACACTTCGCAGAATGTTCACTAGCTATTTTATTTCTTCTTTTGAAAACCCTCTGTTCAATTTCAACACACATAGTTTTGGTTGGGTTGTTTGTTTTCTTGATATTTACTTACTTGAGTTCTTTGTGTATTCTAAATACTAATCCTCTCTTCAGTCTATAGATGGAAAGGATTTTTTTTTTCCAGTTCAGTAAGTAGGCCGCAGAGTGACTCAGTTGGCAGCAGCCTTTGCTATATATAAGCTTTTCAGTTTCGTGAGGTCCTATTTGCCCATTGTTGGTCCACAGGCAGGCGAGCATCTTGGGCTTACTCTGTATCGTGTTCCACACTGAGCTACAGCCCAGACGGGGTGCGTAGAGTCTTTAATAAGCTTATTCCCAGTTAAAAACAAGCGCATTTTAATAAGTCTGGGAGTGAAAGAAAAATGAGTTTTAAAAATGAGCAAGGTAGCGCGGTGTGCTTTTGTTACTGTTTTGTGGTTTCTGTGAACTGGGAAACAAGAGAGGACTGCAGGAGTGAGAGAGAGCCCATCTCAGGAGAGGAGCATGCTGGGAACAGACTCTAAGAATGAGACAGAGGTGGGCAGATCTCTAAGAGATCAAGGCCAGCCAAGGCTACATACATATGGTGACCTTGTCTCAGAAAACAAATAAACAAAGGTAGGAGCTTAGGGGTGGGTGCAGATGTGTGTGTGTGTGTGTGTGTGTGTGTGTGTGTGTGTGGACAGGGGTGTGTGTGTGGGGGTGGATAACACAAATATAGAGTATTTTAGGTGCCAGTATAGGTATTAGGTGCCAGTATATGTAAATTCAAAGCCTAGTTCTAGATGTTTTCGCACAGGTTGAACAAGGCACCCTCAAAAATTCCCAAATTGGTTGGTCTTGGAACTGTGTGGCAGGACAGAGGGCTTTAGTTGAGAAGGCTGGTGGCTTCCACGGCCTGGCTCCCTCCCAATAGCCCTTCCCAACAACCAGTCCTTTTCCATCTACAATGGGAGTTCCTTCTTCTAGCATGGAATGCTAGCCTATAACCCAGTCTCAAAACATTTATATCACTGGACATAGGAGCAGATGTCTGCCAGTGATAGCTAGCGGCACCAAGTACGCATTTCCACATAGAGCACTTGCTGAGTGTCCTGCCTTATGACTACAAGGACAGCCTCTGACACCACCTATGGCTCTGCTCACGTAGTCTTTAATGGTCTTTTTTTGGGGGGGGTAGGAACGATCTTTTATTGGGGGAGGGTTTATTAATCCTTTTTGGCCGCCTTCCTCATGGCTGCCAGCACCTTGCTCAGCTCCTCCCGCTTTCTCTTAGCACGGATGTGTGTGCCCACCCTCTTCTTGATGAACTTGAGTGCGCGCTTGTCCTTGGACACTTTGAGCAACTCCATGGCGCGCCGCTCGCTCGTAGGGTGCGAAGCCGCACACCTCCTGGATCATGTCCAACACGAACTTGGTGTGCTCGGTGAGGCGTCCACGGCGCCGGCTATGTCTCAGCTTGCTGACGTTCTTCGTCACCTTGTGGCCCTTGTTAAGGCCCACGGCCATAGGGTAGTGCAGGGCCATGGCTGCTGCTCTTAGATGGTGGCTGGAACAGCAAAAAGGTGGTTTTGAGCAAGGCCAAGGAGCAGAAAGAGTGTAGAGAGGCTGGGATGACGAAAGCAAGCGCGCGCCCCTCTCTGGTCCAAAAGGAACCTGTCTCCTGCTTCCTCTCTTCTCTTTAATGGTCTTAAACGGGTAACAACATCTTCCTCTCTGGGGACTGTCTGTATGGTTTTCACACTTTGAATCGATAGGAAGGTTAATGTGTACCAATCCAAGTGGAAGCGGGTTGCATGGAGCCACCCCGGTCTCTCACTACACTCATCTGGAATGGAGGGGGCACATACATATCATTAAGAGCCAGGGCTTAAGGCTTAGCTTGGTCACAGTGTGACCTGGTCCTCAGTATCACAAAGGGTGGCCCTGGGTGATGAACAGAATGTAAACCTGAGCTCACAGATGTGCTTTCTTTGATCTGCTCTCAATCGGCTGTGATGCGCAGAGGAAGTACTTCATGGGGTACTTCATACTCTAACCCACATTCTCAGCTTCCTTTCACAAATCACACCGGAGCCTCAGAGGACCCGCCTCGCCCACGGGGCAGTCAGCTGCAGCTGCAGAGGCTGCTGTTTCCTCACTCAGCCTGCCTTCCACAGATGACCCCTGCTCTCCACATCCATCAGCATGATCTGCTGACCCAGCAAGCACTCACTGGCATCCTTTGATCACCCTCCAAGGTTTCCTTCACTTTTATAATTTCATGGCTCTGAAATTTGGTCTGACTGTCAGTCCGAGGATATATTCCTTATCTGCATTACTTAAAAGCCTGGGCATTTTAAGCTAATGTGGGTGTAGTGAGCTCTGGCTGGCTGCTTTTCTTTCTTTCCTCCATTAGCTTGCAGCAGGCAATCCTTGGTTGCCATGGAGATTCACATCCCTTAATGATACACTGAGCAGGGGAACGAGGTGGTGATGGTGCTGTAGGTATATGAGAGCCTTCTCTTTCCCTCTGTCCCCCCAGATGCTCCTCAGTGCCACTAAGGACTAGATCAGGCTGCCAATCAATCTCTCCAGATACACCAACTTGAGAGCTGCTGTCAAGATCTAAATTCCTGCTGAGAGACCCAGTGCACATGTGGGAACCCTAAGAAAGGCTATTTTCAACATACGAAAGTGTTCTGCACCAGGTCTCATGGGACTTAATTAAATGAATGCATTCTCACTGCTAAGGGCTTTTATTTCTAAGTTCTCCCACCTGAAATGAGCATCCTTTGTGCAAAGCCACCCTGCTTTAAAGCTGTCCTGCTCTCACAAACTTGATGCAAGCAATCTCTGTCTGCTCTCTCCCTGCTGATATGGACCCACACTCTGTGCCAGGACCCTGATGTCACAGAGGGTCATGCAAGGAAATCCAAGGTTTGCTGTCCTTCTGGAGGAACTTGAGATTGAGAACCCATTCTGTCCTGGGTCCAGGCCCTTTGCATCCAGGGTTTGAATGCTGGAATTTGTCCTGGAGTATAAAGGTGGACCTGCACAGACCACCCTGCTCATGAAATTCTGAAGACCTTGATCCTTGGGGGTACTTATTATTTGATAGGGCTTATAGTCTAGATTGTTCTTTAATCTATCTTTTTGTCCTTAAGTGCTGGGATTAGAGGTTTGTGACAATCTATACCTAAGCAGTTTTATTATTTATTTGTGTATGTATGTGGTATGTATTTGTGTGTGTATGTGTGCGTGCACACACATGAACATAGGCCAGTGGTTCTCAACCTGTGAGTTGTGACCCCTTGAGGGGTCAAATGATTCTTTCACAGTGGCTGTCTAAGACCATCAGCATGGCAGATGCTTATATTATGATTCATAACAGTAGCAAAATTATAGCTAAGAAGTAGCAATGAAAGTAACTTTATGGTTGAGGGTCATCACGACATGAGGAGCCTCCACCGCCACCATCGTCGTTGTCGTCGTCGTCGTTGTCATCTTAAGGGGTAGCAGCGTTAGGCCACCCTAGGAAGGCTGAGAACCAGTGGCCTAGGCCAGAGATCGTCATTGGGTGTGCTTCTCGGTTACTTTCCAACTTATTTTTTTTTTTTTAAAGATTTGCTTATTTTTATTTCATGTGTATGAGTGTTTGGCAAATTTGCATGTGCGTATGTGTGCACCATGTGCATGCCTGATGTTCTCAGATGCCAGAAAAGGCTCCAGATCTCCTGGAACTAAAGTTTTGGATGGTTCTGAACCACACCGTGTGGGTGCTGGGATCCAATCCCAGTCCTCTGTAAGAACAGTGGTCATAACTGCTGTAACTACCCTGAGCCATCTCTCCACTTCCTTCTCCTTTATCTGGAATAGGGATTTGACTAGATTAGCTGGCCAGTGGGTGCCAGGAGTCTGGCTGGCTCTGCAGCTCCCTCATCCAACTCCCAGTCCTGGGCTTGTTGGCATGGGCTACTGAACTGGCTTCTCTATGTGTGCTGGGGACTTAAGCTCAGGTCTTCATGCTCTCATGGCAAACATGTTACCCACTGAGTCACTGTCCCAGCCCTGGGCTCCAGCGTGAAATTGTGACCAAACCAAACATGAAGCAGGGAGCTGCAAATAGTTGAATGTGCAGAACTGAGTTAATGTACTGGAGCCCGCCGTATATAATGGTCTTTTCTCCTCCCCATCTTGCTGTTTCAAATCCCCTCACTCTTAAAATTCAATTGAAAGAAGTATTGGGATGGGTGTGTGTGAAAGTTAATAGAATCTAGGTGGACAGAGGTGTGCAGTATAAAGCCATAATAATATCTCTCTATATTTAGAATTTGAATTATAAATATTGGAAAGTAATTAAATAACTAGAGGCAAGTACACATATGGGCCCTGCAAAGTCCACAGTCAAGACTTACTTGACCATTCAATGAATATTGAATCATTTGAAAGCATATAAACACCTGGAGACTTCACATAAAAATCAGGATTTTTGCCAGGTATGGTGATATATGCCTACGATCCTAGCACTTAAGAAGGGAGAGGTAGGAGGATTGCAAATCTGAGATTAGCTTGGCTTGTTTAGTGACACTCTATCAAAAACAAACAAACAAATATTTGAATAGGAGAGATGGTTCAGCAGTTAAGAGCACTAGTTAGACTTGCAGAGGACCCAGACTCAGTTCCTAGCACTCACATGGTGTTTCACAACATCTGTAACACTGGTGCCAGGGGATCTAACACCATCTTCTGACCTTCTTGGGTACCAAGCACATGTGTAGTGCACAGAATGAAGGTCAAACACACACACAAAACAAAATATATAAATCTAATTTAAAGGGGAGGGGGACTGGAGAGATGGCTCCAGGGTAAAGAGCACTGGCTACTCTTCCGGAGATCCTGAATTCAATTCGAATCCTACAACCACATGGTGGTTCATAAATATCTGTAATGAAATCCGCTGCCCTCTTCTGGCCTGGAGGCATACATGCAGGCAGAACACTATACATAATACATCTTTTAAAAAGTTAAAAAAAGAAATATTGTATACATGTATGTATATGTGGTAAGTAAAATTTAGATCTGGAATTCCAGTTTTTTTTTCTAGATAAATCAGGAGAGCAGCTGAACTCTTGTGGTAGGCATCAGCTACTGATGAATGGTAGCCATCTCTTTTCACTGAATCCTATTCTTTTCATAGATATTAACTCCCCATTTATGTTACTTGAATGAATCAGTTCCTTGGTTGGTGAAGCTGAGCAAGAGGGAAAGTCATGAGAAGGGCAGCTGAAGTCTGTCAAGGTGACGTGTGCACACACATCCTGTCACATACAAATAATCTTATTATATATTAGCCTCCGCTTTGTATGGTTGAGGGCCAAGTCAATGCCACTGCCTCCTCCTTCTGGTCTCAGCCTGAGATGCTGCTTGGTACCCCACCACCAGGTTAGTGAGCTGAGCGATTCACAGACATCACTGGGCATGCCTGGATCAAAGAGGGGGGAGAAAAAGTTGGGGCCGGCGGAACCAGGTCACACTTAATTACAACATCTGCATCCATTGGTGTCCTAAGACCAGGTCTCCGGTCGAATCACCAACATTCATCATAAAGCTTCGCTGTTACCCGCCAGGCAGAAAGAGCCCTGCTGAACTCAGATGTCCCGGAGCCTAAACTTGATCTGCACGTATCATGATGGGAAAACAATCTCTTTTGTTTTTCTTCTTGGCATAAAGGGGATTTGTAGGCTCAAATCCCTTCTCAGAGAGAAATAGGTGCTTGCTAGGGGGTTTAACTTTTCCAAAAATTGATTTTCCCCCCTTTCTATTTATGCCTTTACCTGGCAGAGATCTGCAGTCAAAACGATGTCTTCTCTGGCATATGCGCTTTGCCTCTGATGTCCACTCTGGGTTAGGAGGTCCTAGGGTAGAAGCTACATTTATTCAGTTCTAGCAGTGCATCATGGGTACTGCAAGAAGTTGGGTGTGTCCTTACTGAAGCCTGTAGTGAGGACAGACTTGGGTCCCTTCATCTTTCTTGTTTTTTTTTTTTTTATCAGCTTGGAACACAATCTGTATGTCCTTCCATGGTCAGCTGGTCCTCACAAGACCTGATCCTTCCTTATCTTCCAACCCCATTTCCTTTCCTTTCCCACGCTTCAGCCACACAGGCGTCTTTGCGTTTCTGAATCACCCAAGCCTGTCCGTCCTTGTCAGGCACAGCCACACTGGCTCTCCTGCTTCCTCTGCCTTAGCTGTTCTTGCCCGGGTCTCAGCTTTTGCATTCAGGTTTCAGAACACACGAGGGCTCCTCGGAGGCCCTTTCTGACCACCACGCTCTGTTCTGTGCAGTACAGTAGAGTACTTCAAGTACAGTACGGAGTTATTTTAAATCACTGTTATTTACAAATACTCTCATTTACTGGTTGAATGTCTCTTCCACTTCAGTGCAAAGTCCACAGAAGCAGAAACTGTCCCCTGTTCACCACAGAGGTCCCCAGACCTAGGACAAATATATAACCCATGAAAGTAAGAGGAACCCAACAAGTGGGCTACTGGCATTCTCCTGAATGCTGTGTGTGTGTGTGTGGGGGGGGTGTCCCATTTATGCATGTTTAATAGTCCTCTAGTTTGTTTGAGTCTACCTTCAAGAATAGCATTTGTCGATTCCATAAATGTAGATGTCAATATTAAAATAAATCTGGAATGAAGGGAGGTTTGAATTTGACAACTCAGCAGAAACAAACCATTCGGGTTTTTTTTTTTTCTTTTAAAGCTTTAATGACAAAAAAGGCAAGGTTGCCCCCTAGTGTTCAGATGTAAGGTTGTAGGTGTGACATCCACAAGAATACCTTTTCAAAAATGCTGTGTCTATAAGAAAGGCAAACTTTCTTAAAGGTGGTGGCACACACCTTTAATCCCAGCACTTGGGAGGCAGAGGCGGGCGGATTTCTGAGTTTGAGGAGTCTACAGAGTGAGTTCCAGGACAGCCAGGGCTATACAGAGAAACCCTGTCTCGAAAAAAATCACACACACACAAAAAGGCAAACTTCTACAGCTTGCTATAGTAGAGACTGAATTTGCCATATAACACCACCCTACACACACACACACACACACACACACACACACACACACACACACACCACACACACAGAGTATTACTTCACATGAATCCTTTCAGTTCTAGTCTTTCTGCCAAGAGTTGAGATACTGTCATTGTTAGCTAGAAACCCAAGCCAATCAGGAGACTTCTAGCTCAGACAGACCATCTTAAGTTGCACTGTGCTCCCCCCCCCCGCCCCCATCAAGGTACTCAGCGTATAACGTCAGTGAATTGGGTCTAAGGAAGGTGTCCACCTACCACATCTGGCTGGGGATTTTTCCTCAGGGGTTCAGATGAAATTGGTGTGTCCAGGGTGGTTGGGCCACAGACTTCCCTCAAAAATTAACAACACCCCAAGGCATTCAGACTAGAAGGAGTGAAACCAAGCAGAACACTTACAAGACGGTGCCTTGGTGGGTAGGCCTGGTATTTTCCATTCCTGTGCCACACTGAATGAAGACTGGCAAGGCAGAGGAAGATCTGAAAATGAGCTGGAGGAGGTGGCTCTGGAGGAAACGGCTTCATAAAGAGCCTGGGTTATTTATTGGCTCCTAAGATAACCCTCAGGAAACAGGATTCTTTGAAATGATAGAAAATGCATGGTGAGGTGAGCTGGCAGGTGAATTATCCATGGCGATCAAATTATCCTTCCCTTATAGTTTCTCTTTCTTTGAGTTCAAAGGTTGGTGGGTCTTAGGCCATTACAGACTATTTACACATTTACAACTGCTTCCTGGACACGTGAAGCAATGTCCCCTACCTTGGGAGACATACCACATGTCTTTTACGCCAACTGTCTACTTGTCTTCTATACACTAACATACCATTCTATTTTTACTCTAAGATGTATTTTCTTTTGGTCGGAGAGCCTGACTCTGTAGCTCAGGCTGGCCTGCAACTCACTGTGTAGCCTAGGCCAGCCTCAGACTCAGGGCTCAAAATTAACTTAAAGAAGACAGGGTTTATTGTAACTCTTAGTTCAAAGGCCACTCGTGGTGGGAGTGCTACCTAATTTTCCTCAACTTGACTCATTTCAGAAGAGGGAATCTCCGTAGAGAAATTGCCTGCATCATATTGGCCTGTAGCCATGTCCATGGGGGATTTTCTTGGTTGTTAATTGTCGCTGATGCTTTTGTTGGATGGCTGGGCCTGAGCTGCCTAAGACTGGCCGCTGAGCAAGCCAGTAAGTCACGGTCCCTTAAGTATTCTACTTAAGTTCTAGCCTCCCAGTTCCTCCCTCAGCTTCTCTCTGAAATGGACTGTACCCTGTGAGTCAGATAAGCCCTTTTCTCCCCCAAGTTGGTTTTGGTTGGTGTTTATCACAGCAACCAAAAGAAAAGTTGAACTAGTGGGCGGCAGGAGTCAAACTGGCAGTAGCTTGAAGTAGCCGCTCATGGCACCCCACAGTCAGGAGACCAGGAGCAATGGATGCACTCTGCCCTCAGCTTCCCCTTTCTGTTGCTACAGTCCAGGATCCCACACAAGAATGGTGCCACTCATAGTGGGTGGAGCTTCCCACCCCAGTTAACACACTTGATGCCTCCCTACAGGCGTGCCCAATCATCTCGCAGGTGATTCTAGATTCTATCAAGTTGACAACATTATGACAGCATTGAACCTGAGTTGTGAACATTTTTAGTCATGTTGACCCTTCCTACCCATGAACATTGAGTGTTTTCCCATTTTGTGTACTCTTTGATTTTGTTCATTACCATTTTATAATTCTAATTGAAAAGACCTTTCCCCTCTTCATTTAATTTAGTCCTAGGTAATTTGGTCTTCTTCTTTTTTTAATTGATTTAAGTTTTATTGCATTATGATGAGAAAAGATACATAATTTCAGTTTATATGAATTTGTTAACATTTAAAAACATATTTTAAGTAAATAGAATTGCATCACATTCTTCTTTGCCTTTTGTACCCCAACTCCTCCCAGAGACCCCCCTTCAATACCTGCAATACCTTTTTTTATTTTGTCATATTCTTTAAAATTTATAAAATATTGTATCAATAAAAATGAGTAGTATAAAAGTTGCTTGATATAAAACAATCCATTAAACAGACTTATGTAGATGCTTGTCTGCAGCAATACTGAAAATACATACATTTTTCTCAATATAAATTTTAAATAACTCCAAACATATTAGCTGTATATTTGAAAATAATATATCACTACTAGGTTTTTTTAAATGAATATAAATATATAAAGTCTTTTTGTTTGTTTGTTGTTTTGTTTTTAGTAGATTAAAATCTTGGCTCTTACTGTGATTCAAGCCCAAAATAAGAACAATTTTTAGACATTGGACTTCATTGTAATAAAGCTGTACTTCAATGACCCTCACGTCACCAAAGGATTTTACCTCCCTAGTAGCTAAGCTAAGAGTTGACTGTTCTGCTGTGCCTTTCTTGCTATGGTCAAAACTATTTGACTAGAGTGATTGTCTTCATTCTCAGCCCACAGAGAACAGGTTACATTCATTTAAGAAATGGTGTGTGTATCAAGATGATCTATCCAAAATGGTGTGCATATTAAGATGGTCTATCCATGAAGTCATTCACCAACTGTTTCAATGAACAATAGTTCTGCTTGGAGGGTGGCACAGACATTAGGTGCAGGTAAGAATCTGATTCATTGGCTGTGATGATTTTGAAAAGCATTCATCTCAGAGAAAGAGTAACTTATAAAGTTCTCTTCTTCAAAATTGATATAATAGTTACAAACATCAAGCAAAGCATTCAGTCTCACTCTTGGTTGTTCTCTTAGAAGCCAACTCTCAAGTTAATTTTTTATGTTTCTTTTGGCTGTAAAAATAATTTTGAAATATGTAAGCTCTTCTGAAAACCATTGTATAGTGTAAAAACATCAAATAAACAATCCTACTAATAGCAAGCCTGAGATAAGAGAAGCATGGTTTCAAGACTGTTATGTGGAACCTGGCAAGACACTGTCAGGTACAAACAAGCAGAAAGTATATATGGATTGTATAATATTGGACCTATTTCTCCAATTACCAAATTAGAGAGACCACCAGATGATATTTCAATATTTCAAAATTTCAATTCCTCATACTTTTGAATTTGAAATGATTAGGATAAGTTGGTAATATTAATTTTCATATTAAGAGATATTAAGAAAAAGTAATTGTTATTTCCTATTATTTTTGTTGTTAGGAGTGGAATTATGTTTGTGTGAGTTTGTTGAAAGGTTACTTTCTTGCTTCTTCTAGGGTGTAGTTTTGCTCCTTATGTTGGTATTTTCCCTCTATTATTCTTTGTAGGGTTAGATTTGTAGAAGGATATTGTGTAAATTTGGTTTTGTCATGAAATATCTTGTTTTCTCCATCTATGGTAATTGAGAGTTTTGCTGGGTATAGTAGCCTGGGCTGGTATTTGTGTTCTCTTAGGGTCTGTATAACGTCTGCCCAGGATCTTCTAGCTTTCATAGTCTCTGGTGAGAAGTCTGGTATAATTCTCATAGGCCTGCCTTTATAGGTTACTTGACCTTTTTCCTTTACTGCTTTTAAAATTCTTTCTTTGTTTAGGTCATTTGGTGTTTTGATTATTATGTGACGAGAGGAATTTCTTTTCTGGTCCAGTCTATTTGGAGTTCTGTAGGCTTCTTGTATGTAGATGGGCATCTCTTTCTTCTATAATTTTGTTGAAGATATATACTGGCCCTTTAAGTTGGGAGTCTTCATTCTCTTCTATATCTATAATCCTTAGGTTTGGTCTTCTCATTGTGGCCTGGATTTCCTGGGTGTTTTGGGTTAGGACCTTTTTGCTTTTTGCATTTTCTTTGACTGTTGTGTCAATGTTTTCTATGTTGTCTTCTGCCCCTGAGATTCTCTCTTCTATCTCTTGTATTCTGTTGGCGATGCTTGCATCTATGACTCCTGATCTCTTTCCTAGGTTTTCTATCTCCATAGTTGTCTCCCTTTGTGATTCTATTTCCATTTTTAGATCCTGGGTGGTTTTATTCATTTCCTTCATCTTTTTGATTGTGTTTTCCTGTAGTTCTTTAAGGGATTTTTGTGTTTCCTCTTTAAGGACTTCTAGCTATTTACCTGTGTTCTCCTGTATTTCTTTAGGGCAGTTATTTATGTCCTTCTTAATGTCCTTATCATCACCATGAGAAGTGATTTTGGATCCAAATCTTGCTTTTCCGGTGTGATGGTGTGTCCAGGACTTGCTTGCTATGGTGGGAGAATTGTGTTCTGATGATGCCAAGTAACCTTGGTTTCTGTTGCTTATGTTCTTATGCTTTCCTCCGGCCATCTGCTTATTTCTAGTGCTACCTGCCCTGGCTTAATCAGACTGGGGCCTGTCCTTCCTGTGATCCTGGTTATGTCAGAACTTCTCAGAGTCAAGCTGTCTCTGTGATCCTGGGCTTGTTAGAGAGTCTGGGAGTAAAGCTTCCTCTGGGTGTTGTGGGACTCGCTGCAGAGCTCCTTCTTAACAGAAGCAAGCTCCTTCACCTGCTGAGCCATCTCCCTGATCCTTGAGATCATAAATTTCCTTTTTTTGTTTGTTTGTTTTGTTTTGTTTTTCGAGACAGGGTTTCTCTGTGTAGCTCTGGCTGTCCTGGAACTCACTCTGTAGAGTAGGCTGGCCTCAAACTCAGAAATCTGCCTGCCTCTGCCTCCCAAGTGCTGGGATTAAAGGCATGTGCCACCACCTCCCAGCTTCTACACCCATTTTCTAAAGTGGAAAAAAATGACTTTAACTTGCTGCAATATCTGGCAGCTTCCATGTCTCCTAGGGATTACCTCACTGCCTTGGAACACACCTTCAGGCTCTTGAGTTCCGTGGAGTATAAGTTACATTGACCCATGTCATATTCTCTTCATGTTTCTAGGTGTGCAGCCAACCAGGGGTCACAACATTAAGAGAAACTGACTCTACCTCCTATAGCAGCCATTGGATAGATATTGACAAACTGTTGCTCAGCTAGAAGTGGGGACTGTTGGCCCCTCCCCTCCATGATGAATTGTTGACTGGTTTGACTTGTGCAGGTCTTGTACAGGCAAGCACAGCTACTGTGACTCATGAGTGTCCAGAAGACAGTTTTACCCAGTCCTCGTTGCTTCTTAGCCATCCTCCCCATCCCCTCCTCTGTCTTCTTAACAGTCCTCCCCATCCCCTCCTCTGTGATGTTCCCTGAGCTTTTTGGAGAGGAGTGTGTGTCTTAGAGTTTCAATTGCTCCGAAGAGACACCATGACCAAAACAACTCTTGTAAGGACAACATTTAATTGGGGCTGGCTTACAGGTTTAGAGGTTCAGTCCGTTATCACCAAGGTGGGAAACAGCTGCCTGGTCACTGTTCACTGGTCAGCAGCAGTAGCTTGATCCACTCACAAACACTTAATGGATACACCAAGCAGTCCAGTTCAGTACTGTTGGGACAGCAGTAATGGTGGCACAACTTAGCAGGAACAGCCCTGCCTCAGCCAAATTGGCACAAGTCAGCAGGAGGGACCAACAGGGACACCAGGAGAAGTTCTTGGCGTGCCTCTTTTATCAAAGTGACGGTCATCAAAGACAATGAAGACATGAGACCATTAAGTGTTTAGCTATGCAAGCAAGCCAAGCCAAGCCTCAAGCCTCCCTCACAGTCCATTGAGTCCTATTTATGGAGGACATATGATGTCCTCCAAACATCACATATCCTCCATGGGTCTTGCCTCATCATGTGTCTTGCCTTAGCACTTGAGTCTGACTTAGCAAAACTCCACGTAAGTCTGTCTCAGCTGATTATCACTCTGCAAATCGGCCTGGATCCTCAGAAGCTGCAGCACACCACCGCAAGTTTTTGGTGCACTTCCCTTTATGGAGTCCAGACAAAAGGAGCTCAACTATGCAATGTAAGGTGGACTGTAGCTGTCCAGCAGCCACAAGTACAAATGGGTTTTCTGGAATGGGGACAAGGACCTGGAAAGTCATTTTGCGTTACCTGAACCACGTGGAAGATTTGTAAAAAATTGGCCAAACACAGATGTGTATCAATCAGCCATCTTTCATTCAATTCCCTTGTTACAAGCCAACAGGTAGAATAAGTAAGGCAAAACGCCTCCCACAAGCTCGTCAGCAACTTCTTCAGTCTCTGGAGGCGGGAGTTCTGGTGTAACTGCAACTTGGAGAGAGGCGTGGCAATTAGCAGGAGATGGGCAGAGAGGTGTGGTTATCTGAGGCAGGGCGAGGTCTGAAGAATTAGAGCTCAGTAGAAGGAGGGTCACAGTGGACCAATACATGCGTATCATTAGCACCAAAGAATCTTTTATCACCTGTTTGCCCCAGCAAAACACCATCCAACACAACAGACTTTCTGAAGAACCTGTAAGTTTTTTCCTTCAAGCCCCAATTACATATTTGCCTATATAAGAGTTACCTTGGTCATAGTGTCTCTTCACACCAATAAAATTCTAACTAAGACAAGTTCCAACGGTGAATTACTGGCAAGATTTACTGTACAAGGCATGTGTCTCCTCCTATAGAGCCTGTAAATCCAATCAGAAAGTGGTTGGTTTCAACCTCCCCATAAATTTGTGCCACTACTGCCCTCTTGGGCCCATCTTGCCAGGTTGTTCCTTATTGTGGCCCTTAGTGTTCACAGCTGAGTAAGGACATTAGTGACTTTTCTACTCCCTCCAGAATACATAGCGTCTGAAAAGTATGGAACTATGGAAATTAGGCATCAGGGAGAAAGCTACATTAGTATACTTACTTGATTTCTCCTGTAACCAAAGTGGTATCCTTGGTAGTTAGGTTTTATCGTCAAGTTCCAGTGGACAACTGAGAACATCGTCAATAGCCTGTATTGTTTTTTTGGGGGGTCCCATCTGACCAGCATCCCAAGGGGAGGTAACCTGCATCTGACGCTGAGCATTTTATTAAGTAACTGATGGCTTCTTCCAGGAGCATCATCCTTTGAGTAACTCCATTTAAGCTCTTTTTTTTTTTTTTTTTT
>NW_022196895.1:29969784-29997102 GCF_008632895.1 Mastomys coucha | reverse complement strand
ACCACCGCCCGGCTCATTTAAGCTCTTTTATATGAGTATATATGCAAGTGTAGGACATTTATAAAACAGTAACTCTTCATATGGCTTCTTAAAAGCATCCTAGTGTTAGTTATCCCTCTACTTCTGTCCCCTCCTCTACCCTGCCTGCCATCCGTCTCCCCACTTAAAACCCCTCCCCAGTATTCCCATTTCCCCTTCATATCACCTGTGTTTTACTACCCCCCTTAGGATCTTCCTCCACCCCATAAGCAGATGGCATGATTATTAGCTACTTTAAAATTTAGGTTAACATACAAAGTAACGAATGTAGTTGTGCTGTTTCATATATATGTATGTATATTAGTTAGGGTTTTCTTGCTGTGAAAAGACCCAGTGACCAAGGCAACTCTTATAAAGGAAAGCATTTAATTGGGGCTGGCTGACAGATTCAGAGGTTTAGTGGTCCGTTATAATCATGGCAGGGAGCATGGCAGCTTTTAGGGAGTCATGGTGCTGGAGGAGCCAAGAGTTCTACATCTTGATCCAAAGGTAGCCAGGAGACTGCATTCCACAGTAGTCAGAGCTTGAGCATAGGAGACTTCCAAAGCCCTGCCTGTACAGTGATGCATTTCCCCACCAAGGCCACACCTCCACCAACAAGGTCACACCTCCTCCAATTAGGCTATAACTCCTTACAGTACCACTGCCTGTGGACAAGCATTGAAACACATGAATCTGTGGGGGCCAAACCTGTGCAAATCACCACACTGCATCATTATACTTTGCTTTAATTAGTTCCTTTCACCCACTGCCCTCTGCTGTGTTCTCTGTTCTGTTTGGTTGATGAGAGGCCAGTGGGTTCAGGCTCCATCTTAGAAAACTTGACCTAAGATTGAACTCAAGTTAACCAACAAGCCTGGGCACCTAGCATTAGTTTCCAGGTTATCCCCTAATAAGCTTGTACCTTCAAGTCACTCCCTGACAACAACCAATCAGGAGGAAAGCAGAAGTTAAGTTTATGGCTTGGCTCCCAGTACCAGCCAACTATTTTAAAGGGCAACAAAATTCCATAATAGCCCCCAGTCAGATGTGTGCCAGGCTAGAAACCCCCTTACTTGTTTGTTTGCTTCTGTAAGTGTTTGCCTGTCCTGCTGTGTCAGGGCTGGCGGTGAGCCCAAGCTTGAGCTCGAATAAAAAGACCCTAGTACGATTGCACTGGAGTTCGCTCCTTGGTGGTCTTTTGGGGTTTGTGAATGGGCACAACAGTTGTTTCTCTGTTTTCTTCCAGACAGTCTCCCCTTCTGCTTTCATACCCCATGTATTTCACTACTCTCACCTCCTTAAAGTGTCTTTCTTCTCTTCCTCATGTCCCCTTTCTAGTTTCATGATATATCTGTGCACGCGCACGAGTTTCATGATATATCTGTGCACACACACATACACACACACACCTAGGTTCTGCATACAAAAGAAAACATGCAGTATTTATCTGAGCCTGGCTTGTTTTGCTTAACGTAAAGATTTCCAATTCCATCCATTTTCCTGCAAATATCGTGATTTATTTTTTCTGTACAGTCACAAAAAAACAAAAAACAAAAACAAAAAAAACCCTCTATCAGTAATGAGTAACATGTTGCTCAGTGGGTATCTAGACTAGTCCCATTTCTTAGCTATTGTAAATTGTGTAGCAATGCATGTGGATGTGCAGGTATTTCTTTATCATGCTGGCTTACAGACCTTCGGGTGTATACCCAGGAGTGGTATAGCTGGATCATAAAGGTTAATTATACCTTTGGCTTTTTGAAGACCCTCCATACTATGATTTCCAGAGTGGCTCCACATACTTGCATGCTCACTAACAGTGAAGGAGGGTTCATCTTCCCCTACAGCCTCACCAGCATTTGCTGTCATATGTGTTTTTGATAATAGGGATTCTAACTGGGGAGAGACAGAATTTCAAAGCAGTTCTAATCTGCATTTTCCTGATGGCTAAGGATCACTTATTTGGGGAGAACACTTTTGAAGTGTACATTTGGTCATTTATATTCTTCTAAACATCTGTTCTATTTGCTGGCCCCATTTACTCATTGGCTATTCGGTTTTGGGTATGTAATTTTTGTAGTTCTCTCTATGTTTTAGCTATTCATCTCTTGTCTGGCAATGGCTTTTCTGTTCTATACAGCATATCTCCATGGTGTGCAGCAGCTTAGGTTTAAGGACTCCCACTCAACTATTATTGAAATTCCTTCCTACACTGCTGGAGTCCTTTTCAGAAAATCTTTGCGTATGTCTTCATCCTGGGTCTCTATGTAGTCCTGGCTTATCTGGGGCTTGCCATGTAGATCAAGCTGACCTTAAACTCAATGGACATCTGCCTGCTCTGCCTCCTGAGTGGTGGGATTAAAGGCATGGACCACCATTTTGACTTCATTTTGAATTGATTTTTATGAATGAAGAGAGATGTGGATTTACTTTCATTCTTCCACATGTAAAAAGAGAGCGTTTTCAGAACTACTTGTTAAAAATCTCTGTTCTTTCCAATACATGTTTTCAGCACTTTTATTAAAAAAAAAAAAAAACATAGGTAGTGAGCTGGAGAGATGGCTTAGCAGTTAGGAGCACAGCAGTTAGGAGCATTTGTTGTTTTGATGGGGAACTCAGGTTCAGTCCCCAGCACTTGTACGGTGGGTAACCAAATGCATGAGCTCTGGCTTAGGAAGAGATTTTGCCTTAAAGCAGTAAGACAGACATAGTAGTAGAGGATCTGCAGACTCCACCCGCACAAACAATAGCAACACCCTATTTCTCTTTTCAGCTCTCATTTGTTTCATTTTCTGTCCTCTGAGCTGGGTCTGTTGGTGTCTTTCCAGTGAGTAATTTTTTATTTTAATTTTGTTTTAGTTTTTTGAGACAAGGACTCCTTTTTTAGCTTTGGCTGGCCTGGACCTCCCTATGTAGACCAGGATGGCCTCAAACACAAAAAACAGAGATCTGCTGGCTTCTACCTTCTCGGTGCTGGGATTAAAGGCCTGCGGGTCCAGTTCGATATTTTGTGTCTCTTTGTGTGTGAGTTGAGGTCTTTTATATTTAAGGTTGGTATTGAGAAATGTTTACTTATTCTTGTAATTTTCTTGGCTTTTTGATTATTTTTTGCTCATTTCTTTCTTATGGTGGTTTGCATAAGAGTGGGCCCCAGAAACCCCTAAGTTTGAACCCTTGGTCTCCAGTTGGTGGGACGGTTGGGAAAGGCTTAGGAGGTGTGGACTCGGAGGAGGAGCGGGACAGTGGGGCAGGTTTTGAGATTTTAAAAGCTCATGCCATTCATTCCCAGTTCATTCCCTCTGTCTCATGCTTGTGGATCAGATATAAGCTCTCAGCTACAGGTCCTGCCTGCCTGCCTGCCTGCCTGCCTGCCTGCCTGCCTGCCCGCCTGCCTGCTATGATGCCCAGACTCAAAAACAGTGGGCTAGACCTAGAGGGTCTGAAGTGCTTGAGAGCCCCTATTAAAAGGAGGTTTTGAAGCCGGGCGGTGGTGACGCATGCCTTTAATCCCAGCACTTGGGAGGCAGAGGCAGGTGGATTTCTGAGTTTGAGGCCAGCCTGCTCTACAGAGTGAGTTCTAGGACAGCCAGGGCTACACAGAGAAACCCTGTCTTGAAAAACAAAAACAAAAACAAAAAAGTAGGTTTTGAAAAATCTAAACTTACAGGCCCTTTGCTCAGAAAAATTTCCACACCTGAAGCTTAATGTCCTGACATCACTCTTGAATTTTTAAAATAATTTGTTCTTGAATTTGTGTTTCACAGTAATGGACTGGGATCTACGGAATCCTTTATCCCCGAGTCTAATCCCTGGAACCCATATGGTGGAAGACTCCCACAGTCTGTCCTCTGACCGCCCCATGCACAACATGACACTCTAAGAGATAAACACATAAACGTAAAACAAAAGTTTTTTTTTTTTTTAAATGACTAAAGCCAAAATCATACCATTGGCTTAGTTAAGAGAACATTGTTCTAATACAGGCAGTGCCAAGAGGATGAGCCAGGGGCTTGAGCCTCCTGCTTGTCCTTGCCTCTGACCTCCCACAAGCAGCAGTCCACACCCTGCTGGAAACAACTTCAGTGAGCAGTGGCACCCGGTGCTCCCCTGGCTGGGGTCGTGGTTGGGTGGGTGGGAACGGCACGCACGCTCATGTCACACAGGTGGTCCTGAGTCTCATTTCTCCTAAGTTCTCTTCTTGGGCCAGAAGGAATGTCATGGAGTGTCAGATAAAAACCACTCTCAGGAGCAGAGCGAAAGATGCAGAAAGGGGGAAAGGGCTTCGTTTGGAAACAAGAAGCCCCACATGCTAACATGCAGTGGTCCCCACCAATTGCACAGTTGACATGTGGTGGATAATCACAGTCTAGAGAGGTTAACCCCAGACACACAGTCAGATATGCCCGGTAAATCTTAAACCTGCGACTGGGGCAATGGCATCCTTATTCTGACGCAGGGGAGAGAGCGAAAAAGCGTAGGTGGGACACCGCTTCCTAACTTTCGGTGGTCAGAGGTATTCTAGTCTCGCTGTCTGTGTGGGTCAAAGTTCCCCTGACCCACACTGCAGAAGTGAGGCCAGCAAGCGCTGTTTAACAAAGCCCTCGTTAATCTTAGAGAGAAGAAACAAAGTATTTTCCTGATCCTGAAAGATTTTACAACAGACTGTTTTTCTGTCGGCCTTCCCATATGATAGGTGGCTTTCAATAAAGAAAACTAGGTTAGTATACATATACTATGCATGTGATTTTTGATAACTCCTAATTAATAATTTTTTTGTATGTTTTAATCCCTAGAGGAACACCCATACATGCATGTATAATCTCTGGGCTTTGGCCTCCTTAGTCATCTATATGGGGTGCATGGGTACAGGCCATTCCTCCTGATCTCCAAGCCTGGAAGACAGACAGTAAACACACTCAGGTTTGAATGTGACGGTCTCACAACCGCAGTTTTCTTATTGCTCTGAGGCTGTGCTAAGTCAGGAAGGAGATGCGAACACTGCCTGGCACCTCTGCTTATTTTTAACAGAATGGAATTAAATCTAATTCATGCTCTTGATTTATTCTTTTGAAGCTTTTTGTAGTTACAGATTCATGGGAGGAAATTTCTTTACTGTAATTTGAAGATTTGATTTATCAGAATGTCAGGGAGTGGGAGGAAGTTTGGAAGGAAGCAACATCTGGTTCAGCTGCTGCCTTAAATGTGTGCTTATTTAACAAATACTCAAGAGTGCCTGCTATCGTGCTGGGCACTGTTCCAAGTGCTTCACAAATGCCAATTAATTTAGCATTTATAACAATCTGGGCCAACTTATTTAGGAGGCACAATGCCTAGAGTCCACAAAAAGTTTTAATTCCTTTTCAAAAAAATCACAAGAAAAATAATTGAATATAATTATCATAATAAATAAGTAATCATGGCTCCCACCAGATTGTGTCTTTGTACTAATGCAGTTATAAAGCACAATTTAAAATATTTTGTGTAGAAAGAAACTCACAAAGGCCAGTGTATCTAGGGCCTATGCCTATTGCATACAGAGACTTTACCATGATCTTTACTTTGTGGATGAGAAAACTGAAACACAGTTAGGCAACTTGGTGAATTTCACACAAGTAGAGGTTGCCAGAGCTGGGTCTCAAGTCTAGGTAGTCTGTTCCTACTGTTCTCAGAACACCATGCTGCTCTACAAAAATATGCTCATAATAGTGTGTGTGTGTGTGTGTGTGTGAGAGAGAGAGAGAGAGAGAGAGAGAAAGAGAGAGAGAGAGAAAGAGAGAGAGAGAGAGAGAGAGAGAGAAAGAGAGAGAATGTGTGAGTGTGTGTATGTGAATGTGAGTATGTGTGTGTGAGTATGTGTGTGAGTGTGGGAGAGTATGTGTGTGTATGTGAATGTGAGTGTATGTGTGTGTGAATGAGTGTGAGTGTGTGTGAATGGTGAATGTGTGTGTTTGTGTGTGTGTGAGTGTGTGTGTGTTTTCCAGATAGCGACTCTAATGTCAGAGTAAGGCTGTCTTCTTTCCTGCTTTTTGTTTTTGCTGCTGCGAACACCCTAACACAGGCTAGAGTTATCTGGGAAGAAGGAAGCACAAATGAGATGATTGTTATCACTTGGCCTGGGGAAGGTAAGTTTGCACGCTTTCAGGATTGGTAGATAGTTATTTCAAAGTTACAAAGAATGGCCTGATACCACAACTGATCAAGAGACTTCATGGAATTAGTTTGCCTGGGTACTGCAGCACCTTCACAGTGTTTATTGAATGGCATAGTCAGGGTTCTCTCGAGGGACAGAACCAATAGGATGAGCACACAGAGTCAAAGGACAAGTATTAGACTGGCTTACATAATAATATTATTCTGGGCAATTCAACAATGATTGTACCCTGGAGAGGCTGAGAACCCAGTGCCTGGGGTGTATGAGGCTAGATGCCCCAGCGGATCCAAACCATTGCAGAAAGCCAGGAAGGTTTCCAGAGAGCCACTGGTCTTCAGTCTACACTGGAAGTCCAAAGAATCTAGGTTCTGACATCAGCAAGGGATGGCCCAGGGCAAACAACCTCACTAGCAGGTCAGCGATCACATAGGTAGAATAAAATAGTGATGGGGGCCAGGAGTCAGTGATAGAGGCCAGGAGCCTGCCGAGCACCAGTTCTCTCTCCAGACGGCAGTGACTCAGGGAGTGTTGGTGTGTGTGTGTGTGTGTGTGTGTGTGTGTGTGTGTATGTGTTTATGTGTATGTGTGTTTGTGTATGTGTGTGCAAGTGACTGGAGGAAGCAGTGATGGTAGTGGTGGTGGTGGTGGTGGTGTGTGTATTCATGTGTGTCTGTCTGTGTGTTTATGTGTCTGTGTGTGTGTATCTGTGTGTTTGTGTGTCTGTGCATGTGTGTGCATGTGACTGGAGGAAGCAGTGGTGGTGGTGGTGGTGGTGGTGGTGTGTGTGTGTGTGTGTGTGTGTGTGTGTGTGTGTGAAACTTGGTTTTGCAAAAGTAAGAGTTGCTTAATAATATTTACCTCTCTTGATTCTTCATTATTCTGGGGCCAGAAGCCCATGACTTCAGGTGATTAACACCCGTTGCTTAACAGCTTGTGTGTGTGTGTGTGGGGGGGGATCTAGGTAAAAGATTTATTGCTAGTCTCCCTTCTCTGGCAAGCTAGCCAGGAGCCCCGTGATGGGCAGGCTTGTTAACTCTTGTGAACCAGAGAGGAAAGAAGGAAAGAAAAGGAATCACACAGACACACCCAGTGAAGAGGAAAATGGCTACGTTCACACATTTGGATGGATGGGGAAGAGTCCTCCAAGCCACCCACTTTATTTTTTTTTCCTTCTAGCCTTTTTACACCTACTTAGACAAAAGTTCTTTAGAAAATTCACTATCATATTCTACCTATGTGATAAAATTTACAGAAAATAGGAGTTTCAGAAAGGTATCAATAACAAGTTCAAATCAATAGTTTTCACATAGCCTTGTCTTATGATGCACACAAGTAGCTTTATCTTTGGACTTGAATGTTTTTCCTTGACACAAATTTGTCCCAAGCCTATTTCTCTTTTTAGTGTAATTATGAAAGATCATTGTATTTTTATTATGCTGCCTTTACTTACTATTATGAGGAGTGGGCACATTCTATTCTTGCTTCTGACTTTATTACATCTTTTTAGCAAAACAATCCAAAACCTTCTGTCTTAGTTTGGGTTTTACTGCTGTGTGTGAACAGATACCATGACTAACTGCAAGTCTTATAAGGACAGCATTCAATTGGGGCTGGCTTAGAGGTTCAGAGGTTCAGTCCGTTATTAGCAAGGCAGGAGCATGGCAGCATCCAGGCAAACATGGTTACAGGAGGAGCTGAGAGTTCTACATCTTCATCTGAAGGCTGCCAAGAGAAGACTGGCTTCCAGGCAGCTAGAACAAGGGTCTTAAAGCCCATACCCACAGTGACACACCTATGCCAACAGGGCCACACCTCCTATTAGTGCCACTCCCTGGGCAGAGCACATACAAACCATCGTACACCGTCTCTTAAAATTTCTTCCTAAGATTATTTGAATCAAATCAGGAATTCTATAAAATCATTAATTCATCTAAACAGCATTAACTCATGAAAATTCATCTTTATGTTGATCTTCAGGAAATCTGACCAATAGGGTAGGGTAATGCCCAGGAATCATGAGACTATGTAATAGTGACAGGAAAGCTTTATCAATTGCAGGCTTCGATCCTGAGATGAAGTCTCTTGAGCCCTTGCCTCTCAGAACTTACCCATAGCTCCTGACAGATAGCTATATCAACGGTAGCAATAATGGGGCTGTTAATACTTCACTGGAGAGTGGAGAGGGGGCCATTAAGTCTTTATGTGAGATTCCAGCCCTTCCCTTCTGCCTGCCCCAACTACCTGTGATCTTGAGGGTTGGTAGAGTTTTTAGGAGGTGGAAGATTAGCTGAAGGCAGAACTTCATTATGTGGCTTTGGGGAAGTCATGCTGAAGAGGGAGTTTGTGGTTATGCAGCTATTTGTGGTCACCCACTCCTCTGTTATCAACACCTTTCACTCATGTTCTGTGAATGAGATTGGATCACTAAGCAGGGCTTGGATGGAACAATACTGTGTTCTACTGCCACCATCCTACCTAGGGACATGGATGTTTGCTCAGTTCTCCTCAGGAAAATAATTAAAAACTTTGGAAACATTATACTAAGGGAATAAAACCAGACATAAAAGGCCACATACAGTATAATTGTATTCATATGAAATATGCAGAGTGGGGAACTCTATAGAGATCAGTGGTCACCAGTATCTGGGAAAGAAAAGACTGGGGATCGCTTGGATGTGGGTTTTGGGGGGATTGTGCAGGTATTCTGGAATTAGTGCTCTGCGACTACTCTATAACCATACTACAGACACTTTAAAAGAGTGAATTCTATCATTTGTGAGTAAAGAAAAGACCAGACTGCACTCGGAGTGCCTCAGTGCAAGTTCTCGTTTGTAGAAGTGACCCCGTGAAAAGAAGAATTAAAGGCAGAGAAAAAAAGTGACAATAAATAGCATCTTCTAGACATCATGCTGGGGACATGGAGTGATTTATAGTCTGTGCCCTGCAGGATCTAGAAAGCCTAATAAGGATGAATCATGATATAAATCAAGAAGTGCTGTCCAAAGAGCTATAGGGGGCGGGGGGGGGGGAAGGCAGGGCTTAATGTGGATGAAATACCGTAAACTACACAGACAATAAAAAATTTATACGCAGAACTCTTAAGATCCTAAAAGAAAAAAAATTACAAACTCCAATTTAAAAACAGACAAAAAATTTGAACACATGCTTTACAAAAGAGGACACAGCTGGTAAATAAGCACATGAAAAGCTACAACTTCGTCCCTACTGAAGAAAGGCAAAGCAAAACTGTATTTGTGCCCTTACAGAGCAGTCAGCAGGGCTAAAACCAAAAAAAGGTCAGCTGTGGCAGGCTGAAAACTGCCCCAGCTTCCCAACAGTTACGTTTTCATCCATGTATTTAACATGCACCGTTATCATATATGTGAAAAAACAGAACGGGTAGGCAGGGGTTGGGGTTCTTTGGACACTTGATTTAAGTTAACAGGGAAATTGGGAATCAAGCTCCATGGAGCCTGAAGCCATCATAAGTGTTTGTGTAGGAGAAAGCCAGGCCGAGTACACACCCCTGCGCTCCTAGCCCTTGGGAAACAGAGGCGACGGCTCAGGAGCTCAAGCTTATCCTTGGCTACACAGTGAGCTTAAAGCCAACAGAGGATCTATGAGAGCCTGTGTCAAGAAACCAGAAGAGAGCCAGTGAGATGGCTCAGAGGGTTAAGGCACTTGCTGCCCAGACTGATGAATTATGTTCTACACACACACACGCACGCACGCACGCACGCACGCACGCACGCACGCAACGCACGCATGCACGCACAACATGTACACACGAACATACACCACACAATGTAAATATTACAAAGGGTAAGAGAGAGATAAAAATAGAGATAGGGAGGGAGGGAACATATGATGTGGGATCAGAGACTTTCGTTCTGTGGCTACAGTCAGGGAACACCAGGAGTCCCCAGACAGGGACAGACTCATGAAGAAGTTCTCCTCTAGAACCTTCAGAGAGACTGTGGTCTCATTTGGACCTTGGTTTTTCTCAAGCGCTACTGATTTTGGACTCCAGGATTCCAGACCTGTAAAAGAATACATTGCTGTTATTTTAAGCCAACAAATTTGTCTTAGTTATTGTTGGATGTAACAAAATACCCAGTAAAAGTAACTTAAAGAGGGAGAGGTTTATTGCCACTTGACTTCAGGGGTACAGTTCCCCGTGGTGGGGAAGTCATGGGAGGCAGCTGATCACACCGAATCCACATTCCAGAAGTAATGATGCCAACCATATGCAGGGTGGGCCTGCCTACCTCAATTAACCTATCACAAAGCCCCTCACACATATGCCCAGAGGCTCCGCCCCAGGCAAGCTTAGGTTCTGACAAATTGACAACCAACATAAACCATCACAGAGTTCCTGGTGATTTACTGCGGCATTCTTGATATAACCAAAGGGGGGAAAGTAGTGGTAATTTCTTAACAAGTCAAACATGCAGCTGTCCCATGATCCAGTCATCCGGTCCCTAGCTTTTCTCCCAAAGGAATGAAAGCCTTTGTTTATAAAAAAAAAAAAAAGACTCAAATGTGAATATCTATAACATCTTTTTATACTGGGAACAATTTAAATATTTCTAACAGGTGAATATAGAAGCAATGGATTATTCCTCAGAAAGGGGCTACTGGCGTATACTAAAATGTGGATGAGTCTCAAAGGGCTTCCGTTGAGGGAAAGCCACTAGACAAACGGCATACTATAGAGGTTCACGTATGTAGACACATTATGTAACCTGGATGGAAGAGGGGGCTCACTGAATACCCACAGAAGGGTGTGGGACAAGAAACACTTTATTTTGCTGAGTCTTTGCTCTGCCCCCCACCCCACCCCCACACACACAGCTCAGTCAAACATCTACAGGGCATCAGGCTACTTTCTGGCAACTCCCCAGTCGCTCCAAATCCACAAATCACGCTGATGCGCACCCCAAAACATCTACTTAAAAGACCCAAGAAATACGTGGGGATAATTTAGTGGGATAATGCCAGGGACATGTTCTAGAGACACGCATTCCTCTCGGTATGTGCTTGGACTCTTCTGTCCTGAAGAACTGTGGATTGCGGCTGACACGATTTGCCTGAAGCTCAGATGAACCGCCTCAGACAGCAAGCTCTGAGTGCTGCGCGGCATCTGCTGCAGCCCGAGAGGGAAAATGCTTGTTAACTTCACAAATGGCATCACTTTGATTTGTAAAGCTGGTTAGCCCCTTTGGCTCTAGGCACTTGTGCAATTAAATTCTTTCCCTTTCCCCTAGAATAAATTAAGTACTTTCTGTAAAATATATGACCTATGCTGTAATTGACGGAGTCAGGTTGAGTCAAGCAAAGGCCTGCAAAATAAACTGCAGTAAATAGACATTAAACCTTGGCTTCAATGACAAATATCAGTAGTTTCCTTATAGGTGTACCCTGAAAATTAAGCCTTGTAGCTAGTGACCCTAAATCTTTAGGTTAAGTTGAATCGTGTCATTATTGCATGCCGTAGTTCTGAAAATAACCATAAATTAACTCCTATTATATTAACTATTCTAGCCATGGTGGAGGCGGCAGGTCCTCTCTGGGTCAGTTAAATGTATTCAGATGTTACCAAGTCCTGACAACTCATTGGTGGGCTGCGTGCATCTCATTCTAACTTTTAATCAGCCAAATGCTTTCTTTTCATTTTTACTTAATATTAAAGTAGTGTTAGTAAGGTCAACAAAGTTCTTTTTTTTTTTTTTAAGTACTTTGCTGGGCAGTGGTGGTGTACACCTTTAATCCCAGTACTCAGCAAGCAGAGGCAGGTGGATCTCTGTGAGTCTGAGGCAAGTCTGGTACAAAATGAGTTCCAGGACAGCCAGAACTATTCAGAGTAACCCTATTTTGAAAAGTAAAAAAATAAATAAATAAATAAATAAATAAAATAAAATAAATTTTATTTTATGTGCAGTGTTTTGCCTGCATATACGTCTATGTTGAAAGAGGTTTAATTGAGAGGGGGGGAGGGGGCAGTAGCGTGGAAAGAGAGGAGGGAGAGAGAGAGTAAGATGGAGGAATGCTCCCCGTATGTGTATATATATATATATATATATATATATATGGGTTCTGACGTAGTGGCTGCAGGTAAAGGTGGGAGGTGAGCCCAATGGATTCTGGGAATATGGCGGCTGTTGCTCTGGCAACAGGTCTCTGATACCCCTCCCCCCATGAGTTGCCACAGGCTTTGGATGCTAACACATGTGACGGTGTCAGATGCCTTGAAACTGAAGTTACAGACGTGGAGTTGTGAGCTGCCATGTGGCTGCTGGGTATTGAATCCAGATCCTTTGGAAGAACTCAGTGCTCTGAACTGCTGAGTCATCTCTCCAGCCCCCTCAACAAATTTCTTCTTAAACAGTAAATATTCTTCCTTTTCCTTTAAACTTATGTCTCGCTACTTTGTTCGTTTGTTTGTTTGTTTAGAGATAGGGCCTCTCTACATAGTCTTGGCTATCCTGGAACTAACTCTATAGACCAGGCTGGTCTCAAACTCACAGATTTCCCCCTGCCTCTGCCTCCCAAGTGCTGGGATTAAAGTTGTGTGCCACCATGCCCCACCCCCTCAAAGGTTTATTTATTTGATTAATACGAGTACACTGTAGCTGTCTTCAGACACACCAGGAGAGGACATCAGATCCCATTACAGATGGCTGTGAGCCACCATGTGGTTGCTGGGTATTGAACTCAGGACCTCTGGAAGAGCAGTCAGTGCTTTTAACCTCTGAGCCATCTCTCTAGCCACAATCTTTTTTTCTTTTGAAACAGTCTCCCAGGTAAAGCAGGCTGGCTCTGAACTGACTATATTACTGAGGACAACCTTGAACACCTACATGCACGGCTACATCTTACCTAGTTATCAGTCATTTTTAAATACATCTTCAAATACTATTGTGCCCTTCCCCCAGCCTGGTGCAGGCTGACTCAGACCTTGCTCTGCCACAGCTAGCCTACCTAGGATGGAGCCTTCTGACCTAGGAGAAGTCTATTGTCCTGCAGCTTCCAACAAGGAGCCACCACCTGCTGCGTTACTGAGTCTGCCTGCCGGACTAGCAACAAGATGTTAATGAGGCATCAAGATCCTGGCATCTAGGGGGGATGGGTCCCCTTCCTTTACATACTCAGACTCCTAAATAAACATTGGGCCTTGATCAGAAATTTTGTCTTGGTCTCTCTCTCTCTCTTCCTCTCTTTCTCTCTCTCTCTCTTCCTCTCTTTCTCTCTCTCTCTCTCTCCCCACCTCTCTCTCTGTCATCTCTGTCTCTCTGTCTCTGTCTGTCTCTGTCTGTCTCTCTCTCTCCCTCCCCCCTCTCTCCTGCTCCCATCAAAAACCCCAATTTTCCTCTCAGGAACCCAGTTCGTGTAGCTGCGGGCAGCTACACACTATGTCAGAACTGGCTTTCATCTTGAGACATCCAGAAATTCCTAACTCAAGAGCAGCTGTGGTGAAGGGCTGGGTTTGAACATGGGATCTTGGTAATCACCTTCACTACCTTCTCACTTGCACCATTCACGTTGGATAACAACAGAAACAGATTAGAATAGTGCCTACGTGTTTTGGCATGAGGGCACAATCACTTCCCAGGGGGTCTCTAGACTATTCTTCACCTTGGTACTTGATTAGAAATTTTTTGGTTCCAATCCCTTTGTTTACTGAATGAGATTCCATGGAATCTCCTCTTCCCCAATGCCAGCGTCTTCCCTGCTTAGAGCCCCACACTGTTGGAGTTGTGAAAACTACGGGATTGGGGAGTGTTACTTGGTGCTGTGATCACAGATGCTTCTATCCAGTTGTCTCCTTGGGGACCTGCCATGGCTGTTTCCTGTTAAAGTCCCAGTAAGGATATGAAATGAGGCATGGACCATACTTTGGAGGGAATCTAAGCATGCTACTGAGGTGCTCTTTTCTAATTGGTGACTTGAGTGTGGTACCATGATTGCCATCCTTTCTCCAGCTCCAGGTGTTATGCCATACTCCTGGCTCACACACCTGGCCCACACACCTGGCTCACACACCTGGCCTACACACCTGGCTCACACATCTGGCTCACACATCTGGCTCACACACCTGGCTCACACATCTGGCTCAAACACCTGGCCCACACATCTGGCTCACACATCTGGCTCACATACCTGGTTCACACACCTAGCTTACACACCTGGCTCACGTACCTGACTCACACACCTGACTAGAACCTTACTCCTCCTTCAGAGGGAGTCCAGATGATGACCTCAAGTAATTACGATGTTCAACTTTTATCGTTTTCTATTTATTTCTTGCTTTTGTTTTTTGTTTTGTTTTGTTTTGTTTTTGTTTTTTCCTTTTCAAGGCAGGGTTTCCTGTACTCCAGGCTGGCTTCAAACTAACCATGCAAGTGAGGATGACCTTGAATTCCTGATTCTCCTGTGCTGGGATTATAGGTACGTCACCATGCCTGGTTTATGCAGTACTGCAGATTGAACCCAGGGCTTCATGCAAGCTAGGTAAGTATTCTATCAGCTGAGCTACATCCTCACTCCTGTCCACAGTCCCTCTTTCCCTTTCCTCATCAGAGCTTCCCCATTTCAGCGCTCTAGTTGTAGTGGTTACCAGTTTGTTTTTAACAAAGACAAAAGTCTGGGCGCTAGAGAGACAGTTCAGGAGTTAAGAACAGAAGCAACAGGTCTTCCACAGGACCCAGGTTTGATTCCCAGCACCCATATGGTGGTTCACAAGCATCTTTGACTCCAGTTCCAGGAGAGCCAATGCCCTTTCCTAACCTCCATGGATACTACATACACATGGTGCCTATAACATGCAGGCAAAAGCCACCCATACACAAGAACAACAACACCCTCAGAACTGGAATGATAGTTTCTCTACGTGATTAAAGAATTCATAAGAGGAGCTTTTGAGACTACCTGAGTTTGGTTCCCAGCACTCTGGTCAGGCAGTGAGACCCAATGGCTAATGGGAACTCCAGATCCAGGAAGCCAGTGTCTTCTTCCAGTTTCCTTAGACAGACAGACAGACAGACAGACAGACAGACAGACAGACATATGCACGCACATGTGCACACACACACACACACACACAAATAAAAATAGAGGTATATCTTTAAGCAAATTGATAAGAAACACAGTAATGGAAGGGGTTGCAGTCAGCTGCAACACAGGAAAATCCACTTCATTAACACAGTGTAAGTTAAAAAAAAAATAGGCTCTTTGGACCTGTTTCTTCACCATAAAGCAGAGGTCTGTAATTTTGGAGGTTTGTGGTATGTTCTGATTCTAATCAGTACATCGTGTGAGCTATAGCTAATCATATTTGCTTAAGCCAGACACCTCTTTTTAATCTCACATGCTCACTGGCTTCTCCTGTGTTAGAAAATGCCTTCTCATTGATCAAGCCTTTGTTAACCTCTCACTGCAGGAAGTTAGACATAGGGGCCTCAAACATGCTAACTCTACACTGAGCTACGGTTTCAACCCCCAGATGTTTGCTGAGTATCAAGCACTTTTGGGGAGATTGGGAGCCCAAAGACCCTGCATACAAGATGGCCGAGGTTAACAGTGGTCCATGCTTGTTCTTCTCCCAGGAGAACGGGCCTGACTATTTATGGATGTTGTCTCCTTCCCGTTTTCGTAGGACACCTACCCATTTCTCTCACCATCAGTCTCCCAACTCTTTTTCTTTTCATTTTCTTGCGACAAGGTTTTGCTAGATAGGCTGGGCTGGCCTTCTCCGTCTGTCTCTCTGCCTCACCCTCTGGAATGCTGGGATTGCAGATGTGGAAGTCATGCCTGGCAGCTCTTTACTCTTTCTATGACTCTTCCTCTTCTCTGCATTTTTAATTAGTCTTATCAAAATTGTCAGAATAAAATTGGAGTCATGTGTCAAACTCTAGCAAAAAATTAACAGGACGGAAGATTTTACAAACACACGCTTAACAGCAGCAGCAGCAGCAGCAACAACAACAAAATACTCTGCCAGGAGCAGAATCTTAAGCACCTTTGTGATGTTACATAGGCCATCCTTCTGTGAGGACATTTGCCCAATGACTGCTCAACCTTGTGCCCTTGTTTCAGATCCTTTAAACCACGGATTATTGCTTCAAAAGTAACTGCGTAATCCTTATTTTATCTCGAAAACTCTCCTGCCTCCATCTCTTTGGATACACAGTTCACTATGACATAGATGCATCCATTTGCAATTTCCATTCTTCAGTACAGACTCCCTCTAGTGTTTTATATGGAAAGAATACTTTTTCATAAGAGGCTGATCTGCATTGCCAGAATCTATACACAACATGGGGAGAAGTCTAATAAGTGTGAATGTATTATCTAGATATGATTTTACACTGACATGAAGAGAAAAATCATGAGACACCAGAGAGATGGTTCAGTAGTTAAGAGCACTTGCTGCCCTTGAAGAGGACCTGGTTTGAGTTCCAGCATCCACATAGCAACTCATAACTACCTGAAACTTTCACTCTCAGAGGGTTAGAAACCATCTCCTGACCTCAGTGGGTACTAGGCATGTATATCCAGACAAAATACTCATACACATGTAATAAAATGAATATTAAATGGGTGGGTGGGTGGAGGAGGGCCCTCATGGAGGCAGGGGGAGGAGAGATGGATAGGAGCTTCCAAAAGGGAGACCTGGAAAGAGGAAAACATTTGAAATATAAATAAAGAAAATATCCAATAAAAAATAAATATTAAAAAAATTAACAAGGCATGCTGGAACATGCTACCTAAAGCTATACAGTGAGACCCTATCTCAATTAATAAATAAATGCATAAATATTTAAAAATTAAGTAAATGATAAGATACATTTGCTTTTACAGCAGGAAAGAGACTATAGTAAATGCAAAGGTACCAGGGAAAACATCAGGCAGAGGTGAAGAGAAGAGAGAAAAGAACTAACAGCTAATTTGGTGGGGCTGGAGCAATAGATTAGTTAAAACTACTTCCTGCTCTTACAGAGTCCCAAGTTCAATTCCCAGCACCCAGGAAGCAGCTCACGAGAACTTGTAACTCTATTTCCAGGGGATCTGATGCCCTCTTCTGGACTCTAAGGGTACCAAGGTGACTGTGAGCTACCCAACATGGGTGCTTAGGTGAGTTCTCTGTAAGAATAAGGGCTCGTTACCTCAGAGTTGCCTCTCCAGCCTCTGCCTTCATTTCTACTTGTGCTTGGATTGCCACAATAGCAAATATTCTCCAGTTACTACATCATGGACCCTGCAAAGGCAGGGACCCAGTGACTTACAACAATGTGAAGGTAAGAGAGTCAGTTCTTTATGTCAACTTGACTATAGTCCCCAGTTATTTAGCCAGATATTAGTCTAAATGTTACTATGCATATGTAGGCTGCTTTCAATGATCTGGCTGGGCTTAATTGAATTAGTCAAAATACAGATTTGAAACTTCCTATAGAAAAAAAATTATTCCTCTGTCCTTTAGCTTCTAGTATTCATAGTATATATTTATTTATATATGTACATACTTCATGGTTCTATTTCTCAATGAAACTCTGGCTAATGTATTGTGTGACTATTTGATGGATGAATGAATTTAATGTAAAATGGAGCAAGCCATAGCTAGGTACTGATGGCATTTCTCCAGTTTCAGTGTAGTCCTCCTCCCACTAAAAGGTGTCTTAGTTAGGGTTTTATTGCTGTGAAGAGACACCATGACAATGGCAACTCTTATAAAGAACAGCATTTAATGGGGTCTGGCTTTTAGATCAGAGGTTCAGTCCATTGTCATCATGGCAGGAAGCATGGTGGCTTGGAGGCAGACATGGTGCTGGACAGGTAGCTTAGAGTTCTGCATTTGGATCGGCAGGCAGCAGGAAGAGCAAGCGAGCCACTAGGCCTGGCTTGAGCTTCTGAGACCTCAAAGCCTGCCCCTCAGTGACACACTTCTTCCAACAAGGCCACACCTATTCCAACAAGGCCACACCTCCAGTGAGGCCACACCTCCACTCCCTATGAGTTTATGGGGGCCATTTTCATTCACATTACAACAGATCAATCTTCTTTTGATATGGATTTTACAACTTTATTCCTCTCTCAACATTGACTTTAACTTCATCACTAGGAAATAAAAATCTGAGCTCTTTGTCTTTTCTGAAATAAGATCTGGTGATGAAAAACATTATATAGTATATATCAATATATATCTATATATCTATATCTATGTGGCCTTATTTACTAAGTATGTAATCTTGGGTATAGTATATCATTTTTCTGAGCCCTGGCATCATCCTCTGTAAGATACTAATGGCCAGAACTTGCCTCAGTGAATAAATACCAAATACTCAGGTCCTCACAGACAAAATACTCTCACTGTTATCCCCATAGAAGTCTGGCATGAGTGCTCTTTTCCCAGGTCCAGACAGTCAATCCTAACCCTCTACCATCCTAGAAGAGCCTTCTCTCTCTCTGTCCTTTCTCTTCTTCCTCCCGGTTAGCTTTTACCAATTCAACCCATGTTTTGAAAAGTTGTTTGTTAGTGTTTATTAAATATATGTAACTATATACTAATAGGGCTTATGACATTTTCATACATGTATATTGTAGAGATATATTCATGTACTATGCATACATATATGTATAGTATAGTTTCATGGGTATGCTTATAGATCCACAGGGAGGGGTAGGGCTTCATAAACCCCTCCCTCCAATTCAACCTATTTTTAAAAAGTCTAGTGTATTATTCAGAGTTTTGTAAAGGAATAGAAATAACAGAATGAATGTGTAATGTCTGTATGTGTGTGTGTATGTGTGTGCATGTATGTGTGTATGTGTGTGTGCATGTGTGTATGTGTGTATCTGTGTGTGTATGTATGTATGTGTGTATGTGTGTGTGCGTGCATGTGTGTGTATGTGTGTGTGCATGTGTGCGTGCATGTGTGTGTGTATGTGTGTGTGTGTGTGTGTGTGTGTGTGCATGTGTGTGTGTTAGAGTGGCTTACAGGCTGTTGTCCAGGTAGTCCAACAATGGCTACCTCTTAGTGGAAAGGCCAAGAATCTAGTAGTCATTTAGTCCACAAGACTAGATATCTACGCAGTCCCATTCAGCGCTGGAGTCCTGGAGGATTCCTCTAGAGCTGGTTTTCAGTAGTGTTAGAATCCTGAAGAAATAGGTTGCCAGTGAGAGTTGAGGGCAGGCAGGCCAAAAAGCAAAATTTTCCTTCTCTGTGTCCTTTTCTGGCGGCTGCCACTGGAAGGCATGGCTTAGATTTCGAGTGGGTATTCCCAGCTCAGATGATCCAGCCTTGAAAATCCCTCACAGACTTTCCAAGCTGCTTGGGTCTTAGTTGATTACAGATGGAGTCAAGTAGACAACCAAGACTGGCCATCACAGCTGGACTCAAAACTGTCTATCATGTCAACCTTTACTGATTTACACTGTTTATGTAATCTATATATGGTTCTGGTGGTTTGAATAGGTTTGACCCCACAATTCATGTGTTTGAATGCTTGGCCATGGGGAGTGGTACTATTAGGAGGTGTGGCCTTATTGGAGGAAATGTGACCTTGTTGAAGGAAGTGTGTGACTGTAGGTGGGCTTTGAGATCTCCTATGCCCAGGCTCTGTCCATTGTGGAACAGAGTCTCCTCCTGGTTGCCTGCAGAAGCCCAGGCTCCTCTTGGCTGCCTTTGGATCAAGATGTAGAACTCTCAGCTCCTCGAGCATCATGCCTGCCTGCATGCTCCCAAGCTTCCTGCCATGATGAAAATGGACTAAACCTCTGAAACTGTAAGCAAAGCCCAATTAAATGTTATCTTTTATATGAATTGCCTTGATCATGATGTCTCTTCACATCAATAAAACCCAAACTAAGACAATGTCGGATTTTTAAAAATAGTCCATTTTTACATTCTTTTGCATTAAGTAGAACTATCCCTATATATTGTATATAAAGCAAACACAAGAAGAGTTTGAACATCAGCGAGAAATAGGGTTTCTGAGAACTTTGAAACACAACTAACTGACCACGCAGTGGTAGGTCCTTGAATTTTCCACCTCCTAGGCTTGGAACTGAAGAAACGGTCAAACTCAAAACTTCTAACCACACACAGACAAAGCGACTCCAATAAGTTCATATCCACAGGAATTTTTATCTGTACAGGACCAAAATGAAACAAAAACTTGTCAAGAAAGAACACTTACACAGTAACAAACAGCATGGAAATGCAGCAGCTTCGCGCTACCTGTGCCAGCAAAAGCCAAATGCAAAGTCTAGGCTTCTGCACTTGTGGGGCTATAATGAGACCCTTGACACTTCACTGTGGGCTGCCACCTCTCCCCCTTATCCTGAAATAAGGTTTCCGAAGAGGCTGAGAGCCAGGGATTTCACTAGTGCCCTGTAGAAGCAAGGCTACTCTAGTTACAGTCAATATGTGGAAATGCAGATGTAAAACATCACTTACAACTGCCACCAGACAACATACTGTCCACCTAGCAAGTATGTACACAGTCTAGGCATATAGCATGTTTATGGATTGAAAGTGAAGAGTGTCCATTCTCCCTATTAACATACAAGATAACAGGATTCCTGACAAAATGCCAGCCTTTCTTTCTTTTTTCTTTCTCTCTCTCTCTTTCTTTCTTTCTTTCCTTCTTTCTTTCTTTTGTGGCTGTGAAAAACTTTATTTCATTTGTTTTGAGAGGTATAGGAAGTAAAATAGCTTTAAAAAGAGCCGGGCAATGGTGGCACATGCCTTTAATCCCAGCACTTGGGAGGCAGAGGCAGGTGGATTTCTGAGTTTGAGGCCAGCCTGGTCTTCAGAGTGAGTTCCAGGACAGCCAGGGATACACAGAGAAACCCTGTCTCAAAAAACAACAAACAAACAAACAAACAAACAAACAAAAAAACAAAAAAAGAAAGTTAACACGATAGGATCAATAAATCACTCAATTTCAACTTTTGCATCATGATAGTAAGGTCTGTGTAGTATTGGAGGAGAGACACACACAGACCAGTGGAGCAGGACGGAGAACCTAGAGTCTGGCATGCAAAGAGGTGACCATTCTTTACATCTTTGATAAGCAAGAGTTTAATTTAATGAAGAAGCCGTGCAGTTGGGACAAGCAGAAATATGGAGGGAAGGAAAGAGAGACAAGATTAACACAAATCTTGTATCTCCTGTTGCAAAGAAGCTCAAAGTGGATCAAGACTTAAACGTAAAGTGTGTTAACTATGAAAGGAGAAAACCAGGAGGAGCCCTTCAACAACTAAGACTTAGCAAAAAGCCTAGGCTCAACATCAGAAAGCGTGGTCAATAAAACAAGTTAGGTAAGACTTCATCGAAATTAAAATTCCATCGCATGAAAACCTCTGCTGAGAAGAAGCCACACTGCAAGCTGAGAGGAAACATTTACAAGCCATGCATCTCAGCAAGGAGCGAGGATCTGGGGTGCAGGGAGACTCTTGGATCACAAGACTAGAGAGCCGAGGCCCCAGGAGCAGCAGAGCAGCTGGGACAGGGTCCTTCATGCCTCCATCTACATGTAGAAGGTGGGGCCGTTCCACAGCCTTCTGTGCACCATTCCTGCCAGGGGGGAGCTTGTCTCTAGGGAGTGCTCTGACCCCGGGAATCAGGCTGAGAAGCACCTAAAGAAATGCTCAATATCCTTAGTCATCAGGGAAATGCAAAGCAAAACAACCCTGAGATTCCACCCCACACCAGTCAAAATGGCTAGGATCAAAAACTCAGGTGACAGCAGATGCTGGAGAGGTTGTGGAGAAAGAGGAACACTCCTTCATTGCTGGTGGGACTGCAAGCTGGTACAACCATTCTGGAAATCAGTTTGGCGGTTCCTCAGAAAATTGGACATAGCACTACCGGAGGACCCAGCAATACCACTTCTGGGAATATTCCCAGAAGATGCTCCAACATGTAATAAGGACACATGCTCCACTATGTTCATAGCAGCCTTATTTATAATAGTCAGAAACTGGAAACAACTCAGATGTCCCTCAACAGAGGAATGGATACAGAAATTGTGGTATATCTACACAACGGAGTACTATTCCGCTATTAAAAACAATGAATTTATGAAATCCTTATGGAAATGTATGGATCTGGAGACTATCATCATGAGTGAGTTAACGCAATCACAAAAGAACACACATGGTATGTGCACTCTGAGAAGTGGCTATTAGCCCAGAAGCTTGGAATACCCAAAATACAACCTACAAACCACAAGAAACTCAAGAAGAAGGAAGACCAAAGTGGATACTTCGTTCCTTCTTAAAAGGAGGAACAAAATACCCATGGAAGGAGTTGCAGAGACAAACTACAGAGCAGAGACTGAAGGAAAGACAATCCAGAGACTGCCCCACCTGGGGATCTTTCCCATATACAGTCACCAAACCCAGACACTATTGTGGATACCAGCAAGTGCTGGCTGACAGGAGCCTGATATAGCTGTCTCCTGAGAGGCTCTGACAGTACCCAACTAATACAGAAGTGGAGACTCACATCCATTGGACTGAGCAGAGGGTCCCCAATGAAGGAGCTAGAGAAAGGACCCAAGGAGCTAAATGGGTTTGTAGCCTCATAGGAGGAACAACAATATGATTTAACCAGTACATTCAGAGCTCCCAGGGATTAAACCACCAATCAAAGAGTACACATGGTGGGCCTCATGGCTCCAGCTGCCTATGTAGCAGAGGATGGCCTAGTTGGTCATCAATGGGAGGAGAGGCCCTTGGTCCTGTGAAGACTCTATGTATGCCCCAGTGTAGGGGAATGCCAGGGCTAGGAAGCAGGAAAGGGTGGGTTGATGAGCAGGGGTTTGGGAGAGGGAATAGGTTTTTTTCAGAGGGGAAACCAGGAAAAGGGAGAACATTTGAAATGTAAATAAAGAAAATATCTAATAAAAATTATTTCCAAAAGACTTAAAAAAAAAAAAGAGTAGAAGAGCCAACAATCAACTAGAGCATTAGCAAGGAACGCGGAGGGAACTGTCTCAGAGAAAATCTATAAGTGGCAAGAAAGCACAGGAACCAATGTCCAGCATCATGAACATTGGAATGCAAATTCTAACCATAGTGAATGGTTGCTAGCTGGTGAGGGAGAGAGGGATGAATAAAGAGAACACGGGTGGTTCTTATTTTAAGAATTTTTTCTTAAATCAATTTTAGGTCCACAGAGAAAGTGAGAGGAAGGTTGGGATCTCCCACATACACGCTGCCCTTCCAAATGCATAACTTCTCCTACACCCTCATTTCCCCACAAAAGACTTTCAGACAGTAAAGCCATTCTGGATGCTGCTGCAATGGTACGTGCCTCCTATCACATTTGTCCATCCCATGGGGTGTAAGATGCTGAAAGTGAGCCTTGGTTAGACCTTAGACTGCGTGTAGATTTGTTAATTAGATCATGTCTGTCATTTAGGGGGTATAAGGGAATTCCATGAACTTTCTGTATATTTTTCTGTGATAATAAAATGATTCTAAATGCTTACTAAAAAAAAAATGAAATATCACTATGATCTATGAAAACAAAGTAGCAATACCAGAGAGGATGTGGGAAAATGTTCACTCGCGTATTGTTGATAGGAACGTGTCTTAGTTACTTTACTTGTTGCTGTGACAAGACGCCAATTTATAAAAGAAAGCATTTAATTGAGGGCTCATCGTTCCAGAGGGTTAGAGTCCATGACTATCATGGTTGCTAGTGTGGCTGCATGCAGGAGCAGGCATGGCTGTGGAGCAGTAGCTGAGAACTTGCATCTCAGGGCAACAATCGCAAGGCAGAGGGAAAAAGGAAGAGGGAGAGGGAGAGAGAGGGGAGAGGGGAGAGAGGGGGAGAGGGGGAGAGAGGGAGGGGGAGAGGGAGAGGGAGAGGGAGAGGGAAAGGGAGAGAGAAACTAACTGGAAATGGTGTGGGCTTTGAAGCCTCTAAGCTCACTCCCAGTGACACACCTCCTCTAACAAGGCCACACCTCCTGATCCTTTCCAAACTGTTCTACCAACTGGGAACCAAACATTCATATATGAGTCTAAGGGGGCCAATGCCATTCAGACCACTAGAGAATGTAAAACAGTATATGAGCTCTGGAAAAGAGTTTGGCAGTTTCTTATGAAACTGAAATCATAACCATCTCAGAAATCAAGCTCTTAGGAATTTATCACAGTTGAATGAAAAGCACATGCACACAAAAACACTTATACATGAGACATATATGTCATATATAACATATATAACACAATATATATGTCATATACAACATATATAGGTGTTTTATGTATATATAACAGCTGTACTATAATAAGGCTGAAAATAACCCAGATGTCCTTGAGTAGCTAGAGAACTAAATAAACTGTGATACGAAACTCTATAAACTACTGCTCAGCAGTAAAGTGTTCACACAACATAGGTGGCTCCAGAGAGCAGTGCTCAGTGAAGAAAGGCAATCAGGAGGTTGCACGGCAGAATTCCATTGAAACGACCTATTTACGCACATGCAGCAGAGATTATTTAAGACTGTATTAGGCTACAATGGAGGAGGGAAGAGGATCTACAGAAGAGCAGCCTCAGGATCCTCACACTGATGGAAACCACAGACGTTTCTGGATTTTAACTGAATGGATGTCAATATCCTGGACTTGTGGATTTTTAAAAATAATTTATCTATTTTTATTTTATGTGCATTGGTGTTTTGACTTGTGTGTATGTCTTTGTGTGGGATCCCCCAGGACAGGAGTTACGGACAGTTGTGAGCTGCCATGTGGGTGCTGGGAGTTGAACCCAGGTCTTCTGGAAGAGCAGCTAATGCTCTTAATCTCTGAGCGATCTCTCCAGCCCCGATATTTCCTTCTTGTGGCTTGACAGTTTTGCATTACACATAAATGTTGGCTGTCCTCGCCCCCCAACCTCCTAATTCTCTCAGTGATCCCTTCTTGAGAAGTGGCCTCTCTTCCTTTGTGACTCCTCGTTAGGTGTGACCTACTGAGTTTGATTAGAATTTCCTGCCTGGGTGTGGAGAGGGGAGGCTATGTATTGGAGCAGGGCAACTTCTGAGCAGCCATGCTTCTGAGGAACATGATACCCCTTCCCAAGCAAGCCTAGTGCCAGTATTTCCTGGGAGAGGCCTCATGGACCCAATCTTGTGCCAGTAACTGTTCCTGCAGCGAGTTCATCTTTCATCCAGAAGACTTGGAGCTGTGTACCTCCCACCCTCCAGCTCCCACATCCCTCCTACCCACTCTGCCACGATGCTCCCTGAGGCTTGGAGGGGCGATACAGCTTGCTCCATTTAGGGGCAAGATTCTGCCATTACTTATTCTTGGTACTTTGGCCAGTCCCAGGTTTCTCCAGGAGAAGCCGGGCAAAGCTCTAACTTCTAACAACCAGAGCTGACGTCTTGGTTTTGCTAGTGTGCGCTGCTACAGTTTGGTAAGATGTTCCCGGGGGAGGGAAATGGCTAAAAGGGTGCTTCTTTCAACTATGGAAAATCTGCAGTTGTCTCTAAATTAAAGGTTTACTTTTAAAAATTTAAAATCAGCTCCTGCCGACACTCCCAGTCCACTAGATGAGGAAGGAGAGAGACGAACAAACCCTCTGGTGATATTTTTTCTGCACTCAGAGAGAAGTAGGTCAACGACAGATGTGGTCTGTCCCCGCACTGTCTCTGCAGCCTACAGATACAGTGATCAGGGCTCCATGTGGTTTTCTGGCCTGGGAGGAGTCACATAAAGGGGCCAGCTGAGCTTGCTATAAACTAGAACACTTTTAGGATAATTGATTTTAAAAAAAAAATCTCTCTTTTGATTCGTTTTCCCCCCTAAAGTTCAATTTTATAGAAGCTAGCTTTTTCTTATTACTTTTTTCTCTTGATGCCTAGCTTCTTGTGAAAGTTTACATCAAACCTTACTATTTGTCTCAGTATTGTTTCGAGTAAATTTACAAATTGGTCTCTAAAATATGTAACGGCCAACGACAAAGCTGGCGTGTCTCCTTACAGTCCAGCCAACTCTGTGATCACATGGATGCTTATGGATTAATTATGAATTGGCCTTTCATTAAAGGATCCATAGTACAGAGAACCAGAGATGAATAAGAAATGATTTCTTTTATTTCATGAGCTCACAAGCTAGAATACAGACACATAAAAGCAATTACATGAAAACAGAAGCTATACAGGGAAGCTCCCAGTGCTAGACCACGAAGAAGCCAGATTAACCTGCACTTGGTGGCTCAGCCTGTGCCTGGTGGCTGCCGTCCAGGCCTCACTCAGTCCTGCACGAGCTTTCAGAAGATCTTCAGTTTCTTTCCTAGCTTCATACGGTTTCTCTATTTAACTGTGAACAATTACAGGACGCTATGTGGTTTCAACTTTTAGGATTTGTGGTTTGAAATGCTTGTGTTATCTTCTACCAGCTTGCATAAAGACCCACTTTGTCCAGAGTGTTGGTGAATTAAGAGCCCAGGCTTTTAACTTCTTGAGTTCAAATCCCAGATCTGTGGCTAATTATTTGGCCAAATCTAAGTTACTTAACTTCTCCATAGGCCTGGCGGTGGTAGCGCACGCCTTTAATCCCAGCACTTGGGAGGCAGAGGCAGGCAGGTTTCTGAGTTCTAGGCCAGCCTGGTCTACAGAGTTAGTTCCAGGACAGCCAGGGCTATACAGAGAAACCCTGTCTCGAAAAACCAAACCAAATCAAACCAAAATCTGTGGGGAGCCGTGAATCTTGAGAGGCATTCGCCATGGCAAGATGGCGCCTAAACAACTGTTTGCACATGTGTGTAGAGAACTGTTTGCGCATGTGTGTAGAGTGAAAAGACGCCATGTCACAGCCCATCCCGGGGCGTTACGTAGGGTAATGAGCGAACAGCCAATCATGAGCAGACACACCACGCTGTGGGCAGATACCCTGCACTGTGGTGTATATAAGCAGTGCGGATTTTGGGTTCGACCCTTTTTTCTATGGATGGAGACAAATAAACGTTGCTGCAGAAGGAACCTAGTGTCCGTGTGTCTTCTTCTCGGCAAGAGGACTGTGCGGAGGACTACAGCTGGTGCCGAAACCCGGGACGCCGAGAGAACCTTACAACAGCTGGTAGGTTTCAGAACTGCAGGACAGAGTGAGCTCTGAGAGACATGCTGCT
>NW_022196895.1:29967106-29968378 GCF_008632895.1 Mastomys coucha | reverse complement strand
TTGGGTTCGACCCTTTTTTCTATGGATGGAGACAAATAAACGTTGCTGCAGAAGGAACCTAGTGTCCGCGTGTCTTCTTCTCGGCGAGAGGACTGTGCGGACTACAAAAACCAAAACCAAAACCAAAACAAAAAAAACTTCTCCATAGCTCACTTTCCTCAGGTGTAAGACAGAAGAGATAACAATGCATCGGCCTCTCACTAGTCTCCTCTGCTCTCATCCCCAGCAGGTTCTTGCTATGTGACTGAGGCTGGCCTCACATTATTAGTTCTCCCAGAGCTGGGATTACAGGTGGGACTTCCCTTCCCAGCTTACCTCTTAATCTTTTTAAAACCACTCATGAATTTGAATGGCATCAGGCCATCACATCACTTAAAAATGTTTTATAGGGCTTTTTATTGTTTGTTTGATTTTTGTTTTTTTGAAACATGGTTTCTCTGTATAGCCCTGGCTGTTCTGGAACTTGCTCTGTAGACCAGGCTGGCCTCAAACTCACAATCTTTTTGTCCCTGTATTCTGAATGCTAGGATTAAAGGTTACCATGCCCAGTTCTTATATGGCTTCTATCTGTATGCTAATAATAGTTTTAGCTATATAGTAATTATAACCTTCAAATGATTTCATTCTCCATCTACTGAAAACAAGTTCCACATTTTTTTTATTTTTTTAATATAAATTTTATTATTTTTCTTTTTTTAATAAAATATTATAACAATAAAAATGAGTATTATAAAAGTTGTTTGATATAAAACAACAATCAATTTAACAGTCTTATGTAGATGCTTGTCTACAGCAATACTGAAAACACATACATTTTTCTCAGTATAAATTTTAAATAACTCCAAACATATTAACTGTATATTTCAAAATAGTACATCACTACTAGCATTTTCTTAAATGAACATAAATATATAAAGTCTTTTTGACTGTTTGTTTGTTTTTGTATTTAAAGAGTTTAAAATCTTGGCTCTTATTGTGGTACAAGCCCAAAATAAGAACAATTTTTAGACATTGGACTTCATTGTAATAAAGCTGTACTTCAATGACCCTCACATCACCAAAGGATTTTACTTCCATCATAGCTAAGCTGAGAGTTGACAGTTCTGCTGTGCCAAGGAATGAATTGTAGGCACAATTTTTGGATACAGACTTCCTGCTATGGTCAAAACAATCTGACTTGAGTGAGTGACTTTATTATCAGCCTACAGAGAACAGGCTACATTCATTTAAGAAATGGTGTGTGTATTAAGATAGTCTATCCATAAAGTCATT
>NW_022196895.1:29965668-29966220 GCF_008632895.1 Mastomys coucha | reverse complement strand
CTTTACATGTTACTTGACCTTTTTCCCTTACTGCTTTTAAAATTCTTTCTTTGTTTAGTGCATTTGGTATATTTATTATTATGTGACAAGAGGAATTTCTTTTCTGGTCCAGTCTATTTGGAGTTCTGTAGGCTTCTTGTATGTTCATGGGCATCTCTTTCTTTATGTTAGGGAAGTTTTCTTCTATAATTTTGTTAAAGATATTTACTGGCCCATTACATTGGGAGTCTTCACTCTCTCCTATACCTATTATCCTTAGATTTGGTCTTCTCATTGCATCCTGGATTACCTGGATGTTTTAGGTTAGGAGCTTTTTGCTTTTTGCATTTTCTTTGATTGTTGTGTCAATGTTTTTGATGGTGTCTTCTACCCCTGAGCTTCTCTCTTCTATCTCTTGTATTCTGTTGGTGATGCTTGCATCTATGACTCCTGATTTCTTTCCTAGGTTTTGTATCTCCAAGGTTGTCTCTCTTTCTGATTATTATTATTGTTTCTATTTCCATTTTTAGATTCTGGATGGTTTTGCTCATTTCCTTCACTTGTTTGATTGTG
>NW_022196895.1:29961478-29964299 GCF_008632895.1 Mastomys coucha | reverse complement strand
GTGGGAGAATTGGGTTCTGATGATGCCAAGTAACCTTGGTTTGTGTTGTTTATTTTCTTACGCTTGTCTTCCGGCATCTGGTTATCTCTAGTGCTACCTGCCCTTGCTAAATCTGCCTGGAGCCAGTCCTCCCTGTGATCCTGGTTGTATCAGAACTCCTCAGAGTCAAGCTGTCTCTGTGATCCTGTGATTCTGAGATCCTGTGACCCTGGGCTTGTTAGAGCACCTGGGAGTTCCTGTGTGCCTGGTTCCGCTGGTCCCAGTTACTCTCAGTCTTTGGACAGATGTTGGGTCCTCCTCACCTCTGATCCTGAGAGTGTCAGAGCACCTGGGAGTGGAGCTTCCTCTGGGTGTTATGAGACTGACTGCAGGGCTTGTGCCCAAGGTCTGCTCAGGACACCAGCCCAGAGAGACCAGAAGAAACCCAAGTTTCACATTCTTTAACTTTTGACGATGTCATGCCATTTTTTCCTGGATGCATAATAGCTACACACACATTGACTAGAGACAAATATATTGGATGTTGTAGCAAATAGGATACTGGCAGGAAGTAGTAGAACCCTGGAGTTGAATGATTTGAAGATATAGGGAGCAGAGAGAGACAGAGAGACAGGGAGAAAGAGAGACAGAGAGAGAGACACACACAGAGAGATACACACACAGAGAGACAGAGACAGACAGACAGAAAGATACATACACACACACACACACACACACAGAGAGAGAGAGAAACACTGCCATTGTTGGCCCCGAAGGGAGGAAGCTGTTAGCTAAGACAGCTGCTGGGCAGGAGCAGGCCCAGGACAACACACTGAGGAAGATTGGCTAAAAAATGTTCTGATCTCACACTTGCTCTGAGCAGCTTCAGATCCCAGCACAAGAGAAAAATCAGAGGCAAGAAAATCACTGAGGTGTGCCCAGGTCTGCTTCTCAAGGTCCAGAGTAGGGCTGAGATTGGTTCGGAAGGAACAAATCAAAGAAGCCCAATGAAGAAGCCTAGTTATCCCAGGGAAATCATACTGCAAAAGCAAACTTGAAACAAGAAAATTTGTCAGAGAAACAAAATGAACTCGAACAGGTTAGCAACCTGTCGCTGACAGCCCCCCGAGGTTGAATTTAAACCTACAGAAACATGGCTGCAGATGCTGAGAAGTGTCCGGGGAAACGTTGCTCTCAGGCGGAGCTAAATGAGAGTTCACAGGAAATGTCTCCTTCATGATATACAGCCAGAAGACAAGGAGGATTTTCCCAGAGGGCAAAGCCAGGGTCTGAGAAAAGAAACCCCCAGCCTAAGCAGCAGGGCCTCATTCCTGCTGTCTGCAGGATGAAATGTGGCCTGCCTTCTCCATCTGTGACTTTACAGAATAGATAGCAACTAGCCTTTCTTCCTCCCCCACCTCCCAGCGCACGTGTTCAGAGCAGACATCTTAACTTTTCAACAAGTGCTCATAAGGACATGTGGACTGGAGATCTGGCCTTTGATCTCCACTAGGAGCTAGATGACAGTTCCGACCTGTTTCTGTAGAAGAAAGGATTAGTGTTCTGTGTGAACTGAACGCGGAGAGAGGGAGGATGGGAGCTGGGAGCGCCAAGCATCAAAGGTTAGAGCAGAAGTGGCCATTGCAGGTGGTCGCCCGAGGCTGTCAGAGACCTTCCCTTTGCTTTTCCTTACTGTCACACAGCCGAGGACAGGGAGATGCACCAAGGATATACTGAAGAGCAGCTACTTGCTTCTTTTCTCCTTAAAACGGGAGTGTGATACTTCGAGCAGCTGTTTGTGAGGTTATCATAAAGCGAAAAGATGGACGAGGCATTTCTTGACTGTTATTCAGCAAGATTTTCAGCCTTCGCATGGTGATCTATGTAGATTTAAATAACAAAATAGCCATCTTGTTGCCAACTTTTTGTCATAAGAACTCTGTTGCACTACACAATTAATCCTTCTCAATTCCCCGGTAGCTGTGGTGGATGTTCCTCGCTACCCATCCCAGTGTTCTGGGTTCCTGAGTGAAAGACACACACACACACACACACACACACACACACACACACACATATACACACTGTGTAGCCTTATATTCTAGTATGCCTTAAACAACTCAATGGTTGGGCCACTCCCAAACCTCCATCTTGTTGCCCTAGACCTAGTTGGGGGGTGGCCCTGAGGCTGCTCTTTCCCAGTTCTTATATGTTGGCTGTCCTGCACTTCTCGGGCTTGGTTCTTCTTCTTGCCCGGCATGTTGGTTCTAAATCCTCCTACCTCTCTCAGTCTCCTGGAGAATCCTAAAGTCCTGCCTCTGTCTCCCTGCCCAGCCACTGACCTTCAGCAACTTTGATTTGCCAATCAGAACCAACTGGGGGGGAGGGACCCTCAGTGTCTTACGTGGGGATTCTTGTGCAATTTTGGGAACCCCATTAAAATAATACAAGTGTTAGACCAAATCCCCAACAGGACTCTTTAAAGTCGATGGCATTTCAGAGCCAGTGAGAGGGCTCAGTGGGTGAGTGCACCTTGCTGCCACACCCGATAACCTGAGTTTGATCTCCGGAACCCCTGTGGTAGAAGGAGAGATTCAATTCCTGGAAGCTGTATTCTGAGTTCCACATGGGCACTGTGGCGCAGCCAGCCCCCCTCCCCCACTTCCATGCAAACATACACAAATAATAAATATATATCTTTCAAATCATGCCATTTCTGTTACAGCAACTCTTTTGTTGTCATCATGATTTTTCTTTTTACCCCCCTGAAAGACCTCCCAGAACTGGGGAGATCCTTACTCAAGTCTCGGGATGACGTGACCACCCAATGACTCACGAGAGA
>NW_022196895.1:29956857-29961382 GCF_008632895.1 Mastomys coucha | reverse complement strand
AGGTTTATTGGGGATACCGGTACCGGGGTCGATCTCATGACCTTGCCAGTCAGAGGAGTTCGACCAGGAACGCAAGAAGTGTGGGGTATTTAAGGGAAGCTGGGGGCAGAGAGAGAGTTACCAAGGAAACAGAACATAAAAACAGTGGAAAATTTCTGAGGGACCCAACCCAAGGTATTCAGTTAGGGAGGGAGACATATTCATTCTAGGAATGGAGAATCTCATAAACCACTAGACCTTCATTCTTAGTTCCGCCCTCATTGTGGTTCATTCAGGAGGGGCAGGTATTGGGAACCAGAGCCCTGAGGCTCTGAGTTCCTGGAACTGGCTACTCCACCTTTTTGGCTTGTGGCAGAGGTTTTCCTTGCCCTCTTTTAAGTAAAGGTTATACATTAATACATACATTTCTATTAAATGCTCTCATTTTAAATTCTAAGATTCTCCAGCCTTTCACCCCAAACACACTAAGTACACATGATAAAGCAAGTGACATTTTGACAATATAGTTTTAGGTAAAGACACACTAAGATAAATCTTGGCCAAATAGTTTTAGTCAGGAAGTAAGATAGGGACCAAATGTCCATCGTGGACCTGTTGAAAGGGTTAAATTCATTACACTGTGTAAACTACTGAGAAGAGTAACTCCTGCATGATGGTATAGGAAGGCTGTCTTCATGGGAATACAGCATGTGGTGTCACACAGGAGCCTAGGGCCCAGAAAAGCCCTGAGCTGAGTTTAATAACTCATGCTGTCATCTTGGAAGTCTTTACTTTGTTTAACTATTTTGTTTTACATATATGGGCTCCTGGTGCCCTAGGGACCAGAAGACAGCCTTAGGTGCCCTGGAACTGAGGTTACAGACAGTTGCGAGCTGCCGTGAGGATGCTGGGAATTGAGCCCTAGTCCTCTAGAAGAGCGAAAAGGGTTCCTAGCCACTGAGACATCTTTCCAGCCCCTATCTTGAAAGTCTTAATAACTTTCTCTGTGAACCTGATGGAACTAACAGAGCCTGCATGGGAGCATAGAGATCCGCGTAACCCGTGAGTCCTTCCTTCCTTCCCTGTTGCCTGGTTCACACATAGCGTCCACCACACCTCACAAGCACAGGGCTCAGGGGGAATCAAAGCATGAACAAGTTAATCGAATTGTACCTACAACTGAGTGAGATGGCTACACCCAGGCTTTCTATTTTAACCCAACACTGTTCTGCCTGCAGAGAGGAGATGGCGTTCACAGAAACAAGGATTCAGAATCCTGATTCAGAGCATCTGAACCTATATCTCCAGATTGCAATTCTTAAGACTCTTACTTACTTACAAACTTTTTAATTCTTGCTAAAGAAGAGAGGGGAAAAAAGAGAATAGTATAATACATAAAATATAATATATAAAGAATACATTCAATAAAAATATATAAAATGAAATATAATAAATATAAAAGAGGAAATGAAGCTTACCTAGCCTTTATTGTTCCTTCCCAGTGTCAGTGGTTTGTGTTGGGACTGCCATAGACACTGTGACAGGAGCGAGAGGACAACCTTTCTTCCTTGGCTTTTAAGCCCATTTACCACTGAGGCAAAGACAGAGCATTGGCAGAATATGCATAGATCAGGGAGTAAAACAAAAACTGCAGAGTCCATTTTGTGCAATATTTCAACATATGAATTCAACTACAACATACAAGTTATAAAATTCCGTGAGTGTAAGTGTCGGTTAAATGCTCAGCTATTGCAGGGCTGCCTATCTGCCTTGACACTGGGGGTGTTATGGCCTCTCAGTGAAGGCAGAATGCAGTCAGTGATAGGAACCTCCAGAATACATTCCTTTAATCTCTCCGGCTTAAAGGAGAAAGGATTTATTCTGGCTCACCATTTCAGAGCTTTCCATCTATACTCCTGGTCTTTTCTCTCTAGCTTATGGTGGCACTCTACATCATGGTGGAAAGACATGGCAGAGGCCATGTAAGAATCAAAGTGAGAGACAGAAAGGGGGTTATGGTACCAATGCCATTCATGGCCTTCAGTGATCTAAGGTCCCCTAATGAGGCTCCACTCTCAAAGGTTCCTTTAAGCCATTCATTTTGGCTGTTTTGTTACAGTGATTGGACACACCCCTGACCAGTCTCTTCTACCTCATTTGACTTCCAGGGTGCATAGTCTGTGGAAGAGGAAAATGCAGAATATGAGCTGAGATTTGTGAAGATATAATGGGCAGAGCCCACTTTTTCCTCTTCCCTACTGCTGGCTGTAGATAGTGATGGACAGAAGCCGGAGAGATTAAAGTTTTCATTTTTATCACACTGTACTCATTAATCCTGGACCCAATAAGAAAACCCCTTTAAAATCTGGAAACGATTGAAAATCGTTGGGATATGCTGGAGCCCTCTTCCTGGGGTAGAGAAGGAAGATCTGACAGAAGATACCCAAGGATCAAAGTCTGAGAAAAAACGAAGGCGCCTCCTGCCTGCATCCCACTGAGCTGGCTCATTCAAAGGCTGTTATCTCTCACACCCTGCAGAGCAGCTGGAAGCAGAGGCAGCTCATACATAGAGATCTCAGGTAAACGCTGCACGGGAGAGAATTTGAATCACGGTGTCCCAGGATCTATGTACTTCACTGTTAAATTTTCAACTTCCAGGCACCAAATGTGAGTCCTACATAAGCAAAATGACAGGTCCTCACACCTTACTTAGTAAGTCTTTCTTGTAAGTGGAAAAACTGCTAAGGACTGCGTGTGTGTGTGTGTGTGTGTGTGTGTGTGTGTGTGTGTGTGTGTGTGTGGTATATTGCACATGTGTGTGCAGGTGTACATGGAGGCCAGAGGTGGATATCTGGTGTCCTGTTCTGCCCTATTCCCTTGAGACAGGATGTTTCACTCAGCCTGGGGCTATCCTGGCAGCCAGCTCCAAGGTTGCAAGGTTGGCCATCTCTGGGTTTTCTTGTGGAAGTGTTAGCGATTGGAACTCAGGTCCTCAGGTGCAAATGCATTTTTTTTTTTTTTTTGCCACTGAGTCATGTCCCCAGTATCATGATTTCCTTCTTATGCTTAGCAGACTGTTATAGCTATTTTTCTACTCTTCTGTGTGATGTATTTTTATAATTCATCTTATAGAGTTTGTTTTTTCAGTTTTTATCACTTGTAGAAGTAAAGCTTGAAGGCTAAATTTCTTTTTAAAATACTTATTTTTATTATGTTTAATTATGCAAATGTGTATCTGTGTGTGGGTGTGTGCACATGAGTGCAGCTGCACAGTGCGACTAGAGGCAGTGGATCCCCTGGAGTTGGAATTACATAAGGTGTGAGACTCTTCATGTGGGTGTTGAGAACTGAACTTGGTTCCTCTGTAAGGGCAGTATGTGTTCTTAGTCACCAAACCATCTCTCTGTACCCTAGAATTTCTTTTAAGTACTTAGAAACAACTATTTTTATTAAAGTCAACACATAGTTGGACTTTTAAAAGTGTCACAATAAAAAAACCCAAAAAACAAAAAGAAAGAAAAAAAAAAAAAGAAAAGCTGGGCAGTGGTGGTGCATGCCTTTAATCCCAGCATTTGGGAGGCAGAGGCAGGCGGATTTCTGAGTTTGAGGCCAGCCTGGTCTACAGAGTGAGTTCCAGGACAGCCAGGGCTACACAGAGAAACCCTGTCTTGAAAAACCAAAAAAATAAAAATAAAAAATTAAAAAAGTGTCACAATTATTTCATTTTGAATTTATGGTATCTCGAGGCATAGAGAAACTTTATTAATTAAAACAAAAATAATTTTTTTGCATGACCGATTCCAGGGCCTTGTTGGTTAGAAGAGACACCAATAGTCCAAAGCTTGATTCTAAGATCAATGGGATGGATTAATAATCTATCCCATGAGGAACGACTTTCTTTGTGTATGTGTGAAAAATAGTGCATATTTAGAACTAGCCGTCTGGACTGAGTTTAGGGGATCCCAACCTGTTGGCAACATCGAAGCATCTGAATATTTGCCTTCTTTTCTCAAACTTCAGGCCTTACCGGGGATTGACTGGCCACATCATTGTCATGATGTTTCTTCACGGCCTGTTTGATCTGGTGCTTGCTGGCCTTAACATCCACCATGAACACAGGAGTGTTGTTGTCCTCTGTCTTCTTCATGGTTGACTCGATGGTCAGGGGGACTTTGACGATGGCATAGTGGTCAAGCTTGTTTCTCCTGGTGCTCTCTTTCCAGGATATTTGGGCAGCCTCCGGAGAAGCAGGGTCTTGGGCCCCCGGAAGGTGCATGGTGTGACGTGCGGATATTCTCCCTTTGTGTGAACACCTTTCAGCGCTGCCTTATTAACTTTCAAGGCCTTCGCTTTGGCTTTGGTTCTGGGAGGTGCAGGGGCTTCCTTCTTAGCTTTCCTTGCCATCTTGGAGAAACAATGAGGAACGACTCTGAGTTCAAGGCCAGCCTGATCTACAGAGTGAGCTCCAGGACAGCCAGGGCTACACAGAGAAACCTTTTCTTAAAAAACCAAAAACCAGCCGGGCGGTGGTGGCGCACGCCTTTAA
>NW_022196895.1:29952695-29956569 GCF_008632895.1 Mastomys coucha | reverse complement strand
AACCAAAACCAAAACCAAACAAACAAAAAAAAACCCAACAAAACAAAACAAAAACCCCAAAACCAAAAAACTTATGTTAATTGTTCTGGTTGCTGTTCCTCTTGCTCCTCATTTCTGAGTTACATATCACATGAGCAGGGAATTCCACTTAAAGCTATTTTCTTTCAGAATTCTTTTATAAGACAGTCTTTTGTTTTCAGCCCGTGAGATTTTATTTGGGTTACACTTACATCAATAGACTCAATGTTGTTTGGGGGAAATTCATAGTTATTTTAACACTATAGGCTAGAGATTTTTACAAAAGTGAAGTCACTTGTGTAACATGTGAGGACATGCAATCACTTAGAAATTTTCTAATAGTCATGGAGCTTTCAGTAAGTCCTGAGTGGAACGAAGCATCCGTTGAAATACTTTGCTCAGGCAATGCATCTCCATAACATAAACATGGTTTCAGAGGACAGGAATGGTGGCAGTAGGAAGCGAGGCCTGCCATAATGCAGCTCTAGATGAATTAAACAACACTGAAACATAAAGCTGGTGCTTACAGAGCCACGCTTAGCTCCATTATTTTTAACTTGTACAGGACAACATGGAAAAAGGTACCAGACTTCCGAAGCTCAACATGAAGTTTTGGCAATGTGTCTTTCAACAGAGAAAGTTGGAGCCTTCTCCATAGCCTTTGGCAGTGAGCCTCACCGTGGCTGATCTTCATGACCTCATCCTGGAATTTGGCTCCAGGCTCAAATGACCAGCTTTAATCAACCTGAAAATAACGCTTCTTTGTCTATGGGAAACAAACAGTGACAGATTGGCTCTCTCTGCTAGAACCAGAGCTCATCAGACCAGCCTTGCCCGTGAAATTCTCAGGGAAGCAAGGGATACAATTTGAGGAGTTAGCTGTGTGTGAAAATCTTAATGAACCCAGCCACCTTGTAATTTAATGACTAAGAGGCAGCTGTTGGAACAGACTAGCCATTAAGTCTTCAATATGGGGCAGTTTGACCTTAGTGATAGTAGTATAGAAAACAGAATTTCAGAATATAGTCAATTTTGAAGTCTGAGCCAGGAGACTGGGCACTGGGTTGTTACCTTATCATATCGAGACTATACCTTATCAGATGCTATGTCAGCCAGTGGTATAAAAACAAAAGGTGTTGTGACTCTTTCCTCTTTAAAAATCAAACCAAGCCAGTTGTGGTAGCACATGCTGGTAGGACTTGCTGAAGGAAGCAGAGGTAGGAGGATCACGAGTTCGCGGTCTGCCTGGGCTACACATTTGTAGGACAGTGGTGGCACATGCCTTTAATTCCAGCACTTGGGAGGCAGAGGCAGGCAGATTTCTGAGTTCGAGGCCAGCCTGGTCTACAGAGTGAGTTCCAGGACAGCCAGGGCTATACAGAGAAACCCTGTCTCCAAAACAAAACAAAACAAAACAACCAAAAAACAAACAAACAAAAAGAAAATCAAACCAAACCAGTTTTATTAAATTAGAGCTGCTTTATACAATTAGCATTTGCTCACCGGTCACCTTTGTTCTCTGGACCGTAGTGGGTAACTAAAAGAAACATCCCTTCTGCTAATCTTTCTGCTATGATTACCTCTGAATATGGATGTTTTAGTGGTCCTGGGATTCAGAAAACCTCGAAGGGAAGCACAAAGACCTGGAAACAGTGTTGCCAGAAGAAACACTGGAAGTTGGCAAAGGGGACTTGAAGGGTTTCACATAGTCCTAAGAATACGCTGCCCTTGGCCGACTGAGTGCCACTGGGTAAGGCAGTGTCACAGCCAATGAAACTCTTGGGGAAGCGATGCATGTAATCCCTGCATTGGCTCATTGCACCTCGCTGCCACCAGCATCCATTACAACCCAGGCCTGGTGGATATGAGCTCTCTCAGCCCACTCAAATGAGGAGGGATCTTTGCCACCGTGACTGTGGTAGTTTACCCATGTCCTAGTTACGTTGGCATTCCATATTAACAGCAGATTCTACTTATCAGTGAATGTACTGTACGGTGTGATAGCTGTAAGGGACAGTTTGGGTCCTAAATAAATTCAAACATAAACTTTAGATAAAGCTATATCTTAGGGGAGATTGAATTGTTTGTATCGATGGCCTCCAGTTTTCAGCTTGTTTCTAAAGCCTTGATTTGAGAAGCCCTGTAAAGCTCTCACACAACACACATTCCTTCCTCCAGGCTCTTAGAGCATCCCTGGAGCTTACCTTGCAAAGTTGCTTCATACACAGTTGCCTCCTTGAAACATTCCACCCTCCAGGGAAGCTCTTTATACAGAAAGGCAAACAACTCGAAATAGCTTCAGGAAGACAAAAATCCCACATCAGCCTGTACTGTGACTGCGCAGAAGCCACCTGCCTTTGGGGACTCTTGAGATACTGGCAAACTTTCACACCCCACCTTGCCTAAGCTGTTCATCCTCTGTGTTAACTTGATAAAGAGTGTTACATGGGATTGGGACAGAAAGGCTCAAGAGGCTTTTGAGCAGGCCAAGATCCTTGCAGGGCAGGCTGATCAGCCGTGTGCCCCACTACCCCAGTGTCTCTTTTCCTTAGAAGTCACCAGATGTTCAAAGGCTATATATAGTTGGTGGCTATGGGAAGAACAACAGGCTGTTGCAGGATTTGTGAGGAACATTTTCAGGTATCATAAACATCTTACCAGACTGTAATACATAGTAATTTTACAGCTGTGCCTGCTCCTTTTATCCTATACAGATTGATCTCCCATCCTCCTTCTTTAGATGCTCCTGTAGTCTCTAAATCCACATCACACTCAGAAGTTAGCATTATGTCACCTATATAACAAAACCTTTTTGAGAAGATGAGCAAGACAGGCAACATCTGCAACCACCATCCCATAACAGATAGTGGGGTTATAAAGACGAGCTTGGTGAAACTCTTTGAAAGTCTGTCATCATGTGTCCTCAGCAAGTGTCAGGTGACTCCAGAGGTTCACAACTAAGAAGACACCAAAGCCAAATGTAAGCAAGGTTTAATTCAGCACAGAAAGGTTCCATCTTTCTCTTTCCTTCCTTCCTTCCTTCCTTCCTTCCTTCCTTCCTTCCTTCCTTCCTTTCTTCTCTCTCTCTCTCTCTTTTTCTGTTTCTTCCTTCTCTTTCTTTCTTTCTTTCTTTCTTTCTCTCTCTCTCTCTTTCTTTCTTTCTTTCTTTCTTTATTTATTTCTCTCTTTCTTTCTTTCTCTCCATCTTTCTTTCTTCCTTCCATTTTCTGAGACAGTTCTCTGTATAGCTTTGGCCAACCTGGAACTCTGTCTGTAGACCAGGCTGGCCTTAAACTCACAAAGACCTGCCTGCCTCTACCTCCTGAGTATTGGGATTAAAGCCATATGCCACCACCACCTAGCCCACCAATTTTTATCAATTGTTTTCTCCACAAATCAAGGTTGGGTACAAAGCTTGACTATGAGACACTAAGTTAGCTCCCTGTAACCCTTGGTCATTTTCTCTGAGCCATTACATTGTAGTATCCTGTAGGTCTACTGCCGTGGACCAGGGTTTCTCACGGGGGTCCCTTGTTCCGCGGGACGAGGGGTTCTGGCCAGGTGGGCACGGGTTTCGGCTTTGACAAACAGACTACACACGAGTAGTGTACGATCTGAATGTATTTCTTTAAAAATGATGTGAGGCTTTTACAATCATTGCAAAAGAGAAATGAAAAATCTGGCAGCTCAACAGCTGAGGTACATCTGAGGCTATCTGAAACATACTGGGTCTAAAACAGCAGCTGATGGGTTTGGTTCGTAGCGGCGCGTCTACAAATACCAGATATAGGCAGCTCTGCGCTTTTGGAGGTTTAATTAGGAGAAGGAGGGGGAGTGAGGACCGCGGCGCGTGAAG
>NW_022196895.1:29906160-29946546 GCF_008632895.1 Mastomys coucha | reverse complement strand
AGCAGTAACAGCGGTCGATGGTACTGTGCTGTAGCCCGCCCCGGCTCTCGCCCGGTCTTAGTAGCCCCAGGCCGGCCGAGCTCCCCCGGGCCTCTGACGGCGGCCTGCGGGACTGCGCGGCCGGCGGCGGGCGGTGTCCGCGTCTGCTCCCGCAGTGGACCAGCGGTAGACGCAAGCCGCTGTTTCCCGGCCCATGCACCAAAATGGTGGGTTTGGTTCGTAGCAGCGCGTCTACAAATACCAGATACAGGCAGCTCTGCGTTTTTGGAGGTTTAATTAGGAGAAGGAGGGGGAGTGAGGACCGCGGCGCGTGAAGGGAGGGAGAGGAGAGAGGGAGAGAGAGAGGAAGAGGAAGAGAGAGGAAGAGAGAGGAAGAGGAAGAGAGAGAGAGAGAGAGAGAGAGAGAGATGGAGGGAACTACCCACATATTTATATGTGGGGTGACGTAGTAATCCAGGTAAAGGTGGGAGCCTGAGCCCAATGGATTCTGGGAATATGGTGGTCGTTGTCCTGGCGACAGCTCTGTGGACCCGCCCACATATCTGCTGCGGGCAGATTCTGGATGCTAACAGCAGCTATCTCCTCTGAACTGGTGCTGTATCCCCCGGGGCCCAAGCACTCTGGGCCCGGGGGACTGCGAGAGATAGATGAATCTGAGTCCTAGCCCATCTAAGTTCTAGTGCTAGTCCTACATGTGAGTCCAAGTCCTTCTTCCCCCAGTCCTTCTGCTAGACTGAAGACAGGTAGGCAAGCGACCCCCACACTCCAAGGTCAGCAGGGTCTGGTAGCTAGGTGTGAAGCAGGAGGAAGAGGGGTGGAGCCCTCCCTGTTGAGGTATTCTTATGCTAATTCTCTGGTTCTTGCTGGAGGCAGGCAGAGGGGAATCCCGACCTAACTCTTTCAGCTAATGTCTTAGAGTGAGAGAAACCTTTCAATTACTCTCTAGTACTTAAAACATTAAACTAGGATAGTTGGAAACATTGGTGAAGGTCAGAAAGCAATGTCCGAATTTTCTCTTGCTAGCTGTAAGAAAATGATATCTTGGTGAGTTCCTAGCACATTAGTACGAGGACATATCTGGGCCACCTCTGAGTTTGGGGTGCCAGGTGACAATGCGGAGGCAGGAGACTGACTTTCCTTGAAGTTTACGCCTCAAATACTGCCATTATGCAAAGTGTGCGTGGCAGTCTTCCATGGGGCATCCCTACATTTCCCCACCTCTGATGAACTCAGTGGCCTGATTTGGCTCTACTCAGACCTCTCAGAGCCAAGGGGGAACAAGGCCCTGCTCTCATCAGCTGTACCTGCTGGCTCCCGTGGGGGGTCAGAGTGGCTCTGGGTTGGCATGTAGCTGAAGCTGTTGTCTCTAATCCACCATACCTGGTTGTTGGGGAGTTCCTGACTGGGTGAACCATCCTCCTTAGTCTTGGAGCAACTATTACCCACCTCTGGGATGGAGCTGACTGTCTTTGTGAGTATTACTCTACCATGGATGTGAACAGCTTGTACCTCAAGCTCCAGAGAAGCTCATTAGCATGCAATTTGGCTTTCTATCAACTTTTCCCCTCAGGAACTCCATCCAACTCAACACAAATCTTACCATATTTGTCTTTAAGAACCCAGACAGACCTCTTCCTCTGCTTCATTTTTCTTATCTCTAGCTTGTTCTTTTACTTTACCAACTAACTCTACATGTTTGTACAAGTCATTGAGATCTGCCAAAGTCCTTCCTGCTGTATAAAGATCTTACCCCACCAAAGGGCTCAGCAAAGCTACTAAGGTTTGAGGTCCCTGTTGGATCAATCTTTTAAAAATCCTTTTAAAAATCTTTTTAAAAAACTTAAAAAAAAAAAAAGCTCTGATCCGGTAAAGAGGGATTCAAACATGTCTTCTCTTATTCCTAGTTCCCTCAATAGGCTCTGTCCCTCTTCTATGGTCCTCTAGTCCCTGCTATTTGTGGAGACCTCAGATGGAGGTATCCAAGTGCTCCTAATGGCTTTCATAAACCAGCCCCTCAGGACTAATTCCCTCATACTACCTCAGGTTATACAGCTTTGCCTTAAGAGAGATGGGAACTTACATTACTAATTTTTCTGCCTCCACAACAGTCAGACTGATCCCATTCTCTCTCCCATGTCATACAGCCACACAAGCTAGGCCAAGACAAGCTCTTTTATTGCTTCTTTAAAAGATTTTTTGAATTCCAGCAGTTCAAGTGCAGAGTGTTTTCTGATGACCCTAGGTTCTTGTATTGGACATGTGTTGACTGTAGGGCATGGAAAAATTAAGCTGGGACTGAAGTGTAAAACCCCAGCCTGATCATAGTGCAAGATTGGGGCAGGTAGGATGTGGGTAAACTGTCACCAACATTCCTGCTTAGCTATGGAGCCTATGTTCTTAAACACCAAACATGCCAGGAAGATGTAAGCTTATGCAATAGTGGCTTAGCTATCACTAGTAAGATTAAGTCTTTCATTTGGATCTAAGGGTCCCTCTACAAGAGGGAGTTCATATCAGGTAGTGTAAGCCAAAACAGTATCCTGTGACTGTGGAGGTGTCTCAGGCCTCCCACGAGACACTATGAACAAGGCAACTCTTATAAGGATGACATTTAATTGGGGCTGGCTTACAGGTTCAGAGGTTTAGTCCATTATCATCAAAGTGGGAACATGGAGACGTCTAGGCAGGCATGGCACTGGGGAAGCTGAAAGTTGTACATCTTGTTCCAAAGAAGACTAGAGAAGACTGTCTTCCAAGTAGCTAGGAGGAAGGTGTCAAAGTCCAACCCCAATGTAACACACTTCCCCCAACAAGGCCATACCTCCTAATAGTGTCATTCCTTGGGCAAATCATATTCAAACCACCACAGGAAGTCATAGGTCCCAATGGGTAAGCAATCTCTATGGTTTTACTAGATGGATATGATGTGACTGTCGAGCTGCCTTCTAACCATGTGTACTTGTACCCACAGATCAGCGCTGTTGTCAGCTTCTACTCATAACCACTGATGATGCTCTTGAGAATAAATGATTACTGCTGTGACAAAATACATAATTCTTAGTCATAGGTCGCCATCTCCAATCATCTCCTCCAAGGGTCAGAGATCATTGCTAAAGGGGTGGTGGTGGTGGTGGTGTATAAAAACCTAAGGAAGAGATGCAATGTTGTGTAACAGTTCCCTTCGAAATGGAAGCATTTCATCTTACTGAGAAGCTCTTTAAACAGGAAAGTAAACAAAATAGCTACAGAAAGTCCCTAAAACTAACTAGATTCACCAGGGCCCCCAGATTACATAATGAAAGCCAAAACTCCCTCTCAGAGAAGTGGAGTGAGTCTTGAGTCTGCAAAAAAGATTCTCAGACAAAGCAAAACTATAAAGAAGAGTTGCAGATAAGCCAAGCAACAACAACAACCAACCAAACAAACAAAAAACCCCAAAACCTCAAAAAACACAATTGACAAAGAAGACTCTTTGAGACCAGAACAGCTTGCCTAGAAGAAACAAAAAGCAGCTGAGTTTCCAGAAAGAGATTTTTAGACCAGAGCTTCTTGGAAAAGACATTTTCCAACCTGTTAAGCTGTCCGCAGGTGATGCATCTTTGTGTGTGCTCTTCCCAGCTTTTGTGAACTATCACTCATGCTGGGGTGAGCCTTGGTGATACAGCTGTCTTTGAGTTATTTCTGCTCCCGTAAGTAACTCCCAACCCACCTTCCTGTAAGTAACTCCAGTAAATCTCCTTGGCTCATCAAGTTGGACTTTGGTGGCATCCATTTGGTCTGTCATGGGCTTCCTATGTGGGGTGAACAGACATGTGTATAACATCTCCCACCCAAAATAAAGTTTTGCCATACAACACACATCCCAGTAGAGATGACCCTGCTTGCCAGACTTGTACAGAGTCTAGACCTGGGGGTGGCATATGAGCGCATGGTTTAGCTTTTTCATTGTTGAATGGCTGCCTAATTGTGAAGATAGGAAGCCAGAAGTTTACGAGGTGCCAATAGAAAAGGGCACTGAAGGTAGAATGAAGAAAAAGTGCCTTTGGGGAGGGCGTGTCCGGGACGGGTCTTTATGATTGTGTGGGCTGTGTACTGCGGAGACTGAAGAAAGTGGAGATTTATCTATTCTGACATTCTCCCAGCAAGTGTCTGTGGAGCGTGAAGGGTCTCTTTTCCTAACTGTTTGATAGCATGAATGCTAGGTGTGTGTAATGTTCTGACTGGGGCTAAAGACCCAAGAGTGGGAAGCATCTTGATGGGCAATGTTCAGTGTCTAAGAAAAGCAAAAAGTTAGCTTCCCATTGGTAAATCAGTGAGAGTCTGGAGTGCGGGAGGACTCCGGGCTTATTTATTTATTTTTAACTTATAACTTTTACATATTTTTATGTATATATGTATGTGTGTGTGTGTGTGTGTATGGTGTGTGTGTGTGTGTGTGTGTGTATGGTGTGTGTGTGTGTGTGTGTGTGTGTATGGTGTGTGTGTGCCATAGCACATATGTGGAAGTCTGAGGTGTGGATCCTCACCTTCCTCTTTATTTGAGGCAGGTTTTTTTCTTGCTCACTGTTAAGCATGATAGGCTGGCTGGCCTGGAGCTTCCTGCAGTTCTCTTTCTGCTTCTCTTCTCTAGGTAGAGGCACAGTGTGATTTCAGGTGCTTTGATCATTGCTTGTAGATTTTATGTGGTTTCTGGGTAACCAAATCCAGATCAGGCTTGCACCACTGAGCCAGCTCTCCAGTCTCAGACCTAAGGGTAGGATACCTGCTTAGCTATTTTTATAGCTTTGGAGAGAATAACAGAAGGAAGATGGCATGAAGGTGTTAAGGGGACCTAGAACATTTCTGAGATGCTCAGTCATGGCGCAGAAAATCCTACACACCACACTAGTGAAGGGATGGAGTGGGGGGACTTCCAGTATCCTATTCAGACCACTTTTAAAAAGTTTTATTTTGTGTCAAACAGTTTTAAGAGATTCAAAAGGTATCCTACATTTTAGATGGTTCCAGACATTGAGAAGAGAAGAAGAGGCAAATAATATCATTTAACTAAATTGATCACCAATGGGATGTTTGTAAACACCATGTGGCAATCTATGTTAGAGGTTGAACCGGCTGTTCAGGTCAGGTTAGGTCCTGCTGGTGAAGCACTACTTTTGAAATTGATGTTAGTCCTCAATGTCTTTAAAAAAAGATTGACCTGGGGAAGGGGATGTCTCAGTGGTAAGTGCCTATCACATGTGAAGCCTTGGGTTTAACTCCAGTGCCTTTCCCACATGTGCACAAAAGAAAAAGCTTGGAAGGAAAGAGGGTGCAGCTCAATGGCAGAGTGAATGTTTGTCACATGCAGTTCTGGGATTGATCTCTAGCATCCATCTGTCCATCCATCCATCCATCCATCCATCCATTCATCCATCCATCATCAGTCTGTCAGCCAGTCAGTGAAATTAGCATCTGGTGCTTTTGTTTTAAAAAACTGGAAACTATGACAACCCAGGACTCAAGTTGCCTTACAGGAGGAGTACAGTAGTGCAATCGTTAATCTTTATTGCCAACACAACTGGATTTAGAGCCACCTAGGAGACACATCTCTGATTGTGTCTGGGAGAACATTTCCAGAGAGGTTTCTTTGAAGAGGGAAGATCTACCTTAAGTGTAGGGAGCACCACACTCTTGTTATACAAGATTGTGTGACAAGGAGAAAGCGAGCTGAGAGCATTCATCTCTCTCTGCTCCCTGACTGTGGGCATGATACAGTCGCCACATGTTCCCTCCACCTTGCCATCCCTGCCATGACTTCACCCTCAGACTCTGAGCTCAAACAAACCCTTCCTTCTGTACCTGGCTTTTGTTGGGCATTTTGTTAAAGCAAAAAGAAAATGAACCAGCACAGATAGTCCTCTCTTGCCTGTGGTTTAGCTTTGGAAGGGTTCAGTACTGTCAATCATGCTCTGGAAATCCTTTTTAGAACAATGTTTAGAAGATGAGGTAATAAGTCATATGTGTTTCATTGGTCAACATTCTCAGTAGTATGGTGAAATCTTGCAGTGTTTGTCTCTGAGTCGGCTTGGGATGTGAATGACCCTTTGTCCAGTGTATCTACGCTGTAGAAGACAGTTGCCTGTTAGTCACTTGGTGGACATCTTGGTTATCAGAGTAACTAACTGTGCTTTGTGGTGTGGCTCAGTGTATGGGCTCATGTAGCCCTATTTTACCTGACACTGCAACTGGTCCTCAGCTGCAAAAGTAGCAGTGCTGGCAACTTGGATCACCTAAGGGAAGCCATGAAAAGCTTCCTTTAAGCAAAAGGTGAGCGTATAATGAGAGAAAGAAAGGATTCATATAGCTTTTATTATGATACATTGATGTAAATATTCTATTATTAGCTACTTGTGAATCTTATAGTGTCTAACTAATAAGTATCATTAGTAACACTTATGAAAATTATATATATATGATATATATATGTCATATATATATATATATATATATGTATATATATATATATATATATATACACATATATATCTTAGTTTCAGGAATCCACCAAGGGTCTCAGAACATCCCCCCCTCCTTGGATAAGAGGGATACTGTAGTCAGTGGGTCTGAATGAAGGCAGCCAGCCTCCTAGATGGCTCCTGTGTTCATTTAGTGTACCATAATCCCCAGTGGCTTACCCTATTAACATTACTTTCTTGGCTTCTGTAAGGATGTGATGTAGCTACCCTCCCTAGATTTGGAGCAGGGGCTGTTTTTCTCCTAAGAGACTAAATGTACTCCTACTCATGTAAATGCTTCATAAACATTTATTGGAGCGTGAACGAAAGAAGGACTGGAGAGATGCCTAAAATGGTTGGGATAATCTCTTGTGCACAGTGTAGGAAGCATCACCTGTCTCAGTGTTTTGTAAACATCTCCATCACCTTTTCATTGGCTTATTCAAGAGCTGGATGGCCTATAGCAAAACGCGAAAGGATAGGCGGGGCTACCCGGCAGAGTTAGGAACTCTGGGAAAGAGCCCAAGAAAGATTTGCCTTTGAGACACGCCAGTGAGAGAGTCACGCCAGCCAGTGAGACACGCTAGTGAGAGAGACACTCCAGTAAGAGAGACACTCCAGTAAGACATGCCAGTGAGAGGGTTTCACCAGCCAGACTCTGAGGAAGAAACAAGTGCGGGGGTTGGGGGGGGAATGAGGAAGAGATAACTAGCAAGCCACATGGTGGGACAGAGCTAGATGGTTGGGTGTACTTAGATCAGCTAGTTAAGAGTTTGCTGAGATAAGGCCAAGCTTTCATAACTTATAAAAGGTCTTCATGTCATTATTCAGGAGCTGATGTCTCAAAGACAATCCAGTTCTACTCAACAGGGAATGTGATCCTTGCTAAGCCTTCATGAGGACTGGACTTCAGCTCCTAGCTCCTCTGTAACCAACTGGGAATCCCACAAAATAGCTGGAACTCTAGCTTTGAGGGATCCATTGCCTTCTTACTTCTATACACACACTCTTGCTCTTCTACAAGTACTGCTGTCTTCGCTGCGTTTGTTAGAAACCTTCATTTCCTAAGGACATAGGCCGAACTGTGCTGATGCCAGCGCCTTCTGAGTTGTAAATGGGAAACAGATCACTTCCCTATAAATGGGACTTAGGATTCTCTGCAGTAGAACCACAGTGGCCTTGGCAAATATGCTGCTGTGTGACTAGTCCCTTCACTTAACCCCGGTGTTCTTAAGGTGAGTTTCTGTCCTGCTGAAGTTACAACATTCTTGGTCTTGTAAAAGAACTGTCATCTCCACCGTGCTTTAAAGACACCTCCTTTACTTAGGAATGTGCACACAGCTGCTCTAATGCAAGAAATATCAGAGTTGTACAAGGAAAAGGGTACACACACACACACACACACACACACACACACACACACACACGACTGAATAAATGAACTGGTCTTGCCCAAGAACCACCCAAGTTTGGTGTCAGAGATCATCTTGGTTCAAATCATGGACCAGGATTTTGCTTGGCCTTCTGTCTCCAGGCAAGGGGCAGGTAAGTATTTTAAGTGATGTATCGTACACCATTGGTGGTGGGAAGTGGCTTTTGTAGTCATTCTGTTGAGTTGCGGACCCTAGCTATGTTCTTTATTTTTTTTTATTTTTTTAAAGATTTATTTATTTTTATTTTATGTATATGAGTATACTGTAGCTGTACAGATGGTTGTGAGCCTTCATGTGGTTGCTGGGAATTGAATTTTAGGATTTCTGCTAGCTCCAGTCAGCCCTACTCACTCTGGTTGGCTCTGCTTGCTCTGGTCAACCCCGCTTGCTCTGGCCCAAAGATTTATTTATTATTATACATAAGTACACTGTAGCTGTCTTCAGACGCTCCAGAAGAAGACATCAGATCTTATTTTGGGTGGTTGTGAGCCATCATGTGGTTGTGGGATTTGAACTCAGGACCTCCAGAAGAGCAGTCAGTGCTCTTTTTTGTTAAAACCTTTATTTTCCCATTGCCTACACCTAGTATTTAGGGACTCACCAGAGTGATTTCTGCACTCAGCATTTATTGATGTCTCTTCACACAGTTGCCTTCGATGCTTTGAGACAGAAAAAAAAGGATTTTTCCTGGTGACCTGATTTTGCTTATCAGCTTTTTCAACAATTTTGTGATTTCAGTTATTTCCTCAGGAAATTGTGTTTGATTCTAAATGAAGTACTTGAGTGTTTTATCAGCAAGTCACACACTAAGGGTCCCAAAGGCTCCAACCCAAGGCAGAGAAAAGACCATTACAGGAAAACTTGAGGGTAAGGCTACACAGGAGAGCAGCTGAGGTGGTTTCGTGGCCTCAGCAGAAGGAAGAAGTGGGAATCTTGAGGGAATAACGTAATCTTGAGTTCTGCTGGCATGGCAGAGTACAAATTCAAATGCAAATCTCTTCTGAAATCCAAAGAAAACCCTGTCCAATTGAGACTAGGGGTGAGGCAGAGACACTGCTTTGATCCTGCTTGAATTTTTTTTTCTGCCATTTTTCTTTGTGCAGTTGTAATTCTGTGTTCCTAAATGTAGAAGCTGGAACGTCTGTTCCTTTGTCTAGAGAGAAACTCCCTTAAGTTCCTCAGGCTGGCTGCTGTCTTCCTTACACATAAGCTAGAGAGGCTTCTGAAGGGCTCCTGGAAGGCCTCAGTACAGAGTCAAAACTACAATTTCAGTCGCCTCACTGCACCATCTTTTACATCCTGGGCGCTGGGCATGTCATTTGTAGGCAACTGATATCTGCTCCTTGAAGACAAGTCATGATGAGGAGAGTCTGTGGAGACCTGAGGGAAGAGCAACAGGATTCCTAAGTGAACGCCCAGGCTTGGAATGCTGTAATGTCAGTGTCTTTGGAAAGGCAGGTATGATTCCAAATTTCTTAGACCAGGCAGGGGATGCCCAGGAAGCAGGGCTAATTATAAAATAACCGAATACTGGGCAAACTCTTCCTTCTGTTCTCAGGGTCTCCATGCCTTCTGAGATTTCCCAGAACTGTGATCCCAGGGCCTGCCCAACTGCTTCCTCCCTGCAGGGTTGTAGGCTCAGAAGTTTTCTCCTTTCCCACAAGTCTGGGAGCCACCACAGGCAATGACTGTCCTGTTCTTTGCTGTTTATGTCCCTGCCTCCAGCCTTGGGTGTGTCATAGAGTAAGAACTAAACATTTGCTTATTCCGTACCTTTATCTGCCCACTAAGATGGTGGTTCACTAGCTCCTACTCCAATCCAAAACACGCGACCTTCCTAGAGTCCCAGGCTAGTGTAGAGGAAGGTCTTGAGGACAGTGAGACTTCTGATAGCCGACAAGCTCTTCAGAAGCCATCGTTTCCAGTCCTGTCAAATGTGTAATACACACTGTCATCTAAATAAACTATTCACCTGGTCAGAAATCAAAAGGATCCTGGGCATCATGTTTGGATAGGAGAATCTGATGAAGTCATCTGCTTAAAAATGTTCAAAGGCATAAAAATGTCAAGTGTCCCATAGACTCCGGTTTTCTCAGAGCTCATGTCTCAATGCCAGGCCCTTCTCCTCATAGCCAGTGTGTTCCTCCAGTCTCTAGTCTGTAACTATCTAGTATCCACTGTGCACCACAACCAAAAAATCTTTCAAACACTAACCCTGAACAACAACAACAACAACAACAACAGCAACAACAAATCAAATTCTGCAACAATCCTGCTCTTGACATGTGGTGCACATGTGGACTTGGGTTTCATTGTGGTAATTCACAGCACTGTGGCGCATAAGGTTCGTGCATTTGGAACTCTTTGGCTTACTCCACAGTCTCAGTATGTAGTACTACGGCTGCTCTAGGCTTTCCACAACCCAGACTTGTATGGCAAGATGAATTTCCCATCTGATTTCGCTGACTGCCTCTTTCCCTTTCCCTTCCATCTGGCTCGAGCCTGTGTGGCCCAGCCACAGCCTCCTGCACATACGCTCTGTGTGCATATTGATCACAAGGGACTGTTTTCCTTTTGAGAACTAGAATCATGTTCCGGGAAGAGCAAAGACCTGTTCTTATTACTGTGTCCTTCACAAGGCTCTGTGAATAATTTTCTGGTGGAAAATGGAAGCTCAGGGAATGTTGAATTGGAATAAAACATAGGGAAGGGGAAGACTTGGGGTACCCTGGGCTGAAAGGAAACTACATCTAGATGCAAGATGCAGATTCTGAAAGTCACGAATATGTTCCTAGTCTATAGAGATGTCAGGTTCTTGCCTTCAGGGTGCTGTATTCTTAAGGAACTTACTTGGATCCCATACTTAGAAGCAAGAGAGTCTTTGGAGGTCAACAACTAATGGCAACAATGTATGCTGTTGATATGTCAAGCAGCACCACAAAGTCTTGATGCTCTTGAATTCTCATTCTCATAACAACCTAGAAGGAGGCGTTCTTCTTCTCTTTTTATAACCATGGGGATGGGTCAGAATGGTTGACTGACTTGTCCAAGATCACTGGGCTAGTGGGTGGAATATTTTGATCTCTAACATGGGAGCTTTCTTTGGTCACAAGGAAGGGCTACCTGCTTGCTTCACCCACCCTGCCCCATTTATTACAATCCTATCCTGGCAGGCACTTTCTCACTCTTTCTGCTATGAATTATTTGTGGTAGTGTGCTAAGCATCTCTTGAAGGGTTGTAGAACGTGCTATGGAAGGTCAAGAGGAGGATACCTAAATCAGACCAAGGGCCAAACGGCACAGTCTTCCCTGAGGGAAGCATCCAGAATATACTTTTGAAAATGGCTGCGGTGCAATGGGTGGAAAAGGGAGGGCTGCTTGTTTAATCTCCCCATTTTTTAAATGACACAGAAGCCCTGGGTTACTCAACATCTTTGAGCTTCAGTTTGATTATCTTAAAGTGAGCAGTAATTTATATCGCTCAGGGATGTGAAGGGCATGAACAATATGGGCCAACCCTCCAGCTCCTTGACTGGCATGATTTGTATGTGTAGATGGCAGCAGTGGGTCACAGTGGTGGTCAGGTTGCGGTTCTCGCTATGTCCACAGGGAGGGTTGTCACTCTGATTGAAGTTGGTGGTTGTTCTGAGCATTGCTGAAGGAGGGGGGGGTGGTTGCTTTTACCATAACTGAAGGTAGTGGGCTACTATCCCCATGAAGGGACATGGCTGTTTGCTCTATGACTAAAGGGACATAGTTGTTCTCATCCTGACTGAAAGTAGTACCACTGTTACCATCATGAAGAGACACCATGACCATGGCAACTCTTTAGAAAGGAAAACATTTAATTAGGGGTTACAGTTAGGAGGTATAGTCCATTATCATCACGGTGGGAAGCATGGCCGCACTGGAGAGGTAGCTGAGAGTTCTACATTTGGATTAGCTCTCAGCAGAAACACACACACACACACACACACACACACACACACACACACACACACACACACGTTGGGCCTGGCTTGAGCATTTGAAACCTCAAAGTCCACCCCTAGCGATGCACTTTCTCCAACAAGGCCACACCTCCTAATAGTGCCACTCTCTATGAGCCTATGGGGGCCGTTTTCATTCAGACCACTACAGTGATTGCTATGGTGATGAAGGATGGAAGGTGAGGTAGTTCCGATCACAAGGACAGAACTGGATTACCATGACTGAAGGTGTGGCTTGGCTCCTGAAACAGGCGAGCCTCAGAAGGGGATCCTGGATAACCTGGAGTAAGAAGGGGGATGGAGCCTTAACTCAGACAACAGCTGTGGGGAGGAGAGAAGAGGAAGATCTGAGAGAGAGTTTGAAAGGTATAGATGAAGTATAAATCTGGTGGTAGCTTAGAGAGCTCGTGAAGTGGAGGAGAGAGCAGTCTTCCCTAGGTTTCTGACCTGTGTGCTGTTGTTGATGAGAAGGAGGGATGGAGTCCAGGCCTGGGCACTTCTTGGTAAGAGCCTGCAAATTGACTTAGGAATTCTAGTCACTTGAAGTTGCCATGGTTACTGTGAATCGGGTTCGGTGGAGGTAAGGAGGAAAATGGTACTTTATATCCTTAACACCAAACCTCAGGTCCCAGTTAATATTTGTGATCTTGAAAAACTTTTAGCCTACTGAGATGGCGGCCCTAAAAATATTTGAGATGTAATGTTTTCCTTAGTTTTTATGATTTATTTTATTTTACTTTTTTTTAAAGTTTTTATTTATTTTATGTGTATGAGTACACTGTAGCTGTACAGATGGCTGTGAGTCATCATGTGTGTGGCTGCTGGGAATTGAACTCAGGACCTCTGCTGGGCCCACTCGCTCCTGCCCACTCGCTCCGGCCTTGCTCACTCCAGACGTAATTCCCTGTAGCTGTCTTCAGATGCACCAGAAGAGGGTGTCAGATCTCATTATGGATGGTTGTGAGCCACCATGTGGTTGCTGGGATCCGAACTCAGGACCTTCGGAAGAGCAGTCAGTGTTCTTACCCGCTGAGCCATCTCGCCAGCCGTATTTTATTTTACTTTTATGTGCATGCATGCTTGTATGATGTGTGTGTGTATGGGCATGTGGGCAGGTGCCCTTGGAAGCCAGAAGAGGGTGTCAGGTCCCCTGAAGCTGGAGCCACAGGCAGCTGTGAGCTACCCAACGCAGGTTCTCAAGAGCTGCTAGCTCCATCTCTTTGGGAGACTTTGAGTTAAAGATCCAAACAAACCCAGGGAACCAATAGGGTTTTTAGTTGTACATTTTAAATTTTATTTTCAAATGTTTAATTTTATTTTTTTAAGGATTTATTTATTTATTTTATGTATATGAGTACACTGTTGCTCTCTTTACATTACAGATGGTTTGTGAGCCACCACGTGGTTGCTGGGAATTGAACTCACAGGACCTCTGGAAGAGCAGTCTCTTAACCACTGAGCTATCTCTCCAGCCCTTAATTGTACATTTTTGGTATTTGTAAATATTTGTGATATTTAAAACAATTGAGCCTAGTAGAATAGGCGAGCAACCTGTCCCCAAGATATATTGGTCATTGAATATTAATTAAAGCTTGTGACTATAAGTCCACATATAAAATATCTTGCTGGCTTTAAAAATAGAATCAGAGGTTTAAAAAGAATAAATAATATGCTTATATAGTTAATTTCTCAATATTTAAAAAATATTTATTTTTCTGCGTATGTGTATTTTACTGCATAGATACTTGTGGACTGCATGCATGCCTCAGCAGAGAACATCATACCCTTTGGAACTAGAGTTGCAGACGATTGCTAACTTCTATGTGGGTGCTAGACTCAGACCCAGGTCCCCTGGAAGAGCATCCAGTGCTCTTACTGCTTGCTTACCACCCCAGTCCTATTTAAATATTTCTGGACCAAATAATTTTTATTCTTAGGAAGTTTTTTCTTTTTCTTTTTGTCAATAGTCAAACTGATGAACTTTGCACATGCTAGACAAATGTCCTATCACTAAGCCACAGTCATGTTTCCCTCTTTTTGTGACAATCTTGTATGTAGTCCAGGCTGGCCTCAACCTCACCACTTTCCTGCCTCAGCCTCCTCAGTGTTGGGTGGGATCATAGATAAGTGCTCTAACACCCAGCTGAAGATTAACGTTTAAAAGAACAAATAAAAGTTGAATATGTTTAATCACGTGATAGTTGTGTGCTTTTTAGATAAATCACTCAAAAAGGAAATAAGTCATATAGACACAATTCAAAACATAAGATTATTAATTTGATCAAAGTTTTTTTTAAAGCGATGTTAAGATGCGTTCATTTTGAGACAAGGGTAAGATTTGTAAATTTACTAAAAGCTCAAGAAAATCCTTGAGTTTCCTTTTTTTTTTTTTTTTTTAACTTTGACACATCACTTACTTTTAAGAATTCCTGAATAATTTCTGGTCACAAAAAAAAAAAAAAAAATCCAGGCTGGAGAGATGGCTCAGTGGTTAAGGGCACTGACTGCTCTTCCAGAGGCTCTGAGTTCAATTCCCAGCAACTACATGGTGGCTCACAACCATCTACAATGGGGTCTGATGCCCTCTTCTGGTGTGTCTGAAGAGAGCAGTGGTGAATACATTAAAAAAAAAAAAATCCTAAAATGTAAAAATAAATCCATATTGGCAGAATGTATGCCCAAACTAAAGAGAACATAATTCAGTATTTTTAAAATAGTGCCTTCACTATATTTAGTAAAGTGTATCACATTACCCTGTCGTATGTAATAGTAGCAGTCTAATCTTAGCATTTGTGCGTGTACTCACGTGGGTGTTTCCCCCTTTCCTTGCATCAGAGCGCAGCTGCAGGCAAGCCCCACCACACCAAGGCCTGGGCAGGCTTGTCTGAGAGCTGCTTTCTTTCCGCAGCTCAGAGGCTCGGTAACCCAAGACCAGAACAAAGAGATTTTGCTCTGTGAAGCCTAATTACCTGTTGGATAAATAAACAAACAGACCAAAGCGCCACAGGCATTAAATGAAGGTAAATATTGACCCTGACACCAGATGCTCCCTGGCTGCCAGGGGAAGTGAGCAGGCAGGTTTCTGTAACCAGGAAGCCATCAGCCCAAGCCAAGCAGGGGCTCCATCGCATGACAGCGGTCTGAGAAGACAGAAATGGTGGTAAGGCCTCTGCTTGTGCCTTCATCTCCCCAGACCCCTAAAAGTCTCCCATCAGAAGCAGCCCGTAAAGTCAAAGTCCCAAGAAAGGCGGATTAGGATGTGTACTGTTGTGTAGGAAGCAATGATCTCATGGGCCGCTTTCCCAAGTCAGCCTGCTGACAGCAAACACAGCTTCATTTTATCTCACTGTTCCCGAAGGAAGAAGAAACTCCTCTTTGAGTGTGGAGGTCCTTTTGGCATGTCCTGGTGGAAGAACCCACCACCCATCCACTTGTCCACTTGGGGACACCTCTCATGTCTCTGAGCGGCACTTGATCAGTCCTTACTGTGGGGGTCAGTGCTGATTTCACAACGATGCAACAGGACTGGCCTCCGTCACAGGTTTTACAAGGTCAAGCAAAGTTAACTATGACGACAAAGGCTTGAGTCGCTCCTTTCTTACTGTCCCCACTCCTGTTTTGCAAGCCTATTGTACTAAATCAGAGAAAGGTGTAGGCGGGAGAGCCGGCCACCAGGTGAAATCAGCAGGGAACTTTTCTTCTCACCTCCTAGTCCAAGTGCCTAAGGCAGCCCTTGCACATTTAAACCCTCTTGTTCTGAATTTTAAAAGATGAGGTGTGTTCCTTACTTTTCTGCTGCTGTGGCAAAACACCTAGACCCAGGCAACTTGCAGAAAGAAGAGTTTATGGGGCTTAAGGATCCAGAGGGATGAACCAGTTATGGCTAAGAGGCAAGACAGCATGGGGCAGGGGTGGTGGCAGGAACAGGGTGCTCCTGAGAGACCTGGGCCCCAGTGCAAGTGTGAAGCAGAGAGAGTGACCTGGAAGTAGGGTGAGGCTATGAACTCTCACAGCCCACCTCCGGTGACATACCTCAAGCAAGGCCATACCTCTTAAAGTAATGCAGACAGTAGCACCAACTGAGAAATAAGTCTTCAAATGCTTGAGTCTATGGGGGGCATTTCCTCACTCAAACACCACACAAATCCAAGGAAGTCTGACAAAGATCTGTACAGTCCTTGTGGCAGGCAGTTTGTGTTGAGAGGACTGAGTTAGCCAGAGCCAGGCTGACTCCATGACAGGATGCAAACTGGCAGTTTGGGAGACCAGGCCCGAGGTACTGTTTCCCAGAACTTGAAAAGTCCAAAAAGAGAGTTAATTTCAGGGAAAACCATCCCTCATGAATCATTCACTGGGTCCAGCATGGCAGCAGAGGGGATGGCATGGCATGGTCGCCACCCCTGGGACTGAGCCAGCAGGGCGTGGGTCTTCTCAGTGCTGGTGGCTGCTGTAAGCATAGGGTTTGTTTGTATAACAATGTATATATTTTACTTTATGTTCCTCCCTTGGGGGATGTTTTCCCAGCCTAGGTTAATGACTCCATATTAATCAGAAACAGCAGAATTTTGGGAGGCGAGGTTGTGTCTGGTGATTCTCTGCCACAGACTGAGGTTTCTTACAGGGTTCCTTGTACCGGAGGACGATGGGTTCTGGCCAGGTGTGCATGGGATTCGGCTGGTGACAAACAAACTCAACACAAGTAGTGTAGGATCTGAGTGTATTTTTCAAATGTGAAGTCAGGTTTATATAGTCGATACAAAAGGGTTTGAAAGAATCAGGTGGTACAACTGTCAAGATACATCAAACAAGGTGCAGGTACATCGCCTTTAGGAACACAATGAGTCAGCAGCAAAGTATGTACATGTTAATTGGCTGGAACTAAGCAGCGATTACAATCTGAAAGAAAACTAGCTCTGACTAAGGTCACCTTGGCCTAGAAGCCTGGTGCAGATAGTTCTTATTCAGTTTGTTGTTTTGGTTACAGACTGGGTAGGCCTAAGTAAGTTCCTCAACTATGCTAATTTTCTGGGCTAGGGGAGGTTAGCCCCAGGGAACACTTGTTAAGCTAGTTCCTAGGAGTGATTCAGCTGCAAATCTAATATGGCCTGCCTTATGTTGACTAAGAATGAGGATTCCACCTGACCTTGCCCTTGGATAGGTCTCTCATTCTGTAAGCTTTAATGCGCTACCCCTTCATTATCCCCCCTAACAATGCCAGAGGCAATTAGTTCTGGGTGGGTAACACTCCCTACGGAATTCCAGGCCAGGGTTTGGCTAGGACATTGGAACATTGGTAAGGTCAGAGAGTAATGTCCGATTTTCTTTTTCTAGCTGTAAATAAATCATATCTTGGTGGGTACCTAGCACACGAGTACGAGGACATATCTGGGCTTCCTCTGAGTTAGGGGTTCCAGGCGACAATGCGGGGAGAGGAGACTGACTTTCCTTGAAGTTTTCGCATTAAATACTGCTGTCACGCAGTCTGTGTGGCAATTCTCAGCAATATGGTGGCTGTAACCTTCAGGACACCCCTTAGGGCTGTGGGAAAGAAGTCTGAAAGCACGAGTGCAAGAGTAAATAAGTCAGTATGAGAACTGTTCTTTGTAGGATTTCCCAACTATGCAAAATATAAGGGTGCAATATGAATTACATGAGGGGCTTCAGGGACCTGAAAGAACAGGGGCACTCATGAGCCAGCTTAGATAAGGAGACATGATTTTGTCAATAGAAGAAAAAACCTGAATCAAGAAAGGGAAAGGAATATTAAAAAACAAAAACCCTAGAGCTCACAAAGCTAAATACAAAATCTATAGTTCAAATAATAAAGGGGCACTAGGAAGTGAAATGGAGCTGGATCAAGGAGATAAAGAGATTTAGGGTGTGGTCATCTCAGGGCTGGATCCCACCCAGTTAGGCTATTGTGTTTACAAAGGCAAGCTGACTACTGAGTTCAAGGTCTGTCTACAGAGCAAGTTCCAGACCAGCCACGCTTAGGCAGTGAAGGAGTTGGAAAATGAAAGCTAACTTTCTCATGTAAAAATAGCCTTTATGTCTAGATTTGGCAACTACAAGCACTGTGCCCAACGAACCACACAGGACTTATGATAAAAAAAAAAAATGTACTTGCTGTCTTTTTCTAAGAATCAAGGGGTTAAGGTCATAAAATGCTGATTTATGGGATAATCAAAAGGGAACCTTGTGGAGAGCTGCAGTGCGCCACACCTCAAAGATGGCGCTGGCCTCTGCTCCCCTCCCCCTGCCAGCCCAACACAAAGTAAACAAGCCCTTTCTTGGTTATGGGCTGAGTCAACTGGCTTGCTTCTGCTATTTGGGTCTGTTAGATAAGGCCACGTGGCTTTACTTGGGTGGCTGACCATACAGTATTTAACCTGTGGGTTGGCTCTCCTTGTGGTCAGAAGATTCTTCAAAGGTTCCTGAATAAACTGCATGAGAAGAGCTCGAGTGTGTGTTGCATCATTCTTGTTGGTCGAGGGTGGTCGCGACAGAACCTGGAGTAAATGACTGAATTGGTATGAAAATAAAAGACTAGGCTTTGGTCTGCAAGGAGAGCTACCTAGAGAACTAACACAGCTCTTTTAGAATTTTGTCTAATAGGTTTTCTGACTTTGGTTGTAAAACCCATGAACTACCCAAAGACGTGTTTAGAGAGCTATCTCAAGCAGACCACAGAGCTGTCAGCTTGCACACCATCATTGACTTTGAGTCATTCTTTACCGCTCCCAAACACCCCTTCCTTAGGACCCTCTCCCAAGCCAAGGCTGGTGCTTGGCAGTTATTGTTGCATTGCTGTTACTTTTCATTGTTTTATTTGATACTTATAGTGGTTTCAAATCCTCTCAATAATTGCTTCCACACTTGTTTTTCACACTAACAAACATATTTAAAAACAAGTTTGTTAGTAATTCCAGATACATATGCATAAAATGTCATGAGAAGGAAAAAAAAAGACAGGCACACAATTTCAAAGACAACATCTACTGTAGCCACTTTTCCATGCTATAAAGAGATACCACTATCAAGGCAACTTATAAAATAAATTATTAGGTTCTTACTGTTTCAGAGGATTAGAGTCCATGAGCATCATGGCAGGGAGCTAGGCATCAGGCAGGTATGGCACTGGAGTACTAGCTGAGCACTTACATGTTGAGATTACAACCATGAAGCAGAGAGCCAACTGGAATAATGTGAGCATTTGAAACCAGTTGATTCACCTTCTCCAGCAAGGCCACACCTCTTAATCCTTTCCAAACAGTTCCACCAACTGAGGATTAACTGTTAAACATATGAGCCTGTGGGCCCCATCTTTGTGGATCTGCAGTTTGCCTTGCTGCTGGGGTGTCAGGACATTGCTTGGGGAGGCAAAACACGGGTGTGAGGCTAAGTTCCTTCCTTGCTGCCATTGGGATGCCAGGCTCATGGGAAACCTCACTCAGGGGGGCAGTGAAATGTAGGCTAAGATAGGATACCCAGCCCATGTTTCTCTGAGTGAGAAATGGCCTGGGCTGGGACCAAGGCTGTGACTCACAAATTCCCAGGTACCCAGATGTTGCTGGGAAACGGGGAGGAGTTGAGGAGGGGTGTGGAGAGTGGGCCTGAGATGAGCCCAGGGCTTGGGAATCTGGCTTAGCTCAAGGTGTGTGCCAGGAGTACAGAGAGGCCGCCTGTGGGAGACTCAGGTGCAGCTCTGTAAGACGAAGGCTTTCCCCCACAGTGGTAAGAATGAAGGAGACCTTGTTTATTCAAACTTTATTCATGGCAGATGAGGATGCATACAATTTACTTAGGGTGGACCAGAGATTAAATATCTTTTTGCAGGAGGGAATGCCCGGGGAAGGGAAGTTGACTAAACTCCTGGGACCCATCTAGCTATATCATTAGCATGAAGAACTCTAGACTCTATGTTATGTGACTGGTTGTCATGGTCCTCTTAGTGAGGTGTCATGGTCATGTGCTCCAGAATAGGAATCTGGTCAGGAGCAGTTTTAAACATCTACTTTTCTCAGTTATGAGAATTGCCGGGGTTCCCTCATCTTCTCGACCTTACCAGTTTTTCTGTCTGTCTGGTGACACAGTTCTACTTGCCTCACGCATCTTCATTCAAACCACTGCACTGTGGTGTCCTCATATGAGCTGCTTTAAAAGATAATTCACAGATAATGTAATTCATATAATGTAAGGCTAACCATTTAGTCATTGTATATGGAATGACTAAATGGTACATAGTTCAGTATATTATAGTCACCTATTCTATCTAGCATATAAGCATTCCAGTACTCCAAAATGTCTTTACTGATTAAACTTTTTTTTTTTTTTTGGTTCCTGTCTCACCCACCCAACTTCTGATAGTCATTCATATGCATCTTGTCTCCTTGGATTGAATCTACTTGGGATAGTTCACACAAATGGAATATACAATACATGAAACCGAAACCATAAAACTAAAATAATCTTCTAAAATTAATGCACGGAATGCAAATTAAAATGATTGTACTTGCACTTACCAATGAGCAATAATTTTTTTAAAAGATTTATTTATTGTTATATGTAAGTACAATGTAGCTGTCTTCAGATGCACCAGAAGAGGGCATCAGATCTCATTACAGATGGTTTTGAGCCACCATGTGGTTGCTGGGATTTGAACTCAGGACCTTCGGAAGAGCAGTCGGTGCTCTTACCCACTGAGCCATTTCACCAGCCCAATGAGCAATAATTTTAATACATGAAATAAAAGTTAACTTTAACTTGGTGAAATTAAGTTGTTGAATTTATTGTGATTGTAAAAGTGGAAGTATGCTTAGTATGCTAAACATTAAAGAAAGTGGGAAATCTTGCTTTTACTTAGGTCTGTTTTTAGCATAGTTTTGCTATGTTGTCCAGGCTAGCCTTGAACTCATACTTGGTCTCCCTGGTAGCTAGACTACAGAGTGTAGCAGCATGCCCAGTTCTAGCTCATTTTTTTTTAAAGAGCAGTAGCACAGCCCTAATTTTGGACCTATCGTAAACAGTGCGGTCTGTTTAAGAGTGCTTGTTTTCTCTAACCACTTGATAGAAGTGGCACATCCCTAGTTGTGACATTCAAATTTCCTTCAGACATATGCACTCTGTGGTGAGGGTGAGATAGAGGTGGGGGTTACTGTTAATTAAAACAGCAGAAGTGCCAGGCAGTTACACTGACTAAAATGTTTTCTTTCAAAGTTACTTCTTAGTCTCTTATTTATCTGAAGGGCTCCATTCCACATAACAATGTTGCATGGTTTCTTTCCAGTGGTGTGCTGGGTTTATAGAGGTTAGAGAAACAGCATAATAAAAATAGCAGTACACAGAGCTAAACCTCAGCCTGGGGGTAAAGGGAGACAAGGACCCTTCCCTCTACCCACTCCTCCCTCTGCATTCATCCGAGGCCCATATCTTCCTGGAAGTATCATCTACCAACCACAGTCACTGATGCTGGCAGTATAGCCATTGTCAGCCACACCTTAGAGAAAAAGTGTAGCAGAGTGACTTGGGATGCTGTGCCACATCCATGTTGCGGCGTAATAACTGAATGTAGGAAGCATGTAGATGGGGCATTACTGCCTACTGACTGCCACTGTATACAATCTTGTCGGGCACTGATGAATAGTGTCTAGAACACTTGTCCAAATTCCCATTTGGGAATTGGGAACTGAGAGTCATGGTTAGCTCACTGCCAGCATCTGGAGTCAGTTTTTCTTTGGAATGAGGGCAGTGAAGTTGATTTGAGAAGGCAACACAGAAATTTAGTGAGGTAAAAGCAAAGAGGGCTGGCGTGGTGGCTCAGTTTGTTAAACATTGTGCAAGCATGAGGATCAGAGTTCAATCCCCAGAACCCACAAAAAAAGTTAAAGTAGGGGCTGTGCTTGTAATCCCAATTTGGAATGAGGGGTGGGGTGGCAGGGGGATCCAAGGGGCTTTCTGGCTAGCCAGTTTGTCTAATTAGCAAGTTTCTACTTCTCTGTGAGACATCCTATCTCCATGAATAAGGTGGATGGCTCCTGAAGAGTGAACCTGAGGTTGTCCTTTGGCCTCTCTTCCCTGACACACACCCACATGCACACTCATACATGCTTATGCTACACACACACACACACACACACACACACACACACACACACACTGTGGAGGTCTCCTTAGGCAGCTGACATTGGTTGCCATTCCTCACTCATGACAAGTATGGGTATGTGTTCATGATAAAAAATGTCCCTGAACTTTCCAAACAGGTTGCAAGGGTTGTTTCATGTAGGAGACATGCCCCCAAACCATTGGGTGGTTTTCTGTCACTGCACATTTATATTGGAAGTGTTGAGCTCATTGTTTATGTCCCTATACAAGTTACGGGGTTATGCGGTAGAATGGATTTAGTGGGGACATTTTTGACATTCATCACAAAGGTGGGGCAGATGTGTCAAGGTTAGACCCTAAAATACATTGTTCTGGGGACCCAGTGGCCAAACATGGGAGAGTGGCCATTGAAGCTTGGTGTGTGTATCTTCATAGGTACATTTTTCTCAGCACTGAGTCTCCAGGGACAGAAAAGGATATGATTATAAAAAGCCTTCCTGCTGGCACTGCTGTTCTGGTGGCTTGTCTCCTAAAATGTGTCCAGGGGTTGCCAAGGAGATTGCCCAATCTGAGACTGAAAGGGGGGTTAGCTAAGGTCCACAGAAGGTTGTTTTTGGTAAAACCCTGAAAACATAGTGAATTTATAAACCATGTTTGAAACCTTAGGCCCCAGGAGAGGGTACGACTTTATTGCTTGTTCTCTTCATTGTCTGAAGGTGGCTCACACTCCAGCCACACCACATTCAAATTTTGGTCACCATGAGGGAAGACAGAGATGTGTCTTTCTTTTTTTCCCTCCTCTTCCTTTCTTCCTTCCTTTCTTTCTTTCTTTCTTTCTTTCTTTCTTTCTTTCTTTCTTTCTTTCTTTCTTTCTTCCTTCCTTCCTTTCTTCCTTCCTTCCTTCCTTCCTTTCTTCCTTCCTTCCTTCCTTCCTTTCTTTCTTTCTTTCTTTATTCCTTTCTTTCTTTCTTTCTTCCTTCCTTTCTTTATTTCTTCATTTCTTTCTCTCTTTCTTTCATTTTTTCTTTCTCTCATTTCTACTTTCTTTCTTTCTTTCTTTAAAAAGATTCTTGGAGTGATGTTAAAGACTCTCAAGAAGTACCATTCACCATTTGACTTTTAGGCTGCACTGGTATAATCATATGGTCATATTTACCTACAGGGGAATCCGAGAAATGTGTCCAGCTAATGTGGGCTTCAGAAGAGGGCGATTTCTTCTGTGGAGAACAAGAAGGTAAACATTGCAGAAGCAGAGGTCTCTTTCAGATAAACTCAGGGAGTGTCTCTTCTCACCTTATCCTTACTAGCTCTAGCCATGTACACTACTTTTTGGAGCTTGGACTAAACTACCCAGTTAAAAGCTGTAGACATCAACAAAAAGGCCAATGTTAGGAATAAGTTACCTCTATGCCCTCCAAATATTGCAGGCCATTGCCATTGCTCTTGAGTTCCCTCCAAAAGTCGATGGTAAGACCCTATTGCTGAAGACAAGACACGCTTGAGTCATGCAACCTGGAGAAACCAAGCTGGTACTGGTCTGGAAGCTCCGTCCGTACTGGCTAGCTTTCATAGTTTTGGAAGGCGCTGTACATGATCTCAGAAAAGAAATCATCAGTTTTATTCAGTTGGGAACCTGGTTTATAGCAGTAAACTGCCTGGAAAGATATGCCAACAGGTGTAATAGTGGCACAAAGGGCATTTCTAGTTGGCTTTAAAGACTACTCTAGCTGGGCAATGGTGGCACACGCCTTTAATCCTAGCACTTGGGAGGCAGAGGGAGGTGGATTTCTGAGTTCAAGGCTAGCCTGGTCTACAGAGTGAGTTCCAGGACAGCCAGGTCTGCACAGGGAAACCCTGTCCAAAAAAAAAAAAAAAAGACTGCTCTATAAGTGGAACCTATACCTGGCACACTTACTGGGATCAAGAACCTGTGGCTAGAAAAAGCTCTGCCGAGGGCTCACTCCTAAATGCGACACTGTAACACTCTCCTTGCCTCCCAAGGTCCAGGTGAAGAGAACAAGCAATTGCTGAGGGCACATTCCTAAATGCAACATTGTATCACTCTCCATGCCTCCCAAGGTCCAGGGATCATCACACTCTTTGCCTCACAAGGTTCAAGGATCGTTGCAGAAGAGTGGCTGGGAAGAATGTGAAAGCCAGAGGTCTTAGCTCATAGGAGCCAGTGGCGGTGGATGACTACAGGGATCGTGTTTCCCATACACAATAGGGCAGCTGCATACACGAACTCACAGTACTTGTGACAGCTCACTCAAGACTGTTCAAGCTCAAGACAAACAAAATGCCAGTGTAGAGTTGGGAGGTAGGCACAAAGTCCCTTGTATATCCGAGGTCTGTTTTTAAGTGATAGCTGCTGAGAGGGGTAGAGTTAAGTTTCCTTCAAGCATCTCTGGGCCCTGGTAGGTGTAACATGCTCTAGTGGATGCTTACATGCCTAAAAGCCTTATAAGTGCTGCTGATGGGACTCAGATCTAAAAGAACGATGAGGTCACTAGGTTGGTTGCTTATAGAATGGGGGATGGATCTGGGAGGAGACGGGAGATGAAAATGCAGTGTGTGAGAGCTTCAAAGAATGAATGAAAAATGCTTTTAAAACTGTGAATATCGCTGGGCAGTGGTGGTGCATGACTTTAATCCCAGCACTTGGGAGGCAGAGGTAGGTGGATTTCTGAGTTCCAGGACAGCCAGGGCTACACAGAGAAACCCTGTCTCGAAAAACAAAAACAAAACAAAACAAAACAAAAACCCCCCAAAACTGTAATTATCAATGATATGCCACATGCTGTCTTAGGAGTTACTGTGAACAAGCGGAATGGGTCTGCCTCTGCCCTCAGGAAGCTCACAGGACGTGAAAAGATACACAGAATATACTCAGGAACTCATGATTTTACAGTTAGGAAACAGTCTATTTAATTAAACAAAACAAAACAAAACAAAAGGTCACGTGGTGTTTTTCTAGGACCCTGGTCACGAGTTATGACAGTGTTCTAGTTAAAGTCAGATTAACACTTGCTAAGAACTATCACTCTACAGAACTGTGAGGGATATGAAGGCACAAAGCAGTCTGCCGTTGCTCTGCCTGCCTGGTAGGCGGAGAATGGCCAATGAGTCCTGTTGGAGTTGCTGGAGAAAAAGAGCAAAGAAAATGTGAGCAGAGAAAAGCCTAAGGAGTAGCTGTCAGATGTATAACTCACATAATGTAGAGCCTTGATATATAGAAGTACATATTTGAGAACGATAAAAAACATAGGGTGGTTATTTTCCATGAACATGTGGTATTTATTTTGAACTATGATTTATCAAATGACCTTGTAAATTAAAACCACAGTTTGTTGGTTATCTCTACCTGATTCTCCTGCTTTACCTCCCTAGTCATTCCTTCCGGTTCATATGTGAGGGCCCATGTGGACCCAGACATGCTAATATTCCTATTGCTCAGGAGACATGGTTTAATCTAGGCTAAACTGGTTAGCACAGTCCACCATGGCCACAGGGATTACTTTAATGTTTGGGAGTCATTGTCATTGTCACTGTCATCATCATCATTACATTGTCACCACCTCTACAACCACCACCACCACCTCCACCATCACCACCTCCACCTCCACCACCTCCACCTCCACCACCTCCACCTCCACCACCTCCACCTCCACCATCACCACCTCCACCACCACCACCTCCACCACCACCACCACCACTACCACCTCCACTTCCACCACCACTACCTCCACCATCATCATATTCATCAACACTTTAATAGCATTTGTTGATTTTCTAGGTTCTCAACATCACAGGTATCTTGCGATGACACTACAAGGTGGACACTATCATGGTCCCTTCGGGACTGCTCTGTGTGTGAGCCAGGATGGTCTCTGACCTCAGGCAGCAGCTTGGCTCTGGAATCTGCTCCTAAGGATTTCACTGAGTTGCTCGTGACTAAAGCTGGTCAGTAAGAATAAACCTCAGACTTCAAGTAAGAAAGATGGATGGCTCTCTTCGATGTGTGGTGAGCAGATGTGAGTCCTGGACCGCATCCAGCATCTACTTGCTTCAAGGAAGGCCAGGCTGAGTTCAAGGTCAGTATGTGGAGGTGGCAGAGGGAAAGAACTCGAAACTTGGAGCCAGCGCCTGTATGGTAGGTATTGAGAACTTTATAGTCAGTGAGGAGATAAACTCTTTATTCAAACAATGGAAAAGCACCTCAAAACCACTTGCTTTATTTTTTAAAAATGATGTATAAATACTTTTCTTTCTTTCTTTCTTTCTTTCTTTCTTTCTTTCTTTCTTTTTTTTGGTTTTTCGAGACAGGGTTTCTCTGTGTAGCCCTGGCTGTCCTGGAACTCACTCTGTAGACCAGGCTGGCCTTGAACTCAGAAATCCACCTGTCTCTGCCTCCCAAGTGCTGGGATTAAAGGCATGCGTCACAGCTGCCCGGCAATCAGGGAACACTTAAGGGCAGGAATCCCATGATCAAGAACAAGACAGTTAATGTCTTAGCAACTGTGTCTGGGACATAATTAAGTGATGGAATCAGGTTATTAAGTTTGTTCCATATTTTTTTACCTGCTATGTTTCTTCTGTGATTTTATTACTTAGTTGCTGTGGTATTGATATCACCAGCATCGCCTATAATCAGGGTATCAATAAAGCACACTATAAACTAGAATAAGTTAAATTATTAGAGCTGGCTTCTCATTTTGAGCAAGTTAGCTAAGGCTTCTCTATAGAACAGATCATTGTCACTCTCTGAACATTTTGCCTTGGGCATCAGCTCACACTCTCTAATAACAGTCAGCACTTACTCGGGATGCTGTGAGTGTGAATTCTTTTTTTTATTGTTCTTGTTTATTTTAATGAATTATAATTATTAGTCAGCTAATTGGTAGTAGGGTCTGAGCCCAGATCTTCATACGTGCTAAGCAAGCACACAAATACTGAGCTGTATTCCCAGATCTGATTTCTTTTTAATTGTTGTTTTGAGACAGGATCTCACTTTGTAGCACAGCATGGCTTAGAACTCGCTTTGTAGCCTGGGCTTGTCTTTAACTTGTAGTGATCCTCTTGCTCCATCCTTTCAGGTATTAAAATTACAGTTGTGAGGCACCATGCCTGGATTGAGGCAGGATCTTGATGTGTAGCTCCAATTAACTTCAAACCCATGAGCCTCCTCTTTTAGCCTCCTTAATGCTGAGATCACGGGCGCATCAACCCTGGCAATGTTAACAGAAAGCAGTCAACAGCTGAAGATGCTGAAAGGGAATTCACAGGTACCTTGCTGTTAATGACGTGTGTACAGGACCTTAGCCACTCGGCATGTGTTTATTGAGTCTGCTCTCCACTGAGCAAGTGCCAGGTGCTTGGGATGCAGCAAAAGATAGCGTTTATTTACAGCACTGCCTTGACCGTGTGGAAGTACAGTCCAGCAAGAGGATGGCAGTTATACAGGGTATCCAGTTGTCACGTGAATCAGAAGATCTTCACAGAGGAGGGACAATGAAGTGGATAGATGTCTGAGCAGTAAGTGAGACCAGGAGAGATGATAACAGGTTAGCAAGGGCAGGTTTGCCCAAGAAAGGGTCATCAAGATGATGTCTAAGCTGAGAGACAGCTCACAGAATGAGAGAAGGCCTAACAACCTAGGGACCAAAGCCAGTGACTTACAGGCCAGCTGCTGGTGGCTATGTGGCATGATTTCTAGTGGAGACTTACCTGCCACTTCCCCCAATCCCTCAGCTTGGTCTTCTTACATCCTTTAATTAAAAACTTTTATCTTGCAAAATTAATAATCTTATAGTTACTTGGCCACAGGAAGAATAGTTAAAAATATAATTTATTAAAAAGAACAATAACAGGAGACAGAATCTATGGTTTTGCCCTAAAGAGTTAACTTACTGTCGTTATCGTTTCATTTGTAGACCAAGTCTATACTGCAGATGCACTTACGTAAGAAGGTGTTATCAGTTTGAGATATCTGGGCTTACGAGTTTTGGCTGCTCTTCCAGAGGACCCATGTTTGAGTACCATCACCCGTATAGCAGCTCACAAACTTCTGTAACTCCTATTCCAGGGGATCTGACACATTCTTTCGGCCACATTCTTTCGGCTTTAAATGGTGCGCAGATATACAGGTAAAAGCCTATATGCATAAAATTAAATAAAAAAGTTGATCTTATAGCCTGCGTTTTGTCTTTTTCTAAATGATTTAAAAACATGTATGTAGGTAATGAGAAAGTAGCACATGTATGGAATAACAGGATATAAAATTATAACAAGTTCTCTATTCTAGCCAGTACACTAGACACACATACCTCTCCACAGAGGAAGTGAATGTGTTCTGTCTCTCTTGGGAATGTGCTAATCAGAAGGCTAGATGTGTGTTCAGAGGCCATTGACTCGGGATGTTTCTCTGCTAGTTGATATGCTGGGCTGCTCATTCCTGGGATCAGTGCCTTTAAAGAATAGCAATGTAGGAAACCACAGAATTCAGCATGTTGAATGAACTCCTGAGTAACCATAGTATGCATCCCAAAGTCCTTATCTCATTGATGAGCAGGCCTAGGCTCCAAGAGATGACCGGACATCTTCAAGGTCATATGGCCTCACTCAAATTAAAAATAGTGAGGGGATGGCTAAATAGGCACATTTCTCTGCTGCTCTCTCCAAGTTTCTAATGGAGGGACTGATACTCACTGTTATTACACTGATAGGTTTTATTCAGAGAGAAAACCGAAACGTATGAACTAGGTAAAACAGCCACTATGTTAAAACCTAGGTTAGGACTTAGAAAAGAATCCCATTCTAACTGGAAGTCCAGCTTCATTAAGGAATAATTTGACAGAATTCATGATTTTAATATAAGAACCCATTTTTATGGTTTAAGATTTTCAATGGGCAGTACAAAAACCAGAGAGGGCAGTGTGTGGGGCTGCAGATCCCAGGATCAAGAGCTGACATTTTCTTTTCTCTCTTTCATTTACCATTGCAACCCATAAAGTGTGTTTGTATCATAAAAACAAACGAAAATGGTCCAGCGGGATGGCTCAGTGGCAAAAGGCACTTGCAGTTAAGCCTGAAGACCTTCATTGGATTCTTAGAATCCACGTTGTGCAAGGAGGGAACCAAGGCCCAAAAGTTGTCCTCTGGCTCCCTATGCACCCCTTCTGCATAATACAGTAACACATAAAACATTTAAAATGTAAAGAAAGAAAAACCAAACCAAAAATAGATCTTTCCAATTTTGCATAGTTATAAGAGGTCCTCTTAAAAAACAAACCTTTGCTAATTTTGCATGTCAGTACAATATATAAATATCTGTTTAATCTTTTCCAGGTATTCTATCATATGTATATTCCACAATCAACTTAATAATCCCCTGTTATTGGAAATTTACATTGTTCAAAAATTTTAATATTATAAACTTGGTATAGTAAACATCCTCTACATGTGCCAAATGCCATTTTACTGTACTTGTATATATGCAGTGCGTGTGTGTATGTGTGTCACCTGTGTGTGGAGGCAGAGGCTGGTGTGGTGTGTCTTTCTCAATCGCTTCCCACCTTATCCTTTGACACAGTCCCTCACTGAACCCTGTGAGCTCCGGGGATCTGCCTCTTTCTTGCCCCTCTGTGATAAGGTTACAGGGTTACGATTTATTCTTTTTATTATGCTGCTCTAGTAATGTGCAGCAGGGCATTTTGCTGACTGAGCTGTCTCCTTAGCCTCTTTCCTCATTTTATTCCACTTGGGCAATCTTTGGATCGCTCTCAATTAAACAGGCAAAAGATAAAAATCTGAAAACTGAAAACAACCAACCACTGAAAAACTCAAGATCCCAAAGGACGAGACTTCTCAGGTAGCCTGCGTTTAAGAGGAGGAGAGACAGTAGGGTGTTTCAAAGTCAAAATTCTAAACCATGTATGTTAAGTACAAACTGTGTCAATGCATTCAGCAACAAAGACTGTTTTAAAATTGTATGATAGCTCCCGCCTTTATTTGGAGCACACAAGGAGGTAGAGACAGCTTTCATGGCAGGGTAGTCCTGGGAAGTGAGTTTCCTTGCAACGTGGGCTGCAGCCTTGAGGCATTTCAATAAATGGCATCTTGGACTTCAGGATGCAGAAGGAAGGATAACTGGTTAATGACATAGTCTCAAAATGAGTCAGAAGGCAGGATGGTCTTCAAAGGTGTATGTGCCTGGGCACATTCTATATTACAAAGAAAAATGACTATGTTGTTCAAGTAGCCAAGGCAATAGTGTTAGCAAACCCAAGGATATTTCCTCTTCTTACAAGCTATTCTTCCTGCTGGCATTGACCTGACAGGATCTTCAATAACTTTCCTTGACAGGCATTGACTTGATGGATGGAGCAAATCCATCCTAGAGACTACCAGTGAATTATTTGTAGGTAATTAGGAACAGCTTCTACTATTTTTTTGGGGGGTGGGGGGGAAGATAGCCTCTAGTGGTTTACGAAGTGTCCTTGTATTCAGTGGTAGAACTAGCTAGAAATGAAAATTCTCAAGAGCAGCTCTAGACTTCACATACTTCACTGTGGGTGTCAGGTCAGGAGTCCGCGTGCGTTACCAAATTTTTGTGTGGATTCTGCCGTCTTATCCACCCATGTTTAATGATAAAATTATTTATGTATTTATCATCAATGTTTTCAAAAGTTTTTTTTTTCTCCTTTTTTAAATTATTAAGTTTCAGAAGTTTGGAGAATGTAAAGTTACAAAAAAGTAAGAGATGACTCGGGTTGTTTCAACACATGTCTGTAATGAGATTATAGTTCTTTAAAAAGGAAGCTGGGGTCTGGAGAGATGGCTCAGCCATTAAGAACCCTTTCTGCTTTTGTAGAGAACCGGAGTTAGTTCCCAGCACCCACACAGGGCTGCTCATAGCATCTGGAAACTCTAGCTCCAGGGGCTTCAACACTCTTCTCTTGGGGCCTACACCCTCCACATATACCCTGAAACACTTCGCAAGTAGTTCTGTGCCTGGCACTTTGAAGTGCATGTCTCAGCCAGGGCCGAAGATGTCTTTGTTAAGTGAAACACCTTCTCTGAGGATGAGGAGTCTTGAACTGTTCACAGATGGTCCACATAGTTCTACAGAATTGCATTTACTCTGAATCCCAATGTGATCTGATTCATCTGCATCAGGCTTATTGTGACAAGCTATGATTCCAACCAAAGCAAATATTTTATTAAAAAATATTTCCGAAATGAGATCAAGGTTTTGGTTAAAAAACTTAAACAGGAAGTACTATGCTGTGCACACACTGAAAAACTAATTTTTTTTCTGATAAAAATTACCATTATAGCTTGTTAATGTTTTCAAGTTTTGAGAAACCGCCAACTGTTATCCAATGTGAGTACATCTGCTTTTGTACACAGTAGCAGTGAGATACAAAGCTCTTCCTCCTCCTCACTAGGACTCCATGGGTAGCTCTGTATGAGTGTAGTGTCCTGTGGGGATTTCAATTTGCATTTTTCCATGGCTAGTGGACATGGATGTCTTTCCGTGAACTTCTTGCCACTTGCTTATCTTCTTGCTCATCCAGTCAATATTTTACTAAAAAAAGGAAATGCACACATTGACCCATATAAAAATGTGTATTCTTACTCTGGGCTAAACTTGGTTTTTAAAACCTTTTTTGTGTAAAGTACAGACCCAATGACTGTATTTAGAGATGGATCTACAAGGAAACAACTTAAGGCTAAGTGAGATTGTAAAAGTGATACCCCAACACTGAAGGGCTTGTGCTCTTATAATAGATCCCAAAGTGCTTGCTTCCATGAACACTCACACAAAGAGAGTACACAGCAAGGTGGAGGGTGACTGCAAGACAAGACGCTCCTCCTTAGGATTGGACCTTGCTGGCATAATGAACTTGGACTTCCAGTTCCCAGAAAAATGTCTACCATGTAAGCTACTTAATCTATGTTCCATTATGGCAGTCTGGGCTGACAAGGATGAGCTTAGTCACTTTATTTGTAATGCTCAAAATTGGAAAACATCCAAGTGAATAAAAAATATACATACAGACATGGTGTGTGTCTGTGTGTGTGTCTGTGTGTGTGTGTGTACAGCACAGATAAATCTCAGAATAATTGTACTGAGTGAAGCAAAGCAAACGTGAACACACACACACAGAGACAGACAGACAGACAGACAGACACACACACACACACACACACACACACACACACACACACACACGAGAGAGAGAGAGAGAGACAGAGAGAGAGAGAGAGAGAGAGAGAGAGACTGAGATTTGACATCGTGAATCCATTATATGAATTTAAGAAAATGTAGATAATCTATAGTGACAGAAAGCAGATCTGTGGTTGCCTGGGAGGGAGGCATGGGGAGGTATGTGAGGGTGGGAATCCGAGCATGTTAGAGTAAACTAGAGACGGCGCATATATCATATATTTATCAGTGTGATTGTGGTCACAGTGTATGGGTGTGTATATGTCCAAATGTAAGTTGTATACTTTAAATATATGTAGCTATGGTGTGTCGGTCATAGTCAGTAATGCTGCTAAAAATGTGGAATTTTCTTATCTATAGGAAGCTTCAGTTTTGTTTTAAACAGGTCTTTAATGATCTTATCTCTAATCTCTGATAAAGAGATGGAAAAGAAAATGTGTGGAATGCCATGTCTTTGCAACAGAATTACCATCAGTTTTGCCTTTCACTAGGAAAAAATACCAAAGCAAAGAATCTTAGAACAGGTAGATGACTGAGAACCCACAACCGAAAGACAAAAGGCTACACTCAGGATTTTCTCTTTTTCTTTTTCTTTTCCTTTTTTAGCTTTTTACAGGCATCGACGGTTATGCTACATGTTGTGGTAAAGAAAGAAAACCATTAAGGTATAGTTCTTTTCATTTCTTCCTCTCTCCCTATTCCTCCTCCTCTTCCTCTTCCTCCTCCCCCTACCCCCACCTCTCTGTGTGTTTTTTTTTTGTTGTTGTTGTTTGTTTTTGTTTTGTTTTGTTTTGAGACAGGTTTTCTCTGGAACTGTCTGGAACTCACCCTGTAGACCAGGTTGGTCTCGAACTCAGAGATCTATCTGCCTGCCTCTGCCTCCCAAGTGCTGGGATTAAAGGCGTGCACTTTGGCCATTAAAGACAGGAACGCTGCATTACAGAAAAGCCTCCAGAGTGAGATGTTAAAACCCAGATGTTTAAGTTGGATAAAACGTTTACAGTAGAACTCAAAGTTGCATATAAAATTTGATTAAAATTTCAAAGCCTGCCTCAAAATCAGAAACATTGGAAGATAAACTAGCGTTTTACTGATAGTTGGGAGATCAGATGTTTCCTGGAAGTTGGGAAAAGTGAAGCTTTATACAGAAGTCCTTCATGGGAAGTCACTGTGTAGACAACTCTATCTAACTGTTGCAAAACTGTTTTTCCCCCTGTGCGGGGGACAGGGTTTTTACTTTAGAGCTAGCTTCTTAGGTTTCTTTGTTATTTTATTTTATTTATTTACATTTCAAATGTTATCCCCTTTCCCGTTTCCCGTCTGCAATCCCCCTATCCCATGCTCCTTTACCCTGCTTCTATGCCCACCCTCCTACCCACTCCCGCCTCACCGCCCTAACATTCCTCTACACTGGGGCACTTCTTAGGTTTTAAGCAAAAAAAAAAAAAAAAAAATTGTTTTGAGTTTTGACTACGCAAGCTAACAAGTGGTAGAAGAGCAAATTCATAGTTGATATCAAGTTCTTTCTCGTTCTAAGTTCACACAGAACAAAAATTCTGCAAGGCACCTAACCCCGCCCCCCTCCACACTCCAATCCGCGATGCGTCAGTGACTTCGACTCACACTAATTCGCTGCTGCCTCCCAGTTAGAGAGCTCAGACTGCACCTGCTCCCAGGGCCGGCGGGGGTCCTGGGTCTTCCATCCTCGGATTGAATTGCTTGTGCATGGTCACGACGACCCGCCAGGGGTCACTGTAGCCTCAGAGCTATTGTGCCCACCGGTGCCTGGCTCCGGCTGGCCGCGCGGAGGGCGTGGGACTGGGACTGCAGAACGCAAGGGTCGGAGCAGAACTGCGCCTTGCCTGCCCGGAGCAAGCCTTCCGGTCTCCCTGGGAAACGAACGCGGTGACCTCGCGACAGCCGCGCGGCTCCCGCAGCGCACGCGTTCTCTCCGGGACCTGCAGGCACCCAGCCCGACTGACCACCTCCGCCTCCAGCTGAGACCCCGCCCTGAAGGGGGGCGCTCGGGTCACCGTCCCCTGGGCTCCGGCTTCAGTTCCGAGGCTTTTGGCCGACGCCCCGGGCCGGGGCCGGCTGTACCTGGGCTGCTCCCGCCCAGGGCTCCGCCCCGCGCGCCACCAAGAACTTTCCCTGGAGCCTCAGAGGCCTGGCGCCCCGAGTCTTGCCGCGCCACCCGTAGGTCCTCCGACGCCCGGCTTTTCCAGGACGTTCGGGAAAGAAAGCTTGAACTTGGCCATCTCCGCGGGATGAGTTCGGGGACCCTCGGACGGAAGCTGCTGCCCGCGACCAGCTGACCTCCCCAGGTTGGTTTCGATGAGGAGCCCTGGTCGGTCCCCGGGCTGTGAGAGTGGCGGAGGGAGTGGGGACCTTCGCGGCTAGCCCTGCGTCCCAGACTGGGGGTAGTGCTCACCTTCGCGACACAAAAGAGAAGCTGAGCGCTCTCGGCTCTGCCTTTCCCTGTAAGGGGCTGCGGGGCGGGGTCGGCGCTGGAAGTGAGCGCCTGATGGGGACTCGGGAGCTGGGGCAGGGGAATCGCTCTAGTGCTAGCTAGCGTTGGGCTGGCGCTGTGGAGCACCGAGGGGGCGTCAGAGCCCAGGGAGGGTCTGGAGGGCTCGTCCCGCCCTTTTGGTGTCTTCGGCCAGCTGACCTTAGCCAGGCGACTCTTGTTGTCCCCAGGTCGCCGCCCCAGTCTTCGGAAGAGGAGACGCAGCCCTAGGATGCGCGGGGACGCGCCGCCCCCGGTTCCCAGTTCCGCGGACGCTTCCCGGGCCACTCCGGGCTCCTGACGCTCCGGGGCGTGCTCACCCTCCCGCCTCCGCCCTCCGAGCTTCTCGGGGTGCCCTCGGCTCGACCGCAGAACCCCAGATCTTACCCACCCCCCACCCGGGGGCCCCACCCAGACCCGCGCCTCTCGTCCTCTACACGGCGCGCACAATAAATTAATGCTTCGCGCTTGAGGAGAGGCGGCGGCGGGCGCCGCGGTCGCTGCTCTCGCCTGGCTGGAGACGCTTGCAGCCGACATGGGCTGTTTCTGCGCCGTTCCGGAAGAATTTTACTGCGAAGTTTTGCTCCTGGACGAGTCCAAGCTCACCCTCACCACCCAGCAGCAGGGCATCAAGGTAAGCACAGCCCGGGGCGCGGTGCGGGGGTCCGTGACGTGGGGGTCCGCGGCTTTGTCTCAGGCTGTCACCAGTCCGACCGGGCCACCGCTGGAAAGGCAAGGCAAGCAAAGCAGTCCCCGGCCTCAAACCGAGGAGGTGGGTCTGTCGGGCTGCGCTAACTTGGAGTTGCTTAGAAAAGTAACTTTGGTGTCTCGTAGGGTCCTCAATGCCCCAACTTCCAGCAGCAATTCGAGATAGAGGGACAGGGACAGACCGCACCCCCCTCCCCGTACTCCCCCCGTCCCGCCCCCCACCTCCGGGCTTCCTCAGAAGCTCTTAGGCCCCTCGCAGCTCCCAGACTGGCGCAGAATTGAATGGACAGGCTGCACCCCACTCGGGTGCTGAAGGCGTGCTTCTTGGCTTTGTGGAAGCCTTCCTCCCCCAACCCCCCTTTTCCCTGATAAGTGTTCTTGGGGAAGCAAACCAGTTCACTCCCTCGCTGAAACATTAATCAGGTCGTGGTGATCGTGCTCCTCCGATTTGTAGCTGGGTAACGTTACGTTTGTCCCGAAAACAATTTTCCTTCCCGCAAGAGAGCTGTTTTTTATCTCCATATTTAAGTAAGCGTCTCACAGTGCAAATCGTAATCGGTTTGCTCCTGTTTGTAGTCATTAAAAATGTATTGCTGCTTCTAACCTTGAGAACCCACAGAAAAGCCTGCGAGCTTGCACCGACCCACTTCCTTAATTTTAACGAGTTCATCTTTCTGGACCTGACAACCTGAGGATGCACCTGCGCGTTGGTTTCGCTTTGTGCAGCAATCTAACTACGGAGGAGCTCCGAAGACGCGTGTGTTTTGTTGGTCTTTTCCCAGCGGTATTAAATTGCCTAGGCATTTTAGTTCAGGCAGCCTTGGAGTCTGCACGTGCCCCGCCCCCGCCCCCCAGCTGTGGGGCGGGGAATTGAGTGAGAGCCACAGACGTTGTCCTCTCCTCTCTCCTTGTCTTTCAGAAGTGAACCACGTGAGGTCAGTTCTGGGCATTTCTTTGGGAGAGTCTGCCTTGATTACCTTTATGCCCACCAGAAAAACGATTCCTGGCTAGAAACCTTTCCTTGGATGTTGCCAGTTTGGACATTCGGAATTAGGATTGCAGAAGAAAGTCAAACGTGACCAATTAAAGCTAAAACACTTAACCTCTTGCTTTGGAAAGTCGTTTTGAATGTTGGTCCTCAGGAATTATAATAAGCAAAATTCAATCAAATTCTCACCTTTAGGTTTTCCCCAAGAGCAACAAACCGATATTTGTAGGGCCAGCATTCGTTTTATATTTTTAACTTTTCGTGTTGTCAGACACACCCCCTCATACTCTTAAGAAAGCAGGGGAAAACCAAACCCTTATTGTAGGCTACAATGGAACATTTCGTGGTGTGGTAAGTGAACAACATAGGCCGAAATAAATCAAAACAATAACAGCAAGGACAGTTCTTGTGAATATGTGCAGAGTCCCTGGAGTGGGCGTGGAAACAATCATCGAAGGTTAAGTTATGATCGGATGCTAAGCCGACAAAGAGATCTTTCTGAAGTGCAAAGGGTGAATGCATCTGGAATCTAGAGTCCTCTGCTGCAAGAGCTTCCTGTTTAATCATGAAAGCGTGCCTCTGTCAGCTGTGGTGAGGGTAGATTATGCTGTCAGGAGAGCAGCCAAGATGTGGGATCAAATGGAATAAGTTTGTTAGAGAAACACGAATCAAAAATCCTGATCCATGCTTATTTTTAATAACTCTGTTGTATTTACCTTGTTTCACAAATGGGTTGAAAATTGGTGAGTGATTCAAAGGCAGAACAAATTCAAAATAGGTTATTCTGGCTGAATGCTGGGCAGCAAATCAGTATTTAAAGGGGGTTCTGGTTGGGAGGTAATCATTTTCACCACAAGCCTGGCCTCCTTTTGTGTCACCAAAGCATGCCATGCTGATTTTGATGTCCGTGTGTGTAACACAGATGTTGTCTGCTGGAGTTAACCACATCATCTGTAGCTACCATACTTCTTTAAAAACGAGTACGTTAGGACACATCTACCTGTGGTCTGTACTAAACTAAGCATGCTTATATTTACCAAGGATAAAAGGTCTGCCATGTAAATGATACTTAAATGTTGATTGAACATGTGTGCTATTCACAGTTGACTTAAAAAAAAACATTCTCTTAACCTTCCTATGTTATGGCATATAGATGCAATTACTATTACATGTATATTTGAATAATGCTTATTTATTTTATGTGTATTGGTGATTTCCCTGTGTGCATATCTAAGAGGGTGTTGGATCCCCTTGAACTGGAGATGATTGTGAGCTGCTATGTGGGTGCTGAGACTTGAACTCAAGTCCTTTGGAAGAGCAACCAGTGGTCTTAACTGTTGAGCCATCTTTTTTTGTCCCAATTAATGTATGTTAATTAGGTAAATTTAGCTTCTACTTTAGTTCACAAGTGAACAATTAACTTTAAAATCAGTAATCAATAGCTGCTATTACAGAGACCTCGGCAGTAATTTACTTGGTGATTGGCTATCGCTAAGACAGTCAACATTAATGGAAGGTCCAAGGGTTTCTAAGGGAAAAGAAGCCTGCATACCTCTATTTGAAAGCAGAGAAGAAATGTGTCTTAGTCAGGGTTTCTATTCCTGCACAAACATCATGACCAGGAAGCAAGTTGGGGAGGAAAGGGTTTATTCAGCTTACTTCCATATGGCTGTTGATCACCAGAGGAGGTCAGGACTGGAACTCAAGCAGGTCAGGAAGCAGGAGCTGATGCAGAGGCCATGGAGGGATGTTCCTTACTGGCTTGCTTCCCCTGGCTTGCTCAGCTTGCTTTCTTATAGAACCCAAGACTTCCAGCCCAGGGATGGCACCACCCACAAGGGGCTCTACCCCCTTGATCACTAATTTAGAAAATGTCCCACAGCTGGATCTCATGGAGGCACTTCCCCAACTGAAACTCCCTTCTCTGTGATAACTCCAGCCTGTGTCAAGTTGGCACACAAAACCAGCCAGTACAAAACGTCTACATTTTCTGGTCTTAGAAATACAGAAATTGGATGAAAAAGATTCAGGGTTTTGTGAGTAGTCAGGAAGAGAAAAAGCTTAGGCCAGCAGCACGCCTGAGATTTAAAGTTCGGAAAATTGACAAAAGTTCAACTCCTGTTGAAAGCAGTATGCTAGGAAGACTGGAAGGAAAGTAAGAATGATGACGAAGAAGAGCTGAGAAACCAAAAACATAGTCATAATTATGGGCGAAAATAGATCCCCAACTTTACATTGTACTCTTATGTATGCAGCTTACAATATGTTGAACACACACCACTCAGTACTTCCAGGACTGTATGGCTAGACCGTGTTTGAAAAGCTCAAGTTTTAACTTCATGCACTTGATGTGATTTTTTTCTTCTTGTTTTTTTTTTTTTTTTTTTTTTTTTTGTTTTTCGAGACAGGGTTTCTCTGTATAGCTCTGGCTGTCCTGGAACTCACTCTGGAGACCAAGCTGGCTTCAAACTCAGAAATCCTCCTGCCTCTGCCCCCCAAGTGCTGGGATTAAAGGCGTGCGCTACCACCACCTGGCTCTTCTTGTATTTTTATACTAACCAAAGTATTCTCGGGAATTAAGTAGAAATAAAAACAAAGTTAAGCAACACCAACTAGCTCATTTTCCTCTGAAATTAGAACAGACAAAAAATATCGATAAAAATTATTTTTTAAAAAGTCCTGCTTAAGGGCTGATGAGATAGCTCTGGGTAAAGATGCCTGTTCAGCATCCCTGGGATCTGAGCTTGGTCCCTGGAATAAGGTGAAGGAGAGACACAGCATACAGAGTTGTCCTCTAACCCCCACCTGTAAGTTGTAACACACACCTTGCCCCATTCTTCACAGATGCACACCCACACGATCAGAAAAGTTTTGTGGTGCCCCTTTTTTCCTATTCTCAAGTGAAGATCTGCTGTCCTCTTCCGCCTTCTGAGGGCACCAGGCACACACACGCTGTACACATTATACACATGTAGCCAATCACACACATGAAAATAAAAACATTAAAAAATATAAATAAAGCCGGGCGGTGGTGGCGCACACCTTTAATCCCAGCACTTGGGAGGCAGAGGCAGGCAGATTTCTGAGTTCGAGGCCAGCCTGGCCTACAGAGTGAGTTCCAGGACAGCCAGGGCTACACAGAGAAACCCTGTCTCAAAAAACCAAAAAAAAAAAAAAAAAAAAAAAAAAAAAAAAAAAAAAAAAAGAAAAAGTACAAATAAGGACCACCAATTTTGGATGAAAAGTATTCACGTGTTTTGTGGGCATTTGTTATTTTGGGTTTGTTTGTTTTTTGAGCAGGTTCTCACATTGCATCCCAGGCTGACCTTGAGCTCAGGACAGTTCTGCCTTTCCGTCCTAAGTGGTGAGGTTAGAGAACAGGCAGGAGACACCACATGCAGGCTATGTTTTATTTTAATAGGAGGAATTTTTACTGATCCTATGTGGTTTACTTCAAAAATTTCTTGTAAAAATCTGAACACTAAAAGAGAAATATCTTTGGTGCTGGAGAGATGACTCCGCGGTTCAGAGCGCTTCCTGCTCTTGCAGAGTACCACAGTTCAGTTCCCAGAACCCATGTGGCACCTTGCAACCATCTGCAACTGTAGTTCTAGGGGACACCTTTTCTGACGTCCACAGACTCCACCCACATACACTCGGCTGCATACATGTCCACATAAAATAAGTAGTAAAAGAGAAACGTCTTTGCATTTTTGTTATGATAATGCATTATCAGTTAGAAGACTATCTGTAGCTATCACATGCAGACATGTGAGAGAAGCTTGGTAAAACATTATTTTGTGTGCATTAGTTGAATCGTAGGTTTTGGATTTATTTAAGTACAAAATTACCGATTGAAAAGTTAGTTATTGGCCGGGCGGTGGTGGCGCACGCCTTTAATCCTAGCACTTGGGAGGCGGAGGCAGGCGGATTTCC
>NW_022196895.1:29850571-29905826 GCF_008632895.1 Mastomys coucha | reverse complement strand
TTTTTCATTGGAGAAAAAAAAAAAACCAAGACAAAACCAACCCTGTGTTCTGGTTGGAAGCATTTTAGTACAAGATGATAATTGCAGATCTTATGTGTTCAAAAAAAGTATCATTTACATAGAAAATAATTTTCTGTTTAAAATTTAATTAGGAAAATGAAAGACAGTATGCTTTTTCTGTATCCATTCTGGGGTTACTTAGAGGTCTGCATTCTTTCTTTGGAGGTAACCTCACTTGACAGGCAGGAAATCGTTTTCATCCAGTCCCTTACTGGACTCCCATCTGTGATCGAAAGACCCCAGTTTGCATAAGCTATGGGATGCGTGCTCAGCCCACACCGAGCTTTTAGCTATTTGTTCTATACTACTATCTCTTTAGACTGTTCAAGGGAAAATTTCCCCTACGGTTGGCCTCAGTTTTTGAGTAATGTTTGTTCTGGAAAACTTTGGTTCTCTGAGCAGGGAGAGGTAGGACGCTCTCCTTTTGTTCTTTTTGAAAGCAAAACTTGAATGTGGTTCAAACTATTTTTCTGGGTTGTTATTTGGGGAACAAAAGATTTCCAGAGGACAAAGTCACTAGGTTTGATCGGTCCTACGAATTACTATGCAGATATGAAAAAGATTAATATTTTTATTTTAGTAATGTTTGGTCCTCTGAGTGAACACTAAAGTACTTATTTCTTTCTTAGATGTGATGACTAAATTATTAAAACTAACATGACAGTGAGATAGGAATTCAATTAACTTAAAAAAAAAAAAACTACTTCTGTGTTTGATTATTGCCTGTGTGTATGTCTGTACTGGTGCCCAGGGAGGCCAGACGAGGGTGTTTGCTTCCTTGGAAGTAAAGTTACAGATGGTTGTGAGCTGCCATGTGAGTGCTGGGAATTGAACCTGGGTTCTCTGGAAGAGCAGCCAGTGTTCTTAAGCCCCTCCATTAACTTAAAAAATGGTTTTAAGATGCAGCCTAGACTCTATCCAGTTTCAAGGTACAGTTCATCCATTCGCTGTTAGGTACTATTACCTCCTACCCATCCCGAGGTTCCTGAGTCAGTCCTGGAAATCGGTTTTGATTCTTTAATCAGAAACTTCCTAGGGAACCCTACAAAAGTAGTTGTAGGTAAGGTTTTAAAGTATATGTGTCTCATGTATATGTGTCATATATATAAGCACTAGAAAGAAACTTGACATCCCAGAGGCTCAATTCTACCCTCTGTAAAGTAGCCACCTTACACATTCGTTGTGGCCAGTGTGCTCAAACTGTTAACGTCGCTCCTCTCTCTTTCCTGACCTCCCTTTTTGAAGTGGCCTTTCCCTGTCTGGAGAGAAGTCTACTGCACAATCCCCTCACCTGAACCAGCCTTTAAGACTTGAATCAAGTGTCTCATCTACTAAGAACTTCTCAGCAGAACCTGACGAGGCAGGGTTACGCAGCACCCGTCCATACCTCACACGGCTCTGTCTCCGTGCCCAGCACACTACAAGCATTATTTCTGGACCCATCTGCCTCTTCCTGTAGCTTGCGAGCCCGTGCCTGTGATTCCGGCAGCTAGAGCTGTATGCTTCATGTAATAGATGCTTATTAACTATAATTTGAATGGAAGGAAGAATGGAATGCTCCAGTTGGAATGGGCTAGATTGAAAATCTTTACTATAGATAATGACATTTCTTTGCCATTTTATTTTTACTAGAAAAGACCGCAGAATAAAGTGAGTTCCACTGTGAAAGAAATCTGTTGCCAAGATACTGTAATTTTTATATTGATAATGGGCCGAGAACGAGAGGATTCGGTGGATTAAGTGCGTGTGGCACACCGAGGAACTGATTGGCAGCTGCTGCAGAAAACATGAGTCACACTATTTCTTTTCTTTCTTTCTTTTTTTTTTTTCCCTTGTAGAAGGGGTGGGGAGAGAGGAAAGGAAGAGACCAGGGACTCAGTGTAGCCTGGGCTGGCTTCAAAGTGACTGTACCTGAGGATTTCCTTGAATTTCTGATCTCCCATCTTTACCTCTAAGGTCTTAGGTCTTTCCTTTCTCTTTTAAATGTAACATTCTCCTTCCAACTTGAGTCTTTTAGAAGAAGCACAGATTTCACTAATCCCCACAAGAGTCTCCTGTCACCTAGATTGAGAACAGTGCTGGGTAGCGTCCCAGTGTGGGTTGGGATACTGAGGGAGCTCGGCTTCAGTGTTTTAATCTTGCTTGTCTACTCATTTTACTCTTGAAGCTGTGTAAACCCGATTTGGCACTGTTTTCAGCCTTAATAAAGGGTTTGTGTGGAAATAAACCAAACAAACCAAAAAACCAAAGCGGGCTCTCGGAGACTGTTCGGCAGAAGTTACCTCTGACGTTTAGACCTGGGAAGCTGATCTGTGTTGCTCCTGGCCACTCTGCTCTGGGTTGCAGTAACTGGCATTCAGTTCTGCACTGTACATTTTGTTTGTAAAGTCACATATTAAGACTAAATAGACACCTGTTATCACATGTCCTAGGCAAAGGCAAGGTGTGTTAAGTTCAGGAACCAGTCAGTTTACTTTGTGACTCAAGGAGCTGGTAAGCTACAATTCGGAGAGTCTGTTCCATTCTCAAAAAAAAAAAGAAAAAGAAAAAAAAAAGATGGACTTGGGGCCACCTGAGTTGAGTATGCATTTCCTGTTTGTTTTCTTTTTTAAGTGATCAGCCTTTCCTCCTGAATGCTGTCTATTGTTAAGACCTTTTTCTCTGTAACTAAACACCCTTGAAGAGAGATTCCCCAAGGGCTGAAATGGCTCCTCCAGAGGCTGCAGGCTTGAAAGGGCTGGCTGCTCTTCTAACGTGAGAAGTCTGTTTCCTGGCAGGAGAGATTGACACTCCAAGAGGAAGTCTGAACCAGGAAGATGGGGAGCCTGGGAAAACTAGGGATCGCTAGGTGGGAGTGCCGAGGCCCATCCTAGCCCCCTGGGACAAATAGCACAATAGCAGAGAGGTCAGATGCCAAGGGAGGGGTCAGCCAGTTAAGACTGGAAAGGAGTGAAACCAAATTCTGCAGCTTTACAATGGACACCTTCTGAGCCCTGCTAGGAGCAGTCAGTGAGTCAGAGTTCCAGGCTTTGTGTGGAGGGTCCTGTCTGGAGGCCCCGCATTCACACTGGGTCTGTACAATGGTGTATGCCTGTAATCCCAGCAGCCAGGAGGCAGAGGGTAAGAACATTGCTCCAAGTTATCAAGCCAGCCTAGTCAGCATAAGTGAGTTCCAGGATCACCAGGAGCTACACAGTGAGATTTGTGTCACAAACTAAACCAAACGGGAAGCAAACAGCGTCCAGATTTCCACACAGATGGTGACCTGTCTGAAGGCCAGGTTTGTGAGCTAACCACAGAGGTTGTGGTTGTATCAAGGGTCTTTCCCACCTTGCCCTTTATTCAGAAGCAAGTTTGAGAAAGTCTTGGCCCTTGGCTACTTTCAATACCATTTCTCAAAACTGCCTTTTCCCCCACTGTTTCAAAAGCTTAACGTGGGCTCATACTTTGCGCGGAGGCCAGCCTCCCCTTTGGGGTGCTGTTGTAGATTGGTGTGCTATGTGGATGCCTTTAGACCTTCCTCTCTGTGCTCCCCGAGTCATGTCCTGTCTGCCACATGGGGACTACTAACTATTCTTGAGCTAGCCTCAGTTTCCTTATCTATATGTTGAGGAACATCTTACCTGCCTCAGGATGATTGGGAAAATCTGAGAGGAGGATTTTAGGCTTATAAGAGCAGAGCTACTCAATCAGTGACAGTTAATTATGCATACACTATATTATTCTTGAAATATATTAGCTTCTCACTTATAATGTTAATGCTTCCCATTTTGACCCATAAGTGACATTTTGAGGTATCTCTAAGAAGTGTGGCTTGGAGCTACATATCTCAGCAGCTGTTGAGAACTGGTAAGGGCCTGGCTTAAGGCACCAGCAATGCAAAATGGGAGAGGAAATAACATCTGCAAGGTATTTAGGAGGTAGGAACTGTAAGGCCTACAAGAATGTGGAAATGTAAGGCTCATGGCCCAAGAGGTGGAACACATTGTTGGTAGCCATCAGTAACCTCAACTCCTCCTTCTCGTTCCTGACCCAGCTGATCTTCAGTGTAGCCAATGGCCTTGGGAGGAAGTTGGTCCCAGCCCTACCCAGTCCAGTAAGGATGATTATTCTAAAGGTGATGATTACTCTAAAGTACCTGTTGACCCCCGGAGCTGAAGGACTGCACAGACTCATGGTGACTGACAGGCACACCTGCAAGAAAGTGCTTCTGGGAAAGTGAGAGTCTATTTCCCCCTCTAGCACACTGCCATATAAACCCACCTCCTCCAACCATTTGGCTAATGATTAGAGCCCATAGGGCACAGGGACTCCCAAGATAGCAAAGAGGAAAAGACAGAACAGGGGACAGTGGTGTCTCTGATCTGCCCCGAGCCTTTGTTCTCTGTTTCTGGATTCCCTCAGGGTGAGCTAGCATACTTCCTACAGAAGCAGGAGCTCTGTTATTGGGGACCAGTGCATCTTGAGGGAGCGTAGAGTGGAACTGTTCACGGAGCTGGTCACAGGAAGAGAAGAGGTCTGGATACTGGCTGAAGAGAAGTAATGAGGGCATCAGCACCCACGGTCCCGTGCAGTGAGCAATCAGAGATGTAGTGCAGGTAGTGAGGAAGTTGGGATTGAGGTAGGGTGATGCGCCTGCTGTTTGCCTCCAAGGGTTAAGGGCCCTGCTCCAGCATGGGGGCGGGGGTGGGGGTAGCTGAGATGGTGTGTCAGATAGGTAGACCGGAGGCTGTTTTTTCTCTGAAAGGTCTGTAGGTCTGACAGTCCATCCGTGCTCTCCTCAGTATTCCTGTCCCTCTGCCCTCCCTTTTTTCTGCTCTCCTCTCTGCTACTTCCTCATTCTGGTCTTGCAGTCCAGTGGAAGCAGACAGTTTCCAAGTCTCTGAGTGATCCACATTCCTGCTATTCACATCTCTGCCTGGAAGCTCCAGCTCCCCTCTTCCTGGTTGAGAGAAGCCTCGGAATTCCGCTCAGGGCCACCTTCCTGTAGACTTCTCCGAGGAGAGCCCAGAGGCCTCTTTGGATGCTAATCAAGCTGCCCCTTCATTGAGGATGCTTCTGTGCTCTTCTGCCCACCTGGCTGGAAGGGATGTAACAGGATGTGGCGGCGCATTCTGACATAGGCATCTGCCTCCAGTCTCCTTAACCCATGTGTCAGCACCGCCAGTGTGGCCAAGTCACCTTCTCTGAGTGTTCATCCTTGTCTGTAAAATTAGGGCCAAGCTCTCCACCTTGTCCGGAGCTGTTGTATGTGAAACTCATGGGTGGTAGCTGCTGTTAGCAGGCTGCAAAGCTGCAAAGCCTTGAGGGAGGGGACTAGGCCTTTTGTTATGAGATTCCCGTCAGGCCACTGTGGAATGGTGGTAGGCATTGTTGGATTTGTGTTGATTGGGTGGATTAATCTGAACAGTAGAATGTCCCTCTTCATAGATATAAGCTGATGAGTTTGAAAAGGACATCTCTCCTTTTGGCTACTTTAATAGTAATAATAATAATAATGATATAATAATAATAATAATAATAATAATAATAATAATAATAATGGGCTTTGCAGCTCTTATATTAGTTTTAAAAGCAGCTTCTGAAAAGGAGATGTAAACTACATACACAACATCACCCATTTATAATGTACAATTCCATGTTCTTTTTTTTTTTTTTCAATTCCATGTTCTTAAAAAAGGTATATGCAGAGCTATGCAGCCATCATGGCGGGCAATGTGCAAAGCTCTTGCTCATTAGCAGCCGACTCCCGATTTCCTTCACCCTTCTCTACTTGCAGATTTTAGACATTTCATATAAGTGGTTTCATGTAGTGTGTGTGTGTGTGTGTGTGTGAGAGAGAGAGAGAGACTAATTTTCATGTGATATTTAAAGATCTATCCATAATGTAGCATGTGTCAGTACTTACTGCCTTTATTGCTAAATGATAGCTCTACTGGATATACTATATCTTCCTCATCCTTTTTCTGGTTGATGGGCTTTTGGCTTGGGTTCACCTTTGGCTAGTATAAATGTTGCTGTTGTGATGATTCATACTCAAATGTTTGCATCGATTTATATCTTAATGTTGCCTTCATATATGTCCAAGAGTGGAGGTTTAACAGCATTCGGAAGTACGGGCTGCTTCCGTAATGTCTGCATCAGGTCCGTAAGGGCTTGCGTCCGTGAAACCCAGTCTCCCCTCATCCTTCTGACAACTTTTTATTATCTGCCTTTTTTTAAAAATTACAATCCTAGTGGGTACTAAGAGGTATCTTACACTTAAGGTTTTTAAAAATTGTATTTATTTATTGTTGTTGTATTGTGTGTATATATTGTGTGTGCATGCCATGGTCCATGTGTGGAGATCTGAGAAGAACTTCTGGGAATCTGCTCTCTTTCTGCTGTGGGTCCCACAGACTGAATTCAGGTCACAGGCTTGGCCACAAGCTCCTTTACCTGTTGAACTCTCTTGCCTGGCTCTCGAAGTTGTTTTGATCTGCCCTTTTTCCTGTGACTGGTGAGTTCAGCATCTCTTCTCCTGTTTATTATCCACCTGCATATCTTCTTTAGTGAAAAGTCTATTGGTCTTCTTTGTACATTTTATAAACTGGGCTATTTGTCCCTTATTATTATGAGCTTTAAAGTATGTACACGTCTTACTAGAGACTTGATTTGCGGGCATACACTGCGATTCTGGGGGGATCCTTTTTTACTTTCTTGAGTGGATCTTTTCAAACATAATTTTATAAAATACTTTTGATAATACAATTTATGTTTTTGTGTGTGTGTGTGTGGCTCCTGCTGTTTATATTCATTCTGTTTAAGCAACCATTGCTTAACGCAAGGGATGGAATGTACTTCTGTGTTTCTGTTAAAGTTTTTTTTTTTTTTTTTTCGAGACAGGGTTTCTCTGTGTAGCCTTGGCTGTCCTGGAACTCACTCTGTAGACAAGGCTGACCTCGAACTCAGAAATCCGCCTGCCTCTGCCTCCCAAGTGCTGGGACTAAAGGCGTGAGCCACCACCGCCTGGCTCTGTTAAAGTTTTTTAAGTCTAATGTCTGTGATCTGTTTTCTGTACTTTTAGATGAGACTATATTGTCTCAGAACTGTCTGCTGAGATTTCCTCCCCCTTTTGAATTGTCTTGCCACCACTATAAAAAAGCACAAACAACTGTTGACATAACTATGAAGATTTTCCTGAGCTCTTGGCTCTGTTCTTCTGGTCTCTTATTTATTTTTTTAGTTCCTTGGTGAGCTGGGTGCGTGTCACTAGGAAAAACAAACATGATATTTAAACACTTAATTTTTGAGACAAGCCTTGGGTGGCCTAGAACTTACTATATAGACTCTTGAACTTGAGGAAATCCTCCTGTGTCTACAATCCCAAGTGCTGGGATTACTGGTGTGCCACGTCATGCCTATTTTGAGAAACTGATTCTTGTCAGCTTCCTGGGTGCAGTGCTATTTTCTGTCTGTCTGGCGGTCTGTCCTTCTGTCCATCCGCGCCCCCCCCCCCCCAAATCCTCAAGGTAGAGACACCTGATGCCTGAGGCCACAGCCAATGTTAGCCAGGGGACTCTTTCAGGCTTGGTCCCATTAGTGCATGAAATTTCCCGCGCTTTTCTGTGCAGCCCTGGGTATTGCTCTTTACATTCTGTGAAGGATCTGCCTTTGATCCTTTTCTGTAAGTCACTTGGAGGAGGACTGGAGAGACCGATTTGTATGTATTTTATGAAGTATTTTTCTTCGGCAATTTTGACAAGTGAAGAATATTAGAAATTGCCCGTGACTTGTTCTAAGCAAGGTGAGGTGTGCTTTTCCCCCCAATGAGATGATGTAGATGGCTAGAAGACTCTTTGTGAACACGGGTTTCTATTTCTCAGCATCATTTTCAGCCCTGAACTTGAGGGATTTCTAGCAGGGTTGCAGGTTAAAACCCGGGGAGCCGCCATGGCTTTGCGGAGTCAGTCTTAGATCTCCTGGGACTGAGGGAAATCGTACGTAGTAAATCCTAATGGTCTTGGAACTGGCATGGTTTGAGCTTTTATGGATTTGTCTAGATCATACATTTTTAAAGTCCACAGATACAGCAATCTCCTTTGTAAAGAGAGAGAGCGTCAAGAGCCCAGAATCTAGATAGTGCCACAGCCTCAAAACCATTCCTGCAACCTCATTTTCTGCTTGTTGTTGCTTGTGATAGCCCCTCATTCAGCTGATCAATAATTCAACCGTGTGCCCCTCTGCACACACTCACCCATCCTCACTTCATTTGGCTCCAGAAAGCCTTCCAGAAAGGGCAGAAGGGAGAGTGGAGAAGGGGGCCTAAATTGTAACAGACTGGATTTCACTTAGAGTGGTAGGTCACATTCTGCAGGTGAGGAGCAGGGCTCAGATTGTGGGTCTAGACCTGTGTCGATTCCCTCCCCTTCGTTCTTGCCTTGGTGCATCCCCCACCCCCGACCCTCTTCCTGCTTGCAGAATGGAAGAAAGGAAAGATGGAGAGCTGATCACAGAAGGCAGAGGGCTGGAATTTATCAAAACCATTTAGGTTCTCTGCCCTGCCTATCTCCTGTATTCCCAAGCCCTTCAGCTACTTCTGTCAGATAAGGTCTTCGATCTATGGCTTGTCCTGGTTCCCTGTGTAGTGTGGGTATTTGGATTTGTGGGCCTCTTCCTAGTGAGGTTTCCTCCTTTTAAATTGACATAAGAAATTACTCTGTGGGATTTCTCTTCAGAATGGTGTCATTGCCATGCAGGTCAACTATGTTCGTCCTTTAAAAAAAATCTTATTTGAGAAGTCAAGGATAATTTATTTCATGGCATAGTTTTAGAGCAATGTTGCATGAACTTTTTCATTGGTCTTTATTTTTAAAGCCTTTGTGCTTTTCCTTGAACCCCTACAGCTCCGTGTTGACTCTCTGTAGGAGGAAAAAGTAAAAACTGGTTAGTGATCTTTCTTTTTTTTGTTTTGTTTTTTTTTGAGACAGAGCCCTGGTTGTATTGGACTTGCTTTGTAGACCAGGGTGGCCTTGAACTCACAGATATCTGCCTGCTTCTCCTTCCCAAGTACTGGGATTAAAGATGTGCACCACCACACCCTGCTGACAGTGACCAATCTTATCCTCTGAGAGGAGGTGCAGAGAGGAAACAAAGGTAGAATGGTCTTGTCGGAAGGTTCAGGCAGGCTGATGGATGTTTCCCTTACAGCCATTACTTTGCTATCACTGTGATTATTTTAGATTCTTTGCTATCACTGTAATTATTTTAGATTATTTTTCCCACGTAGTTGCTGTTTACAAGGGTACTTGGAGGATAAGCAGAATTCCCTTGAATTTCTCAAAAAGTCATTTTTTTTTCTTTAAGAAACTTTAAAAAATCTGTTCTCGAATAGTTAGTTATTTGAACAGGTCTTGAGTGTGAGAGTGATTGGGGGTCTGGAACAATGCTGTGTGTCTGTAACAACTTTGTGAACTCAGCTGAATTGGAATTTATTCAGAGCTAATTGTATGCCTAGTAGCACCGGGGTTTCTGTTGGTGATAACAGAATAAGAGGGAGACTTCTGCGCACACGATGTTTAAGTACTAGGTGGAGGGACAGCATTCAGTTATGAATCAATAGCAGATACACACAGGACACTTTGTGTGGGAGATTCCAGTTGTATAGACAGTATTATAGGAAATTGTTTCTTGTATGTCATAGTGGGGTTAATAGACAATGGGGCTTTAGAAAAAAAGTGTTGATTAGGTCTGGGAGTTTTCTAATAGACTTAGTAGGGTCTTTTAAGAAAATAATTACATCATCTGCAAATTGGGGTGTTTGACTTCTTCCCTTCCTATTGGTTTACCTTTACATCTTTTTCTTGTCTAATTCTTATAGCTAAGACTTTTAGCTATATGCTTAAGAAGAGATGGGGAGTGGACAGTCTTGTATCGATCCTAATTTTAGAAGAGTTGCTCTCAGTTTGTCTCCATTTGATATATTGTTGGCTATGCTTGGTTAGTATAGCCTCTATTATTTTGAGATACACTCTACCTATTCCTAAATTTCCTAACACATTTATCATGAAGGCACATTCAATGTTGTCAAATGTTTTTTTTTTTTTTTTTTGCATCTATTGAAATCATTAAGTGTGGCTTCAGTCCTGGAGTTTGTTTAGACTCCTGTGTTTGAATGCTTGGCCACAGGGAGTGGCACTATTTGGGGGTTATAGCATTGTTGGAGTAGATGTGGCCTTGTTGGAGGAAGTGTGTCACTGTGTGAGTTGGCTTTGAGGGTTGCTATGGGTAAGCTCTGCCTGGTGCAGAAGAGAGTCTCCTGCTGGTGGGACAGATTCCTCCTGCTGTCTTCAGTACAAGATGTAGAATTCTTATCCCTCTAGCCATGCCAACATGGACTGAACCTCTGAAACTGTAGGACAGCCTCAGTTAAATACTTGCCTTTATAAGAGTTGTCTTGTTCATGGTGTCTCTTCACTGCAATAAAAACCTAAGAATATGTTATATTTACTGATTTGTGTAAGATGAACCCACCTTACCTTATTGGGTTGAAGCCCACGTGGTCATAATATATAATCTTTTTAATGCGTTACTGAAATTTGGTTTGCAAATATTTTGTTAAGAGCATTTGCATCTAAGGTCATGAAAGAAAGTGTTTAATTTGGCTTATGGTTTCAGAAGGGTAGGGGTCTATTACTACTGGGGTGGGGATCCTGGCAAGAGGTAGGCATAGTGTTGGAGCAGCAGCCGAGGTCTCATGTACTGATCCATGAACAGGAAGCAGAGAACACGTGGGGAATGACCTGAGTCTACTGAAATGTGAAACCCTCCCTGAGTGACACACCTTCTCCAATGAGATCATCCCTCCTAGTCCTTCCCAAACAGTTCCATCCACTGAGGCCCAGGTACTCAAGCCTCATTTGAACCACTACAGCAACACTAGCCAACCTCGACGCGAGAAGGTGTTGAAGAGCAAAGGCAGGAGTCACTATCTCACAGATGGATCACAAGATGGAGAGTCCTCAAGTGAGTCTTGGCATTAAAGACAAGGCCTTCGGCTTTTCTATAGTTTTGGACTTTTTTATTAGGGAGAAGCTGTTGATTTGGGATGCCTGAAAGTGATGACTGTGTGACTGGCCTCGTGTCTCCGAAGGCTGTCCAGGATAGAGCAATAGGAACATAAACAGAGAGAGCAGTTTGGTGGAGAAAGACCCGAGTATTGGCTGTTTATCAGATTGCCAGGTTCTGCATCGGATGCCAGGGATGAGTAATTCTTAGTAACTTGGATCTTAAGCCTAGAATTATGTATTAAGTAACCCTCTCATCAATGCATGATGGAAATGCTTTTCTTGAATGCAAAATGCAGCTTCTTTGGTGGGAGGGGAAGACAGATAGATCTGAGTTTCTCTTCTTCCTTCATTACGTATTTTGGGAAAATCATTCAAGGTGTCTCCCTTACTCCGTTTAAAAAAATAAAATGTCTGCTGAGATTGTCCCAGTAATGTCACACGTATCGGGAGGTTTAGAGGTGGAAATGGCTGGAAAACGTGCTCGGTTGTCGAGTGCTGCAGTGTTCATGGCTGCCCTGCTCTTCACCCAATAGTGGCCTCTGGCAAGCTGTTTACGTCTGTACCTGAGTTTTATCTTAGTCAGCAGGGTGAAGTTGGTAATGTCATCTACTTTTTATTCCTGTGAATGCTGAAGGAGATAACACATTGTAAGAGTGTGGCTGCCAGTAAACAAAGAGACTCGACCAGATGGAAGTTAGTTGCTATTGTTATGTAGCCATGTAGTGTTCTGTGTTAAATTAAGAAATTGGGATTTATAATGTCTTCGGACAATTCTAAACAGTAGGTTAAGGTTTTGCAAAAGGCTTCCTTGTTATTTGCATTTGCTGAATGGTTAAGCTGATTTGTTGAGTTGGAGGCAATTTAGAAAATAACAACCACTTCCCCCTTTTCATGTATGTGTGTGTGTGTGTATACCTGCATGTGTTACATGTATGTGCTGAGAATATGTATGTGCCAGTGTTCGTGAATGTGAAAACTGTTCTTTTGTTAATTTAATTTAGGATATCATTAAGTTAAAATTTAGCCCTTGTAATAATGTTAATCTTTTTTTTTTTGAGGATTACAAGAACTTTGATAAATAATTTCTTTTAGAATATTTGCACAATACACCATGAAGACCTTTCCCATAGGCTGCCTGGAAGCTGTTATGTACAGCAGGAGGAGCAGGCTGTGAGAGTGTCATAGAAACATCAGTATTGACACAGGCATAATGGCCACATCCAGGGGACGGTTATAAAGAAAACCAGACCCCAGCTGACAGCAGATCAATTCTCTTGGGTTGACAGATTCCTTTGTGGCTGATGCCGGAGAAACCCAAGGCCCCCCTGTGTATTATCAGATTATAAAACCTTGAGTTTTCTTTCGATTTCTTGCTTCTCTTGTGAGCCAGAGGAGAAAGGAAAGTGACCTGATGTTTAAATATATTAGGTATTTGGGTGAGTCATGTTTAAGGATAAACAGCTAACTGCTTTCTAGAAAAACTCTTTATTTTCTTTTACATTATTGTTTTCAAAAGATGAGCAGTATTTATGTCGTGGGACAGGGTTTCCTTTCCTTCAAGGCTGAAAATTAGAGCTCCCAAGAACAGATGTGCTCATTCACCACAAGACACCTCAGCCCGCCTGAGAATTACTATTGTAAGCTGATTACCATTGGTATCATAGAAGGAATAGAAGAAGCTGCAGGGATTTTTTTTTTATTTTTTTACTGGTGAGAGAGGCGATTTCATATGATAAGTGGCTTATAGTTTGCCTCCATGTGGGCTTTCCCACTGGTAACTGCTGAATGGGTCAGAGCCAGGATCTTGACAAAGGCCCTGTGGTTTCTTGGTGTACAACAGAGATAGGCACACATCATTTTTGGCTTCACAGGTAGACTTTATTCCTTCGAGTGGTTAGATAGTTGTGTGCCTTGTGCCTGAGATTGGATATTAAAGTGACTAAAATGTACCCAATCCTCCATGTTTAATAAAATTTCCTGCCTTGAATAGGATCTATAGCCTATTAGACATGCATAGTTGCTATATTTTCTATGGGTGCTCCTCTAAAAGTGTTCAAAATTAGGAGGCTTGGGAGCTTAGCTGAGTGTTAGGATTTGTGAGACCTTGGGTCACTCCCCAACACCACACATAGCACACCACCACTGTAGACCAGGGGTTCTTAAACTTCCTCATTCACAATTCCATATTTTCTTAAGAAAGATTAAAAAATAATGCATTTATTAATTTCTTCAAGATTTCATGCAGTAGATTTCCGATCACATGCATACCCCTCCGTCAGCCCTATGTCAGATTCTCCCTACTGCTTCCAACCCCCATTACTTCCCATTGGCCAAGTGCTCCTAGGCATGGGGCCTTCCCAGGGAGGATGGTCGATATACCAGGTGTCACACCATTAAAGAGAATCGACTCTCTCTCCTCCAGCAGCTGTCAAAGGCCAGTAGCTCCTTTGCTAGGGGTGGGACTGCGCGCTCACCATCTGTCCTCCCTGCTGAGATTGTGGTTTGGTTTGTGCTTGGGTAGGTCCTGCGGATGCTGTCTCAGTCACAGTGGGGTGGGTGCACATGTGCTTCTTCCCTGTTGTGTTCAGAAAACATGGCTTCCTTGGAGTCATGTGCCACCTCTGGCTCTTGCCATCTTTCAGCCTCCTCTTCTGAGGAGATGCCTTGTGAAATAGACACACATTTAGGGCCAGGCACTCTGAAGTCACTTACTCTCTGTTCACTGCACAGTTGTGGGTCTCTGTGTTCATTGCCATCTACTGAGTACCTGCCTGCTCTTATTTACCAGGCCAAGGTGACCTGATATGGCTGAGAGGAATGAAATCAGGCCAGGTTGGAGGGGCCACAACAGAACTGAGGCTGTAACCATTTTGAGAGCAATCAGACTCTATACCTTTATCAGAAGCAGAATATAATGGCAGTGGCCAGGATGAATACAGTAGTTGCCAGAATACAATGACGTTTGCAAGCTATACAGGTTACATGGACCCCAACTTACAAAACCTATGACACCTGCCTCTCAGGCCAGCTAGGCCAGGCCAGCTCCATGGCTCCCTGAATGATGTGTGTAAGAAGCTGCCTCTGCGGGATGAAGACTGAGCCAGGCATTGAGGCAGTAATCATTAGGATCTGCTTTTTCCCCTTTTGGCAGAACAGTAGTTGTGTGTTCTGTAGGCCTCATGACCTAACCAGTTACAGACTCTTGGCCTTGTTGACAGTGTCAAGTATGGGTTCCACGAGTGGACCTGGCCTGAAGTATGGTTAAACATCGACAGCCTTGAATTCTGTGTGTAGCTGAGGATGCTGTGAGCCCCTGGTCCTCATGTCTCCACTCCCAAGTGCTGGGATGACAGGCATCCACCACCATCCTGGCTCTTGATTACTTTTTTTGTTTGTTTGTTTGTTTGTTTTGTTTTTCGAGACAGGGTTTCTCTATGTAGCCCTGGCTGTCCTGGAACTCACTCTGTAGATCAGGCTGGCCTTGAACTCAGAAATCCACCTGCCTCTGCCTCCCAAGATTAAAGGCATGCGCTACCATTGCCTGGCTTCGATTACTTTTGTAGGCAGAGAGAGGAATAAAAGCACAGTTGTTTATGCAGTTGTTTTTATAATGTTAAGAGACTTTACACCACACCAATTAAAGCTCCCGGGCAGCAGGAGAGACTACACAATTGGCATGTGTGTGTATTTGCTATCACAAGGTTCTGGTATTTATGGTTATGTCCTTTCATGCAGGGATGATGTTTTAAAATCCTTACTCATTCTGGAGCTGGAGTGATGGCTCAGTGGGTAAGAGGATGCTCTTCTGGCAGAAGGCCTAGGGAGGATTCCCAGAACCCACATGAACCATCAATAACTCAGAAGATCCAGTGCCCTCTTCTGGTACTGCACACCTGCTACATATACACACACTCAGGCAAAACACTCAAATACATATAAAAATAAATCTTTTTCCTAAAAGTTCAAAAGTATTTCCTATAAAGTTTTAGTTACTGAGTAAAGAGTTATTTTTACTGTTGTTATTATTTTTGCCATGAGGTTTTTTTTTTTTTTATTTTCATCAGTCATACAAGTTAATATCCTAGGGCCAAGTGGTAAAATTTGGCAGTCCAATTAGTGGCAGCAGGATGTGTGTGTGTGTGTGTGTGTGTGTGTGTGTGTGTGTATGCCCCTTCAAAGACTTGTGGGCCAGTGGCATTGCTGTTGCAGAGTCTTGGGTTCACAGTGCAGTGTGTGGTTCTTGTTCGTCTTGTGGGTGGCTCTTCTACATCACGAGGGGTTTCTCAGAGATCATGGGGTGAGCTGGGCTGGGGCGGACAGATCCTCCAGTCTAGGCTTTTTAGGAAATTACACTCCACTTTTCCTGTTCAATGGTCTCTTTGGTCCTCAAGGCGTTCTTCTCCTGCATCTTAGGTTTCTATGCCTGATAGAAATGGTGATTTCCCCCATGTCCAGCTCATCTGTCATTTTCTTTTAACCTGTGGAGTCTTGTGTGGAGCTCACACTCCAGGTGACTGGAACTTGGAAAGCCCGGAGTCTGGGAAAGTAGTGTAAGATGTGAGCTAGGTTTCACTGGTGGCAGAGGGCAGAGGGGAAAAGATTGTAAAGGACAGATAGCATTCATGGGACAGATAGATTTTAAGAGCCTGTGGGCTTCTGGGCCTAGGCCAGGTCCTGGATGTAGCCATTAGTAGATAATAAAGTCCTTGCCAGCATGGAGCCTAGGGCCTTCTAGGTGATGGGGGGAGTGGTCACCTGGGTTTACGGAGGAAATACTGCTGGAGGAGACAGGCGTGTATGGGAGCAATCCGATGGATGGAACATTGAAATATTTCTTAGGAAGTGCTAAGAGAGAGGAAACAGCTCGTGCAAAGACCTCGAGAACCTGAAACAGAAACAGAGGAACCTAGCCTGGCTGGACTGCAGTCAGCTTGGAAAAGAAAGAGCCAGGTGCTGTGAGGTGCTGCGATCTCAGGGTATGTATTGGGGTGGTGGTGTGAGGGGGGTTAGGCAGGGGTCACAGGCAACTGGATGTTTGGTGTGGAGAGGGCGATGGATCCAGAATTCAGCTGTTTGTCTCCTCACACCACGGTGGCTGTTTACCATTAGAGTCCCGCTTGGGTGCTCAGGCTTACTCCTCAGGATGGCTCATGTACCCAGTTATCACTAGCGCAGCTGGTCACTGCGGGATACAAGCTACTGGAGGCAAACAGGTCACAGCAGTGTTGTTTAGGAGTGTACATTTTTTTTAGAGAGACAGTCACCAAATTGTCAGGAATGAAGTTTGTGTCTCGAACGTTCAGCCTGTAAGCCAGTAAGCAGTGCTCCTCCGTGACCTCTGCTTGGTTCACTTCCTGCAGCCAGGTTCCTTCCTTGCGTCCTGCCCTGACTTTCCTCAGCCATGGAGTGTGACCTGAGGGTTGTAACCTGAAGTAAAAAGCCTTTATTTCTTTCAAGTGGCTTTTGGCTGAGGTGTTTTATCACAGCAATGGAAAGCTAACTAAGGTTTCCGCCTCAGGGCTTAATGGTTGCCATTCCTTCCACCTAGAACATTCTTCTCCCAGAATTACCTCCCAGATTTCTGCTCACGTCCCACCTCTAGGGGGGTCCCCCTTACACTCTGCACGTGGGACTTGCACACACAATTATTGAATGAAGGCTGTATAATGTGGGGTTAAACTCATTTCTGTCTGACTCTGATCAAGGTGCTTCTGTCAGACGCTTATTTCATTTTATTTTATTTTCTCTTGTTTTAGGATAGGCTTCTATTAACTTCTTCCCAGAAGGGGCCTGACTGAGTGAGCAGTGCCCGAGGCTATGGATGAGCCACACTGAACCCCATGGTTGGATGCCTGTAGATATTTCCTTCAAATCTGTGAACTTAATTTAAATTGACCATATTATTTTGTTAATTCTCAGATTAGTTGGACTGAATTTTTAATCTGTAGTTAAGCACATTGAGAGGATCTTAAGCAAAAGAAAGAAAATTCAAGCTCTGAAGACCCTCCCATGACGGGGCTATTCTTCCTGAGGTCAGTAGCCCTCCTCTTTCATTACCTGCTGGGGACAGAGAGGCCTAGGAAAGAAAAAAGGGGTGGGAGCTCTCCATGGTTGCTTGTATTTTGAATAATAATAATTTGATTATCATTATAACACAAATTAATATCATGCTAATAATTAAGATTAGTATTACATTAATTCAAATCAACCCTATCATAATTGTTAATTTTAATGAATATTTAAAACATTAACAAATTAAAATATTAATAGAATTAACAATACTATTATTCAAATAACAATAACAACAACTATTATTATTCAAAAGGCTTCCTTTCGTCTTGAAAGCAGATGGTCCTGGCCCTTTGTAAGTGCTATCTCAGGCTGCTTATTTTGTGTGTGCGGGAACATCTTGGAGTTATTTCTTGTGGATTCTATTGATGAGAAGTCTACTCCACCACTTAGAACACCTTGGCCATTAAAACTATGTCCACAGCAGTTTCTTCACACTTCTCCTTTCTGGCCCTGAACACAAATCCCGCTGCCCTTGAGGACGGCTGGGCTTTAGTGCTTTGGCGACAGCCCATGAGAAGGCGTGATGAGGTTCTCCTTTCTAAGCTCTCTGTCTTGTAACTCACGCTCTGTGGAAGGGCAGTTGACCTGCTGTAAGGCCCTGGAGGTGATGAACTGAGCCTCTTTCCAGCACCCGGGTGGTACCTATGTGGGATCTGATCCTTCAGCCAGAGACCTGCCTTCCGGCACCTGCTGAGCCAGAAGCAGAAGTTTAACCAGCGGGTCCTGGATTCTTGATTCTCATAGGTGCTGTTTTAAGCCATTAAGTTTTGGAGTGATTTGGTACGTGGCAGATAGATGGAGATTTTGTTTGTTTGCCTTTTAAATAACGCTCAGTCACTATGCAATGTCAGACGGGTCTGCATCCTGAGCTCATCCTTCCTTACCATGTGACGTGTGACGTATGACGTGTGACGTATGACGTGTGACGCTGGGCTGGTTGCTTAGCTACTGACCTGCTTCAACTCTGCCTAACAAAGGTCATAGGGCTCAGTCACAGGGTACATGTTACATTAAATGTTTGTTCGTACAGTGAAAGCAATATAAACCATCATACTTTAATGTAACAAAATGCCTTTACAAATCTTTCCTAACTTAGGGAAATATTTTTTTTTAAGACAGGGTTTCTCTGTGTAATAGTCGTGGCTATCCCGGAACTCTCTTTACAGACCAGACTGGCTTCCAACTCATGGAGATCCATCTGCCTCTGCCTCCCAAGTGCTAGGATTAAAGGCATGCATTATCACACCTCGTGAAATAAAAAAAAAAAGTTTAACTAAATAATTTTCTCATACTTGAAAATGTTAGAAATTTGCTTTTTAATTTTTATTATTTTTTTAATACTGAGTCTTTGTTGTTTTGTAGCCCATAATTCACTATATAGCCCAGGCTAATCCAAAGTTCTTAAAAATCCTTCTGCTTTAGCCTCTTCATTGTTGGCTGAGAGCCACCATGCCTGCTGAGATTAGTGTGTTTTTGTGTGTGTGCTCTTGTGCAATTGTGCATGTATGCACATCAGTCCATCTCCTGGGGTAAGAAATTACTTTAGCAGGAGTTTACAGCTCATTCAATTAAGAACCAACTGCCTCAGAAGTCCACAAACTAATAATTTACTCTTTTTTTTTTTTTTTTGGTTTTTTGAGGCTGGGTTTCTCTGTGTAGCCCTGGCTGTCCTGGAACTCACTCTGTAGACCAGGCTAGCCTCGAACTCAGATATCCACCTGCCTCTGCCTCCCAAGTGCTGAGATTAAAGGCATGCACCACCACCGCCCAGCAATAATTTACTCTTAAGTGTGTATTTCCATTTGGGGACTGATAACAGGGGGTATGGGGGAAAGCCGTGTGCAGTAAACTCCCCAGCTAGTGCTAAGGCTGCAAGCTCCCTAGCCAGTGCTGAGCCTGTCCCTTCCTCAGCTGCCTCACAAGACCAGTTGCCTAACTGAGTTGCCATTTTAAATTAAAGACAGCTGTTGTACAGCACATAGGGACAGTGGGCAGACAGCAGAGGCTCTCTAGCTGGCCTGCACGCAGCATCGGATGCACAGGGGAGCCTCCTTGGTTGGATCCCTGAGGCAGCTGGTGAGGTGATGTCAACAGTCTGTGGACTTGAGACTTTTCAAGTGTAGTTCACCTGTTCCGAGCCCCAACTTTTCCATTCTTCCTCCTTACCCTTCTCTGCCCACAGGTGTTGATCCTTGACTGCACGTTGGTCCCATGAGGAGCTTTCATTGTAGCCTAGTGACTATTTAGGGATTCTGATTCAAGTTGTCTGGATAGTATTTGAGTTTGGTTAAAATAAAACCCTCCCCCAGGTAACAGAGATGCCCAGAGAGGCCTGGGAGCCAAGGCCTGGGTCAGGTGACTGGTTCTGCTGATGGAGGTTTCTAGACATCCCCTCTACCTCCCTCTTCTTCCCTTAGTCTCTTATTTAAGGCCAAGTGGCCAGCATCGGCTATGCATTATTCCTTTAAACTGTGACCTTAAAGTGCTTGCCCTTTTGAATGGTGTGGGAAGGAACATTTATCTTTGTGAGAAAATCATGGGCTGTGTCCAGCTTTTGTGAAGGGGAACTGTTAGTTTGCTGTCCTTCGAGTTTTGAATTAATTTACTAATCTGTGGGTTTCTGAGGAATTCCAATTTTCAAATCTTCCTGTGTGCCACATTCTGGAGAGTTTTGGCCGCTTGGTGTCCGTTTTCCCGGCTACTTCCTGCGCGATGAAGACTCAGGCTCTTTTCTCCCTTGTTCCTTCCCGACTGCCATTCTTTATGAGTATGAAGTTGGATGGCCAAGAGCAGATGCCATTATTAAGCAAAAATCTTTCTTTGCTTTTGTCACAGCAGAAGCCAGTCAGCTGATGGGAAGGTGGCTCGCAAGCTGCAAACTGATGTTAGATGGTTTGTGTGGGACATAGCTGGTCTGGACTGTCCTCACCTTCTCGAAACTTTGTACCCAAGTGATGCATGTCCAAGCTTAATCTTGTAGCCCCTAAATGCTCTTCATTTGATATATCTCAAGATTAGAGGCCAATTGCTTCTTTGAGCTGTTTTTGTCACCTTTGTGTGCCCTTATGAACAAAGGCTAGGCCAAGAGGGGCAGGCTGCTCAAGACCCTCTTTCTGGTTACTGCAAGAAAACACAGGCAAGCTCACTCAAGGTTAAATGAGGGAGTTGGACACAAATTCTCATCTCAGTACTTGGCTTCATCGTGTTCTGACCAAATCTTCTAGAGCAAACTTGAGTTTTCCTCTTTAATTGTGTAGTGCCTTAGCATGTTCATAAATGTACAATTTACTGAGCTGTTTTATATAGAGCTTCACATATGGATAATGTCTGTTTGAAAATATTGATACTCTCTCCTTCTATACTTTGGAGGTCTTGTGACGAGGATAGATATTATTTTGAAACTAAAAGAAAAACTTGAAGATTACTTAACACAGATATTTTATAGTGCTACTCCCACTGTTGAATGCTTTCTTCTGGGCATGGTGTAGCCATGGTTCTCTTGAGCTGTCAGCATCTGCAGGTACCCTCAGGAGTCCCAACACAAGAATGAGGCCATTAATTTTCCATCATGGAGCAGGGTAAGGGACCAGGGGGTGCCACCCTTCTCCAAGAATTTATAACCAGTTATTGACTACTGGTTGTTGTAAGGTTTACTTGTCTCAACCCTGGGACAAACTAACAAAAGCCATTGAAAGAAGAAAGGAGGAAGGAAGGAAGGAAGGAAGGAAGGAAGGAAAATAGGAGGGTGGGTTGGTTTCTTTTGGCTTACAGTTCCAGGGAGTATGGTCCATTCCGGTTGGGAATGTTTGGTGGCAGGAGCTGAGGGTAGCTGGTCACATTGTATCTATAGTCAGGTGGCAGGAGCAGGGTAGCTGGTCACATTGCTCTATAGTCAGGAAGCAGAGAGACATGAATGGCATGGTTCAGCTACCTTTCTCTTCAAAGCAGTCTGGAATGGAGTTGCCCACAGGAGGGCCGTCCTTTACATGTCAGTTAACCTCATTTTGAAGATCCCTCATTGATGAGATGGTCTTCAGGTTGATTCTTGATCTTCCAAGGTTGGTAATAAAACTGTCCAAGGGGGTGAAGGTCACGAACCTATGATTCCCCAAGGATTTGTACATAGTTACCAGATGCTGTGGGGGAGAGATCTTTTTTTCTTTTCTTTAGTGGTATAGCTGTAAGTTGTTCACATACCGGTAAGTAATCTCAATTACCTTAATATTGTTTACGTTGGGTTTTCTGGCTTTTTGTTCTGAGAGCAGCACTTCAATATAAAGTGTCTAAATGAATCACTGATTCTGACACAGGGGGCATATGGGACATCGTATAATCTTTAAGTATCTTTAACTTTACGCACAACCTCTTCAGACTTACAGTGGGCTCAAGCATGTTTTAGTGTTTTACATTCCGATACACAGATGGAAATAGTCTCATAGGACATAATCCGTATACATTCTCCTATTAATCAGTCTCATTACCGCCTTAGTAAAAATGGTTGCCTGAACTGGCTCTGGTGAATCCTTTCACTGAATTGTATTTGAAGGTTCCAGTTCACCGTCTCTGATTATTTCTGCCTCTTCAGCTACATCTTTACTTAGTGATGAGAATTTATCAGATGCAGAATCTATAGAATGGGGCAACTGTCATGTATATATATATATGTATATACATGTACATATACTTATACACACACATATATGTATATATATAGTCCACTGTTAATGTAAACATGCAGTATTTGATTTTACATTTTAAGTGATAGTTTCATGTGTTTAAAATGCGATAATTTCTTCATTTTGGTTTTATATTTTCAGAAGTTCTCTTGAGATGGTCTTGTTTATACCCAAGTTGGCTGAGATCTAATTATTTAACTCAGGTGGGATTCAAACTTATAATCATCATGATTCAGCCTTCTGAGTGCAGGGTTGACAAATGGGCCCAACATGCCCAGCGGGGATGGTTTTTAATAAGGTGTATGCAAGACTTCACCTTTGAGATGCATCCTCAGTGGGCCAGGGAGGGTGCAGGCTCCTTTATTCATCCTCAGGTGGTGCAAGTCTTCCTGAGAAGGCTGAGCCTCCAGTGCTCATATTAGTCCCTGATGGGAAGGCTCACTTTCCCCGTGAACTTTCACTCACCTTATCCATATGAGGTTCTTTATCTCACTTGGGGTAGAGTTGGACTCTCCTCATGTCCCCCTACATTCAAGGCCTGGAGCCACTTTGTTGTCTTTTTAGCTAACTCTCGGGACACCAAGCTAAGAGCCATGTTAATGGTGAGTTAGTGTGACATAATAGAAGAAAGGAGAATGAGTGACGTCATCTTGTTTCTTTCTCTTCTCTAGTTGCTTTTCCCCTCTTTGTGGGGAGAGTAAGGACTGTGTTTGTAGCATCTCCCTACACTCTACTGTCCAATCAGAGTCACTCAGCAGGAACCCAAGATGTGGAATTGAAAGGAAGGTGATGTTGTGGTAGTTGGTTTTGTCAACTTGTCAAATGCTATAGTCATTTGACAGGCAGGATCCTCTATTGCGAAAACACCTCCATACGATTGGCCTGTAGACAGTGGTGCATTTTCTTTATTAATGACTGACATGGTGGGGCTTAACCCACATCAGCCCTGAGCAAGAGCAAGCCAGGAGGAGCAAGCTAGTAAGTAGTGTTCCTTCCCCATGGCCTTTGCTTCATTCAGCTCCTTCTTCCAGGTTTCTGTCTTGAGCTCTTGCCCCAACATCCCCCAGTGATGGGGTGGGACCTGCGAGCTGTAAGCTGGATTAACACTTTCTCCCCCTAGGTCACTCTTGTCATGGCGTTTTAGTCCAGCAGTGGTGACCTAGCTAAGACATGATGTCAAGGCTTCGCTTACAAACTTCCTGCAGCGTGCATGGCAGTTAACACTCACTCCAGTCTAACAGCAGTGAAAGGCTAGTCTGACAGTTGGATCCCATCTTTTTTTTCAAATATTAGATTAAAATAAGTACAACATCCCTTTACATCAGTATTGGGCCATATAGATGAAATTAGGAATTTCCGTTTGCCCTAAATGACTGTAATGTGTAAGCTTTAAAAAAAAAGCTATCACGATTTAATGTTGTTCATTTTTATTTGAATAAAATTTATTGCTGAAGGTCCCATGTCCCGTCAGAAATAATTTAGAACCAGACAGAAGTAATTTGCTTTAAGGATATTTTATGTCAGGTTTGAGTAATTTTATGGGCTAGGTTTATGAGGCAAGTGCTTCGGAGGCTGATCCATTACTACATTTCCAGGGCTTAACATGAGATGCCCCTCCATGGTGACAGGCCTTCTCGGTGGCCTGGTGCAGCAGCTATGCTTGTTAATACAGTGACTAACAGACTGAAGGAGGCCTCTCTTCATTTCATCATGCCTCTTCAAGTAAGAAGCACTGGGGTCGAGTCCTTTATTAAAGGAGCTAGAAATGTGTGTAATTGGAAGCACTAATGAAGCCATATAAACAGCTAATTACTTGGCTAGAAACGAGCGCACAACTTCTTCGCTCCTGAAACTAGAGCTAGAGGGAGAAAAGAATGATGCTGTGGTTTGAAAGATATAAATTCACATCGATGTCATCATTTCCAGAGACTTCTCCCGCTTCGAACATCTGTCAGGATGTTTGGAAACTCAGTCCCTGAGAGGGTCTGTTCGAAGATTTGAGAGATGCAGATGGCGGCTTGAGACATATATGATTGAGTTTGGATAGGGTTGATTTCTGCCTCCTCCTTTTGAGTTTTATGTCTCACCCTTGATCTCTGGTGGAGGCAATTCTTTGTATACTAACATGACAGTTTTTGAAGGGTTTTCAGGTGGCGTGTCATTATGAACTAACAAAGTGCCCAGAGCTGATTCTTGTCTGTCTTGATAGTTAAAAGTACATCATTTTACAAAAAACCAAAACAAAGAAGTTATATCATGTTTTGATGAAAGGAATGTAGTAAAATTATAGCTTTGCTGGACAAGGAGAAGGAGAGGCAGCTTAGCACTTAACACTAGATACGGAGATATCTTTCTTGTTGGTTTCTGTAGTTTTTAGTCCTCACGTAGCCTATCTCTGACCTCGTGGTTTGTAGCATTTGTGTTTCCTGGCCCTTTACTCCTGTGGTTGTCTCCTAAGATCAGGGCTGAGCGCTCCTTAAAGTGGAGAATGTTCTGTTAACCTAGCGTTCCTGCAGGGAACTATGATGAATCTGCTTGAAGGGTAGGTTCAAATTTGACTCTTAAAAAGTTGTTCTCCTGGCCAAGATCACCAGATAGAGAAGAAGCTGCAGGGCTTTCGCATCATTAGAATAATCTTCTTGGGTTGAGTTTGTGACTTAGTTGGTAGAGTGCTCACCTAGCATGCACGAGGCCTTGGGTTCTGTCTCAGTATTGCACGAACGGGATGTGGTGTCTCCTCCCTGCAATTCCAACACTTGAGAGGTCAAACACACCCACCCTGAGTTTGGGTAAGTCAGTGCTCTGAGCAAAAAAACAGCTGAAATTGCCTTTCTTTTATCCAGAATGGCTGGGCTGTGGTGTCAAGGCTGTGTGTCTTTTCATGCCATTTGCTGGTCTTGAGAACTCGTCTTGGATGATAAAGAAGTGCTCATCATTGTGGCTATTTGGGTTCTCGCTTGCTCTGCATCATGGCTAAGCTCCCAGGATGCTCCTCCTGCTGCCTCTGTCTCTGGGTCCTGCTATGACTCTTTCCTTCTCCCTGCATTCCTTCAGCTGTGCTTTAAAGCCCTCTTTTGTTTGTAAAGGATTTTAGACCTTTACTCTCTTTCCACAAGTATTTTGACGTTAGATTCTAGCTTTATTTATAGGATTCGATCTCATTGTAATAAAGAAAATTGTTTAAATGCATGGCAGATTCAAGGGAACTTGGGGAAGGATGACTGTTTTATATATAAGATCACACAAATGGAAACACTAACCAAGCTTCTGATTCACAGTTTTAAGATAATAACCTAAGTGTTTGAGGGTAGATACGTAAGCTCTTTTTGCCTGCATTCTTGCTCACACTGAAAACTGGAGGGTTGGCTTGGCTTCCCAGGTTGCCTGCCTCTTAGGAGAGAAAAACAACACTGATTTGGTGTCAATTCACTCTGCCCTGCCACCACTATAAAGGGGCTTGCGTATGTAGACATCTCCACACACCTGCAACACGTCCGTATACGCCTTCATTCTGCACACGGCCACAGTATCTAGTTTATGGGCAAAAAAGGTGAAAGTGATAAAGAACACAGCACCGTGAAATGGCCGCCAACCTTGCCCAGTGTTAAAATAGCGCTAGCTGGTTAAAATTAGAGTTAACTATTTAGCGAGACTTTGCCATGGAAGCTGGTCTTCGCCATGTGATCAGTTGCTATAGAATACTCTCTCTGTCCAGTTGAGCATCCGATGAAGAACAGAGCTTGTATTTAGAGTACGTGTTGTTTGAAATGTACTTTGACCGCTCGGGGCTGACTCTGTGATTAGTTTCAGTGTGTACCCCAGAGGCGTGCTGGGATTGGGAGAGACTCCTTGTCATCTCTGCTGCCCCTCGTCAGATGGCTCTCAGTGTGCCTGGGTTAAAGCTCCTGGGTTAATTCCCCGAAGTATAGATCACTCCATGCTCTCATCTGGGAAACCATCTTTGGGAAACACCATGTAGATTTGTTGTTGCTCTTAATTTGCATCATTAATTTGTCATTTGTATCTTATTAGCCTTGGATCTTTTTTCCCCCTTCCTAGATCATATCAGTTGTGAAAGATGTATAAATAAAAGAGTAGATCACAGTCTTGGGAGAACTGCTTTTTGACCCAAGTAACTTGGCCTTAGGCGTGACTAAAGCCTAGCAGACTGTGCAGACCAATCTGTGTAATCACAAGAAGCAGGGGACATGATTTTACCAAGGTAAAATGTGGAAGATAGGCATGAGAGGGTATGCAGTACTAGGATGAGCATAGGGCAGACTGGAGGTTTGCATTCTCCACCAAGCTTTTCAGTTCAAGACAGTTTCAACTGCCGGTGTTGAAATGGTTTCTTCCTGCACATGATTTATGTAAACCCAGAGAGGTTTAAGGATGGTACTCATAAGTGGAAACTGAAGGTGGCAAGATTTTGTTGTGGTGGTTGCATTGTTTGGGGTCCTGATTATGAATGCAGAATCTACTGCATGTGAACTGGTGAATTCTCCTTGTCTGTCTGTAAATACGCCGCAGAGCGAGGTCCCCTGAGAAGTCATTAGGTTTGCTGCAGTTGAAGAAGCTCACAGCACTTTACATGGTGATGTGAGTCTCTGAGAGACAGCTCTGGGAAGGCAGTGATGCTCAGCAGAGGGGCCTTTGAGCATTCTACATTGTTCCCTGAAGCAGCAGCTGAGGAACAAGTGTAGGCTCTGGGGTACCATAGGTTTGATAGCTAAGAGCAAGTTGAGCATCATTGTGGAAGTAATTGGTTGTGGCAAGGCTACAGGGTATTTCCTTCCTTATTGAATAGAATTAGACAGCTGGGATTCCTGGATCGTGGATGAAATGGTGGGACTACAGATGACCATTAAATAACAATCTGTAACACACGCAAAGGTCACTTTCAGCTACCTACTGTTCGCAGTAGGCAGAGTTCGGTGGGCAAGCAACCTTGTAGAAAATTCACCTCTGCTGAACATTCATGCACAGATTTCTCTTTTTTTCTTTTTGAGATAGGATTTCATACAGTCTCTGCTATCCTTGAACCCTCTCTGAAGCTGAGGATGGCTTTGAACTCTTGATCTTCGGTACCTACCCACTAAAACAGGCATGTGCCACCATACCTGGTTTTACAGATTATCTGTACAAAAGTCAAATTTTGTTTTCTGGTATGAACGCTGCATTATGACGCCTATGTTTAATGTTTAAAGTAACTGTCAACTGCCAATCTCTTCTTCCAAGCAGCGTGACTGGCCCAGGCTCCTCTATCCTCATTGGAACTTGGCTCAGTGGTGAACCTACGTCAAGGGCCCGAGGAACATGGTGCCATTTCTTCATTTCGCATGCTCACAATTTTTCATTGAGGAATTTCTAGTTTATTAACTTTTATCACTGCTGTATGTTGTCCCCTGGCTGATGGAATGGTGACTTTATGGTGACTTCTCATCCAGTTTGAGTTCTCATTGAAACTTGCCTTTTTTGTGCTGTGCTTCTGCATGAGAAACAGTATTTGCATGTCTTTTTTTTTTTCTTTTGGGACAGAGTCTCCTAATGTAGCCCAGGTTGGCTTAGAACTTACCTTATTCCTGCTTTTGCCTGCCAGGTGCTGGGATTACAGTCAGTCATCTGTCACCATGCTCAGCGAGGACCCTCTTATCACTGTGTCTGTAAGAGGGTTGGGTTTAAGATGAAGGGGAAGGCAGGAGTGAGTGTTTCCTGCAGTTGACTTTGCCATCCATTCCCAACATGCTCAGGGGCTTCGTGTTTTTGTCAGATTCTCTTGGGTTGATTCTCAGCCCTTTGCCCTGTAAGTCACCCAGTGGAGCGAAAGCCAACAACAAAGCATGATGGCTGCAGTCCTTATTCATCGGGTCAGTGGAGTTAGGCGCTGGCACTCTTGATGTTTTCGGGTAAGCTTGGAAATACAGTATCATGCTGGGGTTTCCCACATCAAACCCGGTGTTTGTGTTCATTCTTGGAGGTACTGGGGAGCGGTGAAAGACCGCAAGATACATTTGGTCCACTTTCCTGGAGAAGTTGCTTTCCTACGGTGAAAAAACAGTATTTCCAATTAACCTCCGACCCTAGGCAAAAGTCAGCCTCTGTAACCCTCCTAGTTTGAGACCTGCCTCTGATAGCCACACCTCTCTGCCCATCTCCTGCTATTTGCCACGCCTACAACCTGGTTCCAGTTACATTCGAAAGCTCTACCTCCACAGAGAAACAAGGAAGTCGCTGATTGGACTGACATGCTGACGTATTTGGGGGGAGTGGTTTTGCCCCAGGTAATATGCCTGTTGGGGGGGAACAAAGGAGGGCATTAAAAATCAAGATGGCTGAGCAGTCATGTCTCCCGTCTAATTTTTACCCTTCCACGTGGGTAGGTATATCCCTAACTCTCTCTCTTGCTGCTGCTCTTCTTTCTAACTCCTTATTTCCAAGTTACGCACTGTTTTAACGTTGCTGCTGGACAGCAACAAGCCCCCTCTTTCAAAGAGTAGAGTATTGAATCAGCATTTCTCTTCCCTTCTCCCCTTCCTTCCTTGTCCTCTCTCTTCCTTCTTCCACCTACCCCTCTCTTCTCTTCCTTTTTCTTACCTTTCCTCTCATCCCACTCCTCCATCCCAGTTGCTGTGTAGCCCAGGCTGGTCTTGATCTCCTGCCTCAGCCTGTCAGTGCTGGGATTACATGTGTCCCATGGCCCTTTTTATGTGAAGTTTCTTTGTTAATTGAGACAGAGTCTGACCGGGCATTCTGTCTGGCCGTGAACTTACAGTCCCCCTTGCGAACGATGACGATGAGCGCATGCACGTTTAGAGAGGCAAAAGCCGGGCAGGATTCTGGAGAGACTTGGCTGTGGTGAGCTCCTCTGCAGACGTGGCATCTTTACAGGACTCTGCCACTGGCACTGTTTGGGGAGGCCTGAAGACCTGGGGGTGTGGGGAGGAACACTGTTGCACAGTGTTTATTACTTTGTTATTATGTAACCTAGGTGCCTGGACAAATGTGATGCTTTGTGGTATGAATCACTTTTATTCAGAGGACTCTGCCTCTTTTTTTTTCCTATCAACATTTTTAACACTGTCTGTCAAAGCACTTCTCCTGAATAAAGAGATTAAAAAAAAAAAAACAATGCTTCCTGCTTTTTCCTCCTTCTTCTCCCTCCCTTCATTTTTTTTTTCCTGTCTTTAGCTCCGGGGTGACAAGAGTCCCATGGCTCTCAGTTCTGAACTTGGGAAGCCCTCTATTCATTCTTGGAAGGCTATGCTGCTGTTAAGGAGCATGTCCTCCGCCCTGCACTCTCACCTCGGCAGGGATGAGCTGCTTTCTTCTGCCTTGCAGTTTGTAACGTCAACTGAATAGTTGGGGACCTGGGTTATTCTGACATTTGAAGAATGCCACGGATTTCTGAATCAAGCACACTAATAATTCTCCTGACGAGTAATTCCACACTAATATTTCTCCTGATGAAAAGTTCTCCCAGAGATGGGTGCTTCTCACCCTCCAGGCTGACACTCTGGCAGAGCTAACAAGCATGCACGTGGGTTGCTCTCCCAACACATGTTGAAGGAAAAATACTTCCCTGAAGTGGAAACTTCTGATGTCTTTGGAAAGTCAATTATGTCAAATGATGTTTTGTTGGGGCACACACACAGGTGAAAGGGTGTTTTGCTAAAGCAGACTCATGAAAGAATGTTTTACTGAAGCAGACGCAGGTGAAAGGATGTTTTGCTATAGCAGACTCATGAAAGGACTCATGAAATATAAAAGGAGTATAAATATGACCCCACAGACTGTGGGAGCTCGAGCATTGGCTTGCCTTGCTCTGCCTCCTTAGTCTTACACTGGTGACGTATATTGCTTTGCCTTACATTGTGTTGTTGAGTCACCTGTGGTGACTTCATAGAGAGAAACTCACCAAAGACGTTCTCTAGAGATTCCTGTGGCTTCTTGCCGCTTCCTTGGACTTGGGGGCCACAAGGTTTCTTCTGGATTGAACTGCCCTTGCTGATTCATGTGTGGTGTCTGCCGAGTGGACCAGGCTGCAGCTACTGATTTGTGTTTGGTGTTTGCCAGTGGACTGGACTAAGAACGACAGATATTGGAATCGTCCAAAGAACTATTTCTAAACAGGTCCAATTTCCCTGTATCCTAATAACCTTTCTTTTCTACCTCCTCTGGTGGGTGGTGGGCTGGAAGAGAGGTTGAACCCTTATTAAAGTAGGTTGTGAAAAATATGTGCCTACACTTCCCTTTCCTTCTCACACTGGTCCACTTTTCTGGAAGAGATCAATAGCTTGATGAACCAAACTCATCCAATTTCAGCATTCTGGAAATCATGTCAACAGTCGCTTGAGCATTTCCCCTCCCCCCATTAGGATATAAGCTGGTGTTGTGTGTAAATGGAGCCTTCCAAAGATCAACTACAGTTGTTTCATTCTGTTATGAAGAGCTCGGCTCTGAAGCCAGACCTTATAGTGCGTGGCTCCTGTGAAGGAGAGCACGGGACCAGCGGCTACACTCACTGCCTGAGAGCTAATCTTGCCTTTGGCCACAAGCTGGCTGGGCAAGTTACTTCTGCCTCGGTCTCCCCTTCTTTAAAACAAGAGTAAGATTTTGATCAAGAATAAATAAACATATTGAGAACTCTAAAGGAATGTATGGCATGTGACTGATGCTTAGTAAAGTAGCTAGTGTTTTAATGGAAAGGAAATAGAGGTGGTGTCATAGTTTGGGTTTTATTACTGTAATGAGACACCATGACTAAGGCAATTCTTGTAAAGGAAATCGTATAATTGGGCTGGCTTACAGTTTTAGAGGTTCAGTCCATTATTGTCATGGTGGGAAGCATGGCATTGTGCAGGCAGACCTGAGGCTGGAGGAGCTGAGATTTCTACTTCTTGATCCAAAGACAGCAAGGAGAAGACCTCAAGCCCACCCCTATAATGACACACTTACTTCAACAAGGTCACACCTATTCCAGCAAGGCCACATTTCCCAATAGTGCCACTTCCCAAGGGCCAAGTATTCACACACATGACTCTAAGGGGGCCAAACATATTCAAACCACCACAGGTGGCTTTCAGTTTCTGCACACCTAACATATATGTGGAAAGTCCAGAGAAAGGTAATGGAGAAGAGGAAGTTCCACTAGAATGACTAGTGGTGGCACAGGAAACGGGATGGGGGAGGGAAGAGGCATGCTGGGAGCTGACCTGAGGATAGGCATCGCAGGAACCTCTGGTCCTGTCAGCACACCGTGCTTCTGCCGTAATGTTCCACTCCTCAGTGTCTGCGACCTGCTTAATGCGTGCCACAGGCCAGGGGACCACAGCCAGAGGATTGGAAATAGGGGTGTCTCTGCTTTCTCTCTTCTTCCAAGAAGCTGGATGGGGTCAGGGGTTCCTGCTCACTGTGCACTGTGGGTATGTGTATGCCCAGCCCTGAGGTTATATCTGAGTACATTTTCCAGAGTAGATATTGTCATGCTTGGTTACCAACTTATTTAATGATTGTCTTATAAGTAATAGTAGGGAAGACTGACAAGATGGCTTAGTAGGTAACAGTACTTGCTAAGACCCCCGATGACCCAAGTTTGGTACCCAGAAAGCGAGACTCCACTCTTGCAAGTCGTCCTCTGCCCTTTGTGGGCATCTCCTACCCCAATAAATAAATGTTGTAAAGAACTTTAAAGGACAGTATAAAGATATTTGTGTTCGGGCTGGTGAGATAGCTCAAGCGGGTAAGAGCACTGACTGCTCTTCCGAAGGTCCTGAGTTCAGATCCCAGCAACCACATAGTGACTCACAACCACCCGTAATGAGATCTGACACCCTCTTCTGGAGCGTCTGAAGACAGCTACAGTGAATTACACCGGAACAAGAGGGGCCGGAGCGAGCAGGGCCGGAGTTCAGTTCCCAGCAGCCACACTCATGATGGCTTACTGCCATCTGTACAGCTACAGTGTACTCATACACATAAAATAAATAAAATAAAATAAATCTTTAAAAAATATATTTGTGATCTTTATCAGGTATCTAGGGAATGCATGTCCACCATCCTGCCTTCACTTGTAGTGTACAGTCAGATGTCAGCATGTCTCCATTCAGATGCTGCAGGAGCCTTCTCTGGTTTTCCCTTTCCTTCCTCTCTCCACAGTTAGAGTCATTTCTCTACATATGAAGCACAGTGAGCTCGCTTCTTAAATATCTCAGGTGACTTTCATTGTATTTCAAACAAAGTTCAAGATCTGTACCGTGGCTACCTCTCAGGTCTTTAAGGTATCTGGCTCCACCTGTTTCTTCTCACCTTGGACCACTCTGCTAGGACAGGGCACCCTCAGTCTTGTAGGCGGTTCACCTCCTGGTTGCATCTGCGAGGAAGCATGGTAGGATGATCGTAGCTGACACCGTTGACTTCTCTTGTTTGTGTAGGTAACTGCCAGACTCCAGAGATAGGAAGGTGTTGACTACCCCTCACTGCACAGCTTCCTGCTCTCGGCTGGTCAATTACAATGAAAGCATGATTCATAATTGACCTTAATTCTGATTAAGTTTACAGTTACAAGTTTGTAGCTAGTGGGTGAGATATATAAGAGCTTGGGTAAATCAATCTCAGTCCTTGGTACTTTGACTAGCACATGTGTGATTGGCTTTCTCTGACCTGGGCACAAGGAGAGCATCCTACCAGACCAGCTGCCTGTGGCTCAAGTCTGCATTCGAGGCCTCTGAGCAGAGTAGCTGTCCTCGGGGCCTTTCTGTGCTTGAGGTGCTGGGATTCTGACCTTGCTTGGTTGGTTGGTGCTTGGTTTCAGGAGTCTTTTAAATAGCCATGTGTATTGGAAACGACCTGTTTCACAAACAAAATTAATTATAACAGACTCCTCATTAATTAGCAGAACGTTCGCTTGGTTTCCAAGTGTTATTTAAAGTGCTAACAACATGGTAAATCCTGAGGACAGTACTTGAAAAATGCCAATTAACAGCTGCTAGGGACTTGAGAATAGACGCCAGTATGAGAGTACACATGTGTTCTGCACCATTACGCCAAGATTTTCTTATATTTCAGAGACTATACTAGATGGCAACCTTTGTTTTATTCAACATTGTATCTCTATCACCTAAACAATGTTTGTTGCCTGTGAGATGTTTCATGACTACAGCCACCACCACCGTCATCAAAATAATTTCTATGCTCTACTCACAAACTTTTGGGGGAAAGCTTATTTTTTTTAAGTTTGGAATTTGAACTTGAAAATCAACTGTATTCATCAAGATTCTTATTTTTGTTTGTTTGTTTTGTTTTTCGAGACAGGGTTTCTCTGTGTAGCCCTGGCTGTCCTGGCACTCACTCTGTAGACCAGGCTGGCCTCCAACTCAGAAATCCACCTGCCTCTGCTTCCCAAGTACTGGGATTAAAGATGTGCACCACCACTGCCCGGCTTCATCAAGGCTCTTTAGAGGAACAAAACACACATACACACACACACACACACACACACACACACACACACACGTAAAATATAATATATATAAAATATTAGTATACACAGATCTACACACATAAAATAAAATATAATTTTGGGGTTGGTTTAGTGCACTGGTGGTTATCTTTTCACATGGAGAGAATCTGTATACAGGGGAGGCAGAGAAGCCAGTAGCTGTTGAATCCAGGGAGTGCACACTAGGGACTTGGAAGCTCCCTGGAAGACAGCTAGAGTTGAGTTTGTGCTGAAAGATGGAAGAAGCCAGAGTGATGTCGGAAGGAGGGATGGAGTCTGGCCCAGCCACCCAAGGAGATTGGAATTAGCGCATTTCCCCATCTGGGCCTCCATATACTAGATGGTGCTGCCCACATCCAGGGCCAACAGTCCCTCATTCCTGTCCTACATGTCAGTCCTCTTTGGAACTGACCCAGGATGGATCTAGAAGTGCACTTCCCCATCTTATAGGTAAATCTAAATCTAGTCAGATTGACAGTTAAGATTATCACACCAGCTGGGCAGTGGTGGCACATGCCTTTAATCCCAGCACTTGGGAGGCAGAGGCAGGCGGATTTCTGAGTTCAAGGCCAGCCTGGTCTACAGAGTGAGTTCCAGGACAGCCAGGGCTACACAGAGAAACCCTATCTTAAAAAACCAAACCAACCAACCAAACAAAAAACCCCACCCACAAACAAAAAAGATTATCACACCAAACTTTCTCCCTTTTATTAATAATCATTTTTCTCATACAATAGATCCTGATTATCAGTTTCCCTCCCTCTCTACTCCTCCAGTTCCTCTCCACCTCTCCTCTCATCCGGATCCACTCCTTTCCGTCGTTCATTGGAAAAGAACGTGTTGTTATCTAAGAGATAACAACCAAACATTAATATATTAATATGAATAAAATATAACAAGATAAAACAAAACCCATGACACTGAAGTTGGACAAGGCAACTCATCAGAAGGAGAAGAGCCCCAAGAGAAGTCAGAGGACTCTGGAGACCCATTGCTCCCACATTTAGGCATTCCACAAACATCCTAAACTGAAAGCTGTAGCATATACGCAGAGGAGCTGGTGCTGACCCGTGTAGGCCCCATGCTTGCTGCTTCAGTCTCTATGGGTGCATGTGAGCCTTGCCTTGTTCTCCTGGCATCCTCCGTACCCCCCTGGCTCTTACACTCTGTCTATCTCTTCTTGCATGGGTCCCTTTTAGCTCCGAGGGAAGGGCTTTGATGGGGCCATGACATTTAGAGCTGTGACACCAAACGTTTTAAAGAATCCTAGGCAGTGAGATGACTCAGTAGACGAAGGTGCTTGCCACCCAGGTTGATGACGTGAGTTCCTTTCCCTGTACCCACATGGTGGGAGAAGAGAGAACCGATTCTGGAATGTAGCCCTCCAAGTTCCACATGTGCCTCCCATGACATGTATGTCCTTCTCACCCTCCTATGCACACTCAAAATACATACATAAGTAAAACACAATAAAGCTTGTTAAATACTTTAATTTGAGCTAGGTGAAGTTGGTGATGGATCCCTAACAGTCAGGCATGCCTAATTTGACTCGGAGGGTGTTTTTATAAATGGTAGCATGAGTGCGTTCTCATTGTTGAGATCTTTTACAGTGTCTCCAAAGGAAAAATCTTTTAAAATCCAAGAAAGTGATAGAGGGCTTTGAGTAAGTTAAAACTCGGGAGTCATTCTGAACGATGGAAGATTCCTTCTTTTGTGGAGAAGCGGAGGTGAGTCTCTGCAGTGGTGTGGGGTGCTGCGGAGGTGGGCGCAGTCTGTGGCTCTACCTGTTGACTTAGGGGCTCTAGATGTGGGTGAGGGCTGGGGCACTCGTCACAGTCACTGCAGGCCTCAGACCAGGGAGCCTTTGTCCTAGCCTGCAGTGGAACCCGTTCCTGTGTTTCATCTTGTCCTGCCCCGGTAGGGTAGAGGCTTGCTTACCTTCCTCCATCATGGCTTCGCATTCCTGGCCATTTTCCTGGACATATTTGTATGATGGATAAAAAAATTACCATCTTTAAGAGTCTTGTAAGTAAGTGAATTTAAAAAAAAAATCCAGCATAGCACATAGTGTCAGTTATTATAAATACGCAGCAAACCATTCCCGATTTAATGGAGACCATTTCTGAAGCTAAGGTTCAATGGCACTTACCAGAATTTGTAGCTTTGATATGAGAACCAATTTCAGAAGTAGCTAGCATGAAGCAGAGTTTGGGTTTAATAAAAATGTTTTAGCATGTGCTCAGAGCGAGGGTGAAGAGAAACGAATGCTCAGAAAGGAAGGATGCGTACCCAGAGCCGGGGCTTCTCTGGGGTATCTTCATTATCTTACATGCCGTCCTGGTGGGGTCTGAAGCTGTTGTCTTCCACAGGTTCCTAAAGAACCTATGTAAAGGAGGATGGTTCTGGAGGGGCACCTGCCAGGGTGAGTGAGGTCCAAGTCCAGGCCCCAGGAATGCTGGGAGGAAAGGTATCTTTACTATAAACAGAATTAAAGCCCTTGCTCGAAAGTCCCAGAAAATGCCACAGACTCGCAGTAAAATGCTACTCAGGGTCCTACTCAGCGAGGCCAGAAGCGTGAGCCATTGCTACTTTTAATATTGAAACTGTCTGGACAGAAAATGAAAAGGACAGTGGGCAGGAAAGGCCAGCCTCCAGAGCCAGGAATGCACCGCAGCTGTCTAGGGACAGTTCAGCATGGCAGAAGTGGCAGAGACAGGCAGAGCACGTAGGTAGCAGGCGGAAGTCAGTGGCCTGTGGAGAGCATGCTCCGTGAATAAGGCTGTCAGGCCTGCACTGTGGGAAAGGAGGGCATGGAGTTAGAAATGCACCTGCATGAGAAGCAGGGTGCAGTGGAATGGTAGCTGGAGGGGATGTGGTGGTTTGTATACGCTCGGCCCAGGGAGTGGCACTAGTGAGAGGTGTGGCCTTGTTGGAGTAGGTGTGTCACCGTGGGTGTGGGCTTTAAGACCCTCATCCAATCTTCATCTAGTGGCCTCAAGATGAAGATGTAGAACTCTTAGCTTCTCTTGAAGCATGCCTGCCTGGATGCTGCCATGCTCCCATCTTGATGATAATGGACTGAAACTCTGAACCTGTAAGCCAGCCCCAATTAAATGTTGTCCTTTATAAGAGTTGCCTTGGTCATGGTGTCTCTTCACAGCAATGCAGACCCTAACTAAGACAGGGACATAGGTGAAAGGCTATGGAATTCTTATTTTATTTTAAGGACTTGATTGACTAAGACATAAAGACTGGCTGGTAAAAAAGAACAAGTAATGAGATAGCGTATGATAAAGGAGAGACAAAAACAGATGAGCGGATACCAGTGGAGGTGTTCAGGAGTGCTGCCCAACCACACAGTGAAAGGGAGGGTCATCAGCAAGAATATAAAGACAATGTGAAGAGGCCTCTATTTAGCAGTAGAGAGACGGAATAAGTACAGAGGCCTCATTAAAAGAGGCTCTGATGTCAGACATAGTAGAATAAGGCTTATAATTCCAACACTGGTGAGGCAGAGGCAGGAGGACAATGAGTTGAAGGCCCAGCCTCAGCTACAAACAGAGGGAGTTCAAGGCCAGCCTGGGCTAACTGAGACTATGTCTTGAAAAAAAAGGGGGTTGGTTATTCTTCTCTTCATATCACTATCTTTAAGAATAATGTTAAGGTGCCTGTGAGAGGGCTGAGCCTGTGAGGACTAAGTGGCTAAAGGTGCTTGCTGCAGAAGCCTCCTGACCTGAGGTCCAGTCTGGAACTCGTGGAGGGAAGAGAGAACAGGCTCCTAAAAGCTGTCCTCAAACCTTCATACATAAGCCTGCTGTCTTTATCCTCTTTCTCTCCTGTCTGCCTGTCTGTCTGTCTGTCTCTTTTTCTTTCTCTAACACACAGCACACATGTATAAATGCATCTACACACAGTTTATTTTTCGAAAAAGACAATGCTAAACTGAGAAATGGGATTAATGGAAAACTTGGAATGTATAAAAATTCACTCTTTTGATACTTTCAAATGCTTTGGGTATCGTACGCCTTCTAATGATTTTCCCATGCAAACCCGTCTCTATAAACTCATTTCAATATATTAAATATCGTTGTTGAAAATGGTCTTTTCTAAACAGTGGTGTCACATTGTCTGCCTTTGTCATGAGCAAGCTTTAGCTCACGGCCGGTCTTTTGGGCACACTTGGTTTTAGGTCTGTGGTGTCCTTTGTCTTAGCAGTCAACTCACAGTTTGCTAAGCTAGGGACTTTACTGACAGCACAGTTATATGGAATTTAAATGTCATCCCTGTGACCCTTCAACCTTTCCTATTTTCATTGTATTTCTGAAAAGGGAAATGGAGGGTTTTAATTAAATGCAGAGGTGTCCGCACACAGCACATTCATGAATCTGTAAAGCATTTGCTGCATCCAGGATGGCGTTGCCTTTAGAGGCATCGCCCTGTCCTGGCAGCATCTGGTCACAGAGTCCTGTGGGCAAGGCTCTGTGGAGAAAGATGGCAAGAGTGCTGAGAGAAAGACAGAGAGGGAGAAGGATGGAGGGAGGGAGACAGAGAGAGAGAGAGAGAGAGAGAGAGAGAGAGAGAGAGAGAGAGAGAGAGAGAGGATAGGGAGAAGTGGGGAGTGGGAGGGGAGGTGTGGGGGAGGCTGGAAGAAGGATGCTGAGGGTGTTTTCTAAGGAGGTTGTGGGTGATCAGGGAAGATTATTGAGTATTGAGTGGGTTTGTGCAGTGGGTCAGCTCTTGCACATTCATTATGTGCTCCTGCCTACGATGATGGGTACACATCCTGCCCTGCATTGGCCCTGGGGTGTTGGGCACATCTGAGTGGTTGGTCTCAGTATGGAAGGCTCTTTGTAGTTCTAGAGTGCGCATCGACTGTTTCTCTAGCCCATCTGTCCTCTCCCACCTTTGGGTGTTCAGTCAGCATCAGTGCGGAGCTGTGCTCTGACTGTTGTCCCCAGCGGAACCGTGTGACGTGGGACCCGTGTCTGCATCAGTGATGAGCTGTGCTCTGACTACTGTCCCCAGTGGAACGGCACTGCATGGGGCCCATGTCTGCATCTCTCAGATTGCCATGTGTGTTCACTAGGATGCTTCCAGTAAACCACTCAACCCACTCTGAAGGGTGATGTAGCATGGCCAGCACCACAGACATTAATGTGCAGATAGACAGCAGCTGGACAAGGTGACACACACACATGTGTGTTGGCTGCAGAGGATTTCAAGTTTGAGACAGCCTGGGCCACATAGTTAGATTCTGTCAAAAAAAAAAAAAAAAAAAAAAAAGAAAGAAAGAAAAGAAAAAAGTGACTTAGCTGTGTCTGTTTGGGTCTCCTGAATTGTGTTTGTTTTTTCTTTAGTTCTCCAGAAACCTGAAGTCGTATCTCATGTTGTCACACTTGTTTGGGAGGAGCCAGCACCATCTTGGTCAGGTCCTCCTGTAGTCTCCTCTGTCCCTACACTGCATGCCATCACTTACCTCCTGTTGTTGCGAACAGTGCTGGGTGGGATGAAGCTCTCTCCAGTGTTGTGCAGGGAAAACTGGCTTGTTAGGAAACATCCTGAAACACAACTCTGACGTACCCACCTGTGGTTCTGAACAGACAGATGGAATCCTGGACTCCCAGATGGGATTCTTGGGATTTTTTTTCCTTTTTTTCTCTCTCCACAAAACTTCAGGAGGCTTCCTCAGTGTCATTGCTGTGTTCCCCATCACAGTATCTTTATAGATTTGCTCTGAATGTCACCCCCACAGCTTCGTCTCCCGCTGACATCCTGCTTCCCTCACTGACTAATACTTAGGGCTTCTCAAGGGCTCCAGCTTTTGTGGACAGCTGAGGAACATTCAGAAGAACCATTTCTATAGACACACTCGTCGTTCCTAGAAAACAGCTTGCTTAGGTTCTACTCTTACTTCTCAGTTCTGAAAATGATTACTTTTTTTTTTTGAAATTTATGAGGTTAGTGTTCTTGGAGGTACAGTGAGAATTAGAACAGGAAAGCCGTGGCCCTTGAGATTGCAAGCTGCTAGGAAAAGCTTCTGTTTTATTCTAGCATGTGATAACTGCAGGTGGAGGTTTCACAGAAGGTTTCGTGAAGGAGATGCCTTGTGGGGGAGTTTGAGGGATGTACAATGATTTCTCTTGGTGGAGCCAACCATGGGGCTGGGAAGATCAGGTGGGCAGAGTATCAGGGACAAAGGAGGTAAAAGGTATGACCTACACTGGCTTCAGCGGAGTGTCGGAAGTTGATTACTGTAAGGCCACATTGGAAGATGAAAGGGAAGGTGAATTGGCGTGTAGCAGAGAGCATCAGATGCTAATCTCCGCAGTGCACGGGGTGTAAGCAGTAGGTAGCCTTTGGGAGTTTTTGTTGGAGGGGTTGCAGGGATTGGCCACTGGCAAGATGCACGGTGCAGTGAATGGAAAGTTGCAGATGCTGGGGTGTGAGTGGCTGGTGGCTTGAACAGAGAGGCGATCGTGTCACCTGGGTTCCACTCACCATGGTCTGCTCTGATGTGTGGCCTCTGGCCACTCAGCTTCTTAGACTTCAGCTTTTTTCTGAATATCTGCTGGTTCCCACCATCCCCCTCTCCGCTCTTTTCTGTAAGTATTGTTGTGTTCTAACTTGCCCAAGGTCACAGAGAAAGAAGGGAGACTAGAAGTTGGTTACAGAATGGATAAATCAAATCTGCACAATGGTCCAAGAGCATGCTTGATACAAATTCAACACCGTGTGTTTGCAGGTGAGTCTGTGTAATGGTTCTAGAACAGAGAGTTATGCTTTTAGGCTAACACACTGGGCAATGTCAAACTCCGTAATGAGAATGTGTGAGCACTTACTTGAACTCTGCATCTTAGTAAACAGATGTGAATTAACTATACTGCTTGAAGAATCACCTGGGTGGTCCTCAGTTCTTTAAAAGTCAGCTGATTCTGCCAGTGTGTTCCTCATCCTGTGCCCATCACAAAATCACAAAGCAAGGATGCCCTTCCATGTTCAGTACAAATGCCCACACAGTAAAACAGGCAGGCATCATTGTAAGATGATGACAAGCCCAGTTTTTGATCCTCTTAAAGGTTCGCCCTTTAAAAATAGTATTGAGAGAGAGACAGAGAGAGGAAGAGAGAGAGAGAGATGGGATGGTGGGGGGAGAGAGTGTGTGGCTGTGCCTACACCTGCCCTGCCCCTGTGGTTTTTTCCCAGACCGTTTAAGAGTCTAGGTGAGATTAATCACCTTTAGCTTCAGGTGCTTTTCTGTTAGCATTTCCTTACCAGTTTGTGTGCTCAGCCAGCAAGCACTGCCACATCTATCATCTTGTTGATCGTTGATCGGGGTGCAGCTGGTTTATTGGCTTGTGGTCAACTATAGTTTGGGTTAGAGACAGTGTGGCTATTTGGATGTAACTATCGAAATAGCCAATATGTTGGCACCACCCCACACTGCCTCCTCTTCCCCATGCTTGGAAGGTTGTGGAGTATGGTGAAGCCTGCTGTATGTGTCTCCTTCAGCCCATCGTTAGAGAAGCCTCAGAGATAATGGGTTTGGCTAAAAGTTTTTGACTAGCCAGGGAAGTGATGACTTGAAATTCTTGTTTTTCTGAAATGTAGTTTTCGCTGTTGTAGATTGTGAGCATAACATTATAAAGTGCTGAACATTTTTGGAAGTGTGGGTTATGGCTGTCCCGGCTGATACATGTCTGCTTATGAACTCCCCAGGGTTGTGTTGGATCAAGGCTCGAGTCAGGACAGACCACACCAGGCCAATGCAGTTCCACACGGCAGAGGTTTATTGTGGGGGGAGGGGAGAAGGGCATGACAGAGACAAAGAGGAAAAGAGAAAGGAGAAAAATGGGCAAAGGTGAGAAAGGGTCTGCCTTTTATTTTGACTGTGACATAACCACTCCAAGATAGAGGTGGGAAGTGGACTCTGAGAATGTATGTGATTGCCTTGGCAACAGATGCGTGGGTCCCTGTCGCCTATGGATGACGTCACTGGGTTTGGAGGCAATCTGCCAATCCGGTTCCTGATACCAACACCCAGGATAACATTTTTCATAGCAACCAGAACAAATTATTATAAAAGTTTCTTTTGGTTTCTATTTATTAACCTCTAGGCATTTATAAAGTCCTTCTCATTTGGGCCCTTTGGTAGGTTAAGAGTAAATAATTTACATAATATTAGAGGATTAGTCATTTAAGAAATTGTAAGTGATTGTGTCTGCTGACTAAGGATACTGGCAACCTTAGAGAGGGCAACCACAGTATGATGCCATTAGCAGGCTTGGTCATGGCATTTAGTAGTAACTTAAAATTACTAGACAAATGTATTAATCTTTCATCATTAACAATATTAATGAACTCTGTAAATTTTCTTAATTATTAAATTATCAACTACACTGGACATTTGGAAGACGTGGGGGAGTACTACAAGCCTGTCTGTGGCTAATACCTGTAATCCCAGAGGCTGGATCTGGGAGCTCTCAGTAAGCCCAAGGTCTCTTTAGGCAACACGATGAAGCTATACTTAAAAAACAAAACAAGGAGCTGGTGGTGGTGTGGCACATGCCTCAGGGAGGCAGAGGCAAGTAGGTCTGTGTAGGTTCGAGGCCAGCCTGACTATGAGAGACCCTGTCTCAAAAAAGCAATTAATCAGACAGAGACAGCCACCCACAACAAGCACTGAAGAACACTTGCTGCTCATGTAGAAGACTGGGGTTCATCCATTCCCAGTGACTTCAGCTTCAGGGGATCTTGTGTCCCCTGTGGCTTCTGCCAGCTGCTGTAGCATGTGATACAAAGGAACTCACTCAGGCCCACACAACGCATACACGTGAAAATAAATAAGATTATTATAAGCGGAAAAAGGGTTGTGGTGTGTGTATGTCTGTGTATGTTTATGTGTTGGTGTCTGTGTGTCTGTGTCTGTGTTTCTGTCTGTGCACTCATAACCACAACCAGGAGTCTCCACGTGTGCACAGTGACCTTCCCTGTCCTCTGAGGGTTTGTCCCAGACCCTTCCTGCCCTGCAGATACCAACATCTGCAGAGACTTCAGTTCCTTAGATAAAACAATGCAGCACACATTAAATCTCTTACGAAGAACTCTGTAGACTGATGTATTGTTTAAGAACCAATGACAAGAAAAATATACATATTTAGTACAGACTCATTTTTTTTTCTTGAGTATATGTTTTTCTACGTCTTCAATTGGCTGAATTTATGGGAAATGGCACCCATATATATATAGAGAGAGGAATCCCTCTCTCTCTCTGTACTGTTAAGTAATGGCCTGTAATAATGGGAATGTTTTGCTTTTTGTTGGGCTCTCATATAGATGTACATTTTCCAAAACTCACCAAACTGTTAAGATTTGTATATTTCTCTTTGATACTGCAATTGCTAGCGTCAATAAGATGAAAATCAGGCAATAAGGTGAAAATTAACCTACGACCTCAGTACGCAGGGAGGACTATTGGTTGGCATTCCTTATAGTCTAACACATTTTAACAATTGAAATCTTATTTATATAGACTATTGCAGCCTACAGCTAAGTACAGTAGCACATGCCTATTATCATATATTACATATGTGATGGAGGCAGAGGCAGGAGAATACTGAGACTATCTGAAAAAAAGCAACGGGGTACAAAAATGTTATTACAGTCTATTTGTAAAAGTTGATATCTTGGCCCAGGTATGGTGGCACACACCTTTAACCACAGCACTTGAGTGGCAAAAGTAGGGAGTCTCCGGGTTCAAAGCCAGCCTGGTCTCCATAGTGAGTTCCAGGCCAGCCAGGGCTGCCTAGAAAGACCCTAGCCAAGAGAACCAAACCAAACCAAACCAAACCAAACCAACAACAATAATATGTGTGTGTGTGTGTGTGTGTGTGTATTGAGCATTTTTGAATGTCATGAAGTAGTCTTTGAAGCATAGTTTTTAAAAGACATTTATAATTTATATATTATATTTAGTATATATAATATATAGACTTGGAACTGATTTCCATAACTCCTGGCCACATTAGCATCACCAAATGACTTGGTTCTAGGAGCTGATATCAGTGGTAGGTACTATTGCTCAGTCTGAGTTCTCAACTGCTGTGCCTCATCTCCACACTGCTTCCTCTCAGCACACTGAATAAGAAAGTCATGTTTGCCTGACTCTGAGGAACCTGGACATGTTTGAAATTATGAAGCCAAAGTTGAACAAGTGTTTTTCCAGGCCCGTTGGGAGAAGAGCATCAATTAATTCTTCAAAGCACTTGAGAACCCTTAATGTAAAAGACGTGGTGGAAAGCGCTTACTTGTCTTCAGCCAGCTGCCACGCTCCGCTTCTTATTTGTGCTGTGTTTATACAGCAGTTGCTTTCAAGTGGGATGTGTTCCTGCATGCCATGCTCTGAGTACCACACTCGTATGGAAAGTCACGGCTGCATCGTGGGCATCTTCTCAAAAGCCTGCTTAGAGCACAGAGTGTCTCGTGCCATTCTAGACTGCTCTTTACTTCTGGGTTGTGAGAGGTTTGTTTGTGCTGCCTGGATGGATTGTTGAGACATGCTCTTTCAGGAGTATGGCCATGCAAAACCCAGGAGTCTCGCTCTTGGACCTTCCCTGGTTTGTATGCTCATCGGCTAAGTGGGAGCATGCAAGCTCTCCTGCTGGATGCTGGTGGTACCAGTCTTTCACATACACCTCTTCAAATTCACCCTCCAGGCTTTCTTAGCCCAGGTAGCTAATTCCTCCTGCTGCTGTTTCACTTTGCCCAGCACAGGAAGAGTGGACCTCACCGCACCTCAGGTGTGTTCACCTGTATCAGGTTAAACTGTCACTGACAGTGAGCACAGGGAATGTTGGCATGACTGAGAAAAAGCCTGGAAGGTGTGTTTGGCATTATGGGCGTCCAAGTGCCATGGGCCCAGCCTGTCCCCAGGACTGCCCATCAGTCAGGAATGCAGAGGACTCTGCTGAGTACAGTGTCTGTGAACACCTAGGCCAGATGCTTTAGCTACGGTGTAGGCTAAGGTGAGCTTCCTGTGAGCTTCCTGTGTCCGCAGCTCAGTGGTAAGCAAGAGGGGAGGAGGCAGAGCAGAGGGCAGGGGGAAGTGGGATGGGAGGTACTGAGCTGATTGGGCATGCCTCCTCACCAAGCACCTGATTGTCTCCTCGTTACTCAGTGTCTCCTCTTAGATGAGTACCGTAACTTATTAACCTCTTTTAAAGGCCAAGTTTGAAATAGTTTTTAGGTTAGATATTTCCTAACAATGTACGTCTTCTACAGAGTTTAGTTAGTAATTGCTCTGGGGTTGTGAATTGTCTTGATGTGTTCTGTAGAATGAAATAGCTTTACATACAGGTACTGAAACAAATCACCTTTTATTTACAGAATTTTGAGTTAGTGTGCAAAATTAGGTTTTATTGATGTAGGGTTTTATATAGAGTATCTATTTTTTTTTTCAGAGAATATAGTTAAAGGTAAGCATGTAAAATCACTTCCTTTCAGGATTATTGGATGCTATCCATAAACAAATGCTTTTAATGTTTTTCCTGCTTTGCTCATTTGTGCGGTTATGAATCTGCATCAGGGAAGCCCTATTATTTGATATTTCAGTTAATAAAATATCCAATAATTTTAAAAGACCACTTGATGGTCTTTGTGAGTAATGCAAAAGTTTAGACCGACAGAGCCAGGTACAGATGTGCATGCGTGGGCACACAATGGAATTTCAAATGTATTGCCTGAAGAGCTAATTGGGAGACAGGTAAGCTATGTTTGTATGAATTTTAAATAATAAGGTCAGCATGTTATTGAATACAGTGAAATATATGTAAGATAAAGATTTGATAAAGATTGAATCACTAAATTGAGTGTAAATTTGAAGACTATGTATGTCTTGCTATCATCTGGTGGCCAGTGTGAGGCCACAGACCACGGGAAATGGATGACCCTTTACCTGCAGTGTCCACATTGCCACATACTTGCTGGTACCCCCTCAGACCATATGGGTCAGAAACTGGAGGCGACTGCCCTGGCTGTACTTTATCAAGGTCATCAGATAGGTCATCTTAGATAAGAGGCAGAAATCTCCACAGAGCTTCCTCATTGGGCAAGTTTCTCTTCCATTGCTCCCTCATTCTTTATGTGAGCATGCTTACCTGGGTAGACCCTGGTGTGCACATGCACATGGAAGCCAGAGGACAACCTTGGATATTGTTTCTTAGGTACCATTACTTTTTTTTTTTTTTTTAATGGAGACTCTTACTGACCCTGGAGCTCAATAAGTAGACCAGGCTGGCCAGCCACGAGCCCCAGGGGTCCACCCGTTGTTTCCCCCTGTACTGATGCTGGCTGGGATCACAAGCTCTGGATACTGCATCCAGCTTGATGTGGACAGAACTCCGGTCTTCATACTTAACGTGCAGGAGGCGCCTTACTGAGCGTCCCAGCCCATGCCCTCAGTTTTATAGTCTTGCTGTCCCCACATGTGGAGTGTTTCTCTCCTGGCTTCCCCTGCTGCTGTGAAGACTGAATCTGTGGAGAATATACTGGGCCCTCACTGGGAGTTCTGGATTCTAGCCCAGTTCCTTCCCTTAGCCTGCCGTGAGGTAACACGGTGACTTAGCTAAGCTAGGCCTTAATTTTCTGATGTATATAAGTGTAAAGGGGTGAGTCTTGCTTTGTCATAGAGGGATTCTTTTATTAGGTCCAACATGATTGTATTTGCTTTAGTATTTATGCATTTGAATCTGACAAATTTGACAAATCTACTCTATTGATTATGACTCTAACTAGTCATCAGATTGTTCGCATTGTTACCAAAACTTTGAATTTTAGTACAGGCGTTTATCTCATGAATGGAGCCAGTGTGTTTCTGGGCAGGGGCAGTGCTCACTGGCCTTATCAAGGAGCCAGACGCTTTTCTTTAAATTTACAAGCTCTGTGATGGTCAACCCTGGTGTAGAACTTATGTTTATTTAACGAGTGGAATCTCAGCTTTTGACCAAGGATCCAGCCCCAAGTGCTGTTGTTGAGCTGTTGGTTCCTCCTCTCTTGGTTGGCACCTAAGCTCAGCCACCAGGCCCATTGCTCTGTTTCCTGTATCATTTCCATATTGCTCATGTCCCCTCCCCATTATCCCAGCCCCTTGCCCCCCCCCCCCCTTTGCTTTCTTTGATCTACAAGTTTTTCCCTGAGAGCTGTCCATCTTCTTGGGGTTGGAGGTGTCTTGAGATGATCTGAAGGTTGACTGGCAGACAGCAGGAAATGAGGAGTGGATGATGGACGGGCAGGGACATTCTGGCAGAGATTGGCAAACCTAACTGTAAGCATTGGGTAGTAAGCATTTTAGGCATTGTGGGCTGTAAGGTCTGGATTGTCACCTACGCCTACCTCTGACAATAAGCAGGACAACTGAGGCCTACCTGCCCATGGGAGCTTAGGCAGTGCGCCAGCATCGGCCACCGCATTGTGCTTTCTTTCCCAGGCCACACACAGTCATTGTGTGGGTCAAATCCCAGCAGATGCAGTGGCCAAAAGAGTAGGGCTGGGGAGGGAGTGGCGGTGGGGGAAGGGCGTTTTCTTTTGTTCACTGCTGATAGAAGACGTCCCTCTGATCTCAGGAAGGTGGAGGAAATCAGAAGATCCTTCCCAGGGTGGGAACACAGGTGCTGTGGCCAGGGCGTCCGACCGCCTTGGGCTTGTTCAGGCACAGCTAGAAAGAGCCAGGGCCAAGACAGCAGCGGGAGCAGGCAGTGGGAGGTAGGAGTTCACAAGCAGACAGGGAGGCAGAAGTTTGCAGAGAAAGGAGCAGCCTGAGGGAAGCTGGGAGGGGCAGGATGCTGAGCCAAGCAGGGAAGCCTTGCTTTCAGTTTGGTTGGCAGGGGAAGGGATGAGAAGGGATCTTGAGGAGCGAGAGGGGCTGAGGTTAGTGAAGTTTTCTTTGAGCTGTCCACTGTGGGTAGACTTGCAGGCAGAACAGTGTCTGCAGGTGCCTTGGGAAAGGTATCAGATGGCATAGGGAGGGCCAGAGAGATGGGGCACGAGGAAGGTGGAGAGCTTGCCCTGGGGCTGGTTGATGGAGATGGACAGTAGGTTCGGGTGTTTGGGAGAGATCCTGCAGTCCCATTAGGCTACCTGAGTTCTCCTTTGTCTCCTCACACCTATGAAAATGACTTCATCCCAATTTTCATGGCTGCTGCTTCCCAGGGTCTCTCTTCCAAGATGGGTCAGGTGGGGGGCGCTTCACTCACGGGCCCTTTCATTTAGATATTTTAACACTTGAAGTCAAGGGACTCTTTACCAATCCTGGGATCATAGTCTTTGTGCTGTGGCAGGGAAGAGTCACTCAGGAGCTGGCCTTGTGACCTTAGGTCAATGACTGCTTTTCCAAGCCTGCATTTCCTTATCTGTGGATGGAGATGAGTCTTACCAGCCTCCCGAGGTCTCTAATCATGATGGGCTCTGCTCCAGAAGTACTTTCAGATAATTGCTACAGATTTTAAGGACTCCTGCATGTTTTGGTCTTAGCAGGGCTTAACACCCAGTAAATAATATCTGTTCTATAAAGAATGACTGACAAGGAGAATGTGATGTGGGTGGATTTTTGTGGCAAATGGATGTAGACTGGCTCAGATGTGGTAAAGCTGACTGTAATCAGGAGCTGTGAATTTAGTGAGGATGAAATTGTGGGATTTCAGAGAACCTCTCTCTCTCTCTCTAGGATTTCAGAGAATCTCTCTCTCTCTCTCTCTCTCTCTCTCTCTCTCTCTCTCTCTCTCACACACACACACACACACACACACAGAGACAGAGACCCAGACAGAGACAGAGAGATTGGTTGATTTTGGAAGCTGTAAAATTCCAGGAGGAAAGATATGATGTCATTTACACAGGCAGAAATGTCCGCACGCATGCGTTAGCAGTATTAATAATCAGATGCTTCTGCATCTTCCAGGATTCTTTCCTGACAGGCTCAACAGACAAACACTGAAGGGAAATAATTAATGTCAACAATGCACCTTGCTTCCAGATGGAGAGCTAGCTGCTGGGCTTGGGTTCTCAGTACCCTTTGCTAGCTAGATCTGTAGATGAGTGTTTTTTATTGTCTTCCAAGCAAGAATCGTGAACAGACTACAAAAGAAAAAGCGCTAATGAAATGATCTGTGTGCCCTAGGGAGGCCGCAGGCTGATTTTTGGATAAGACCTTGGGAAATTGGAAAGATACAGACTTGAGTCAATGTATTTCTAGAATGCTGTCTACTTCTCATCCCTGCAATTAAATAAAAAACAAAAAGTTCTGACCTTTGCTCAATGGGAAATCTGGTTCCTGGGGGGGTGGGGGGGTGGGGGTTAGGGGCAGGCACCAGGACATTGTGTTCATCTCTTTTCAGTCTCTCACCCTGACTAGCTTTCTAATCTGGCCTTGGATCAACTTAGTGGCAAGCCCAGCCACAGGCCCCCATTTATCCCGACGGTCTGTCCTTGCACTGAGAATAGTTTAATGGCCACTACAGTAATAAATGTCCGAGAAAGAGCGGCCCATCACTCTGGAGCACTGTGGGAAGGGCAGGCAGCAGGAGCAGGAAGGATGAACCAGTCGGCCTTTACTCTTGAAAAATTATGAAGGAGGTTGCTGCGGGCCTCATGGCTCACAGTCTCCACTTCAGCTTACCTGCCAGGTAGCTAGGGAGAAACTTGGGGGGGAGTCCTCAGTTTCAAGCTCACCTCAAAGCCTTTTGATATGTAAGCATGGCTAAGCAGCATGGCCCGGGTTTCCCAGGTGATGGACAGCTGTGCCCACTGTTCTCTCCCTAACTTCTTAGTCCAGAGCTGTTATTGGGGGAAACTCCTTTCCTGGGCTGATGCAGGGTTCCCACCACCCCACATCCATGCAGTTTATGACTTTAATGTTAATTCTATCATGGTTTCTTGAACTATGACTGTTCGCTGCCTTCTAATCCTCTGTTGTGTCTTGCTCCTCTCTTCCTCATCCTTGGAGGACTTTCTCCCTTCTTCCCCTGCATCCAAGCCTTCTTCATATGTAAGATGTGTTCCTCTGGGGAGCATTTCCGAAGCACAGGCAGCCACAAAACGCACCCTGATGGATTCAGACAGAGAGGCGGGCTGTGCACCTAGACCGGGCTGCAGGCGCAAAGGATCAGTGCACAGATGTGCAGTGGCTGGGCCCTGGGTGTGGGAGGGAAGTGCCAGTTGTGACGAGTGAGGACAAGGTTGCAGAGAGAGCTTGGGGACCAGGGGGATAGGAATTGGGATTTTTTGTCTTTATTATATCGAAGTTCTATTTAAAAACATAAGAGTCAAACTTGCTAAAATACTCGGCTGCTGGGTGGATGGAAGAGTGAAAACAGATGTAGGGACAACATTAAGAAACAATTGTATCAGCAGTTGGCATGTTGTTAAGTGGAATAAGCCAGACTCGGGGAGATGGACACGGCAGGCTTTCCCCTCCTGTGTACTCTTGATTTTGTGTGTATCCACGTGTATTTGTGTGCATGCATGTGTGTGTGTGTGTGTCATGGAAATCAAAAGGGGGCGTGAGAAAGGGAGACAGAGATCTAAAGAGAAGAGGGAGGGAGGAGACTAGAGAGTAATGGAATACATGTGACTTGAAAGCAGAAGAAGTGACTATTTGGGAGGAGTAAAGGAACAGCAAGGGGGGAGGGGAGGGCGGTGTCTGTTAGTCTAGGAGGGAGATGAGCGAGAACAAAGTCAAATGACATCTGTATGAAGATGCTGTAATAAAACCCATTCCTTTGTTAATTTAACAATAAACTAAAAAAAAAAAAATTGAAAAGTCAGTTGCAGTTGTAGGGGGTAGACAGGGGGAATAGCAGTGGGCATGGAGACTCACAGACATTTGTGTCTAGAGACTTGTCAAAATGATCAAACTAGCTGTCATAACTGGGCCGGGTAGAGTGTGAGGAGATTGTTTGCAACCTGGATTGATGGGGTGAAGCCGGGAACTGGAGGTCCCTTCTCGTTCATATCCCCCTTTCCTTGCTGTCTAGACTTGGGGAGAGTTTTTTTTTTTGTTGTTGTTGTTTTTTTTTTTTTTTTTAAAGGAAGTAGCAAGTGCTATTTTCTGCACTAGTTTCAGTTTTCCTGTTAAAATGTAGCAGAAGAATTCTTTTCTTATGAGATGTTCAAGGCGGTCCTGGAGCATGGAGTCTTTCAGCGGCTTTGGAGCTGGGTGGGTGTGGAGGGTGGGCATGGACTCTGGTGTAGATGCCCTGAGTTTGCTCCTGTGTAAACCCTTGTTCTCCTGGGCTCAGTGTAGGGCCCAGTTTAGCTGCACAAGAGCTGCTCTGTGGCCAGGACTCCCACCTGTGGGCTCATTGTGCAGCCTCTTGTCTTCTGTAGCTGCCATAGTGGGTTTGGTTTTTTTTAGGGGAGTGAGGGTTGGGTTTTTTGTTGTTTTGGTTGTTTTAGGGCATGATAATTTTGTGGAAATGAAAATGTTTTGGAAGTAAGATTTTAGACTAGTCTAGGCTGTTGTCTGATGAAACATTTTCCAAAGTTGTTTTCTCTCCTGAAGTTTTGCGTTTGCCCAACCGGACATCTAGGAAAGGCCCAGACCTGTAGTCTCATTTTTTTCAGCTTGCTGCTATTGATGCATTGCGTCCCTGCCCTGTCCCCCCCCCCCCCCCCCCCCCCCCACTGCCCTGAATTGGGTGCTTAGCAAGGTGGCTTTAGTATCTCCACAGGGAAAATGGAAGGTGACATGGAACATGGAGTCCCTCCTGGCTTGTCAAAAGCCTCGCAGATGGCTAGTGGCCAGAGAGCACTCATGTGAAAAGAGCTGGTGACCTGTGTATTAGAAAGGTGGAATAAAGTTTGCACTGTGTGTGTGTGTGTGTGTGTGAGAGAGAGAGAGAGAGAGAGAGAGAGAGAGAGAGAGAGAGACAGAGACAGAGACAGACAGAGAGACAGAAAGACAGAGACAGAGACAGACAGAGACAGAGACAGAGACAGACAGAGAGACAGAGAGAGACAGAAGAACCCGGTGTCTATGTGGAAAAGAATATGGCAGGAAGGAGGACAGGCAATTTCAGAAAGCTACATTCTCCCTCCCAGCAGAGCCTTTCTGAGTTCAGGGGCTGCAAACACAGCATCCTGTTGTTCCGCTTGTCTGTCACTGTGTGTATATGTTTCATATTCATCCGCACCCCATCTCCTGGGGCTTGGTGTCACAACCATTATCCGTCCATTGTGAGCTGCCTGCAGCATCCCATGAAGACCAGCGGTGTGTCTCCTTAATTGGCTGGTAGGGTCACTGCTCATTGACATGCATGTTTGTGCTGCTTCTCCTTCCCTCCCTGACATTCCTCTCCCCACCCCCTACCCCATGCTGCTTCTAGAAGGGAGGCCCTAGGAGAATGGGAAGAATTAGGAGTCTTGCTGAGAAAGGCCACCTGCTCTCCGGGTGCAGCTTCTCAGCTGGTGGGTCCTTTCCAAGGTGTGATGTCCTGTTAGCCTTTTGAGCCATTTACTGCACAGAGGAAGAAAATAGTCCCGTGGGTGGTTAGGGGGTATCTTAGTCAGGGTTTCTATTCCTGCACAAACATCATGACCAAGAAGCAAGTTGGGGAGGAAAGGGTTTATTTAGCTTATTTCCACATTGCTGTTGATCACCAGAGGAAGTCAGGACTGGAACTCAAGCAGGTCAGGAAGCAGGAGCTGATGCAGAGGCCATGGAGGGATGTTCCTTACTGGCTTGCTTCCCCTGGCTTGCTCAGCCTGCTCTCCTATAGAACCCAAGACTTCCAGCCCAGGGATGGCACCACCCACGAGAGGCCCTACTCCCTTGATCACTAATTGAGAAAATGCCCCACAGCTGGGTCTCATGGAGGCACTTCCCCAGCTGAAGCTCCCTTCTGTGATAACTCCAGCCTGTGTCAAGTTGACACAAAACCAGCCAGTACAGGGGGTTATCAGGCTCCTGATGATTCCCACGTTTATTACTTCTGTAGGCACTGGAACTCAGTGGAGCTTTGGGAATTATGAAGTATGCTTCAAACTCAATGCCCACCATTTCTGTCTCTTTCCTATTCTGTATGTTGTGTGTGATCTGAGTCTCTCACTATGCAATCTACATAGTCTGGAACCTGCAATCCTCTGGCCTCAGCATCCCTTGAGTGCTGGAGTTACAGGTGTGGCCCAGTGCCGCCTGGGTTAACACCGATCCCTTGATGGCGTAGTGCCCAAGACAGGAGAGGAAGAAAGCCTTTTGCCCTTTACAAATAACCAGAAAATACGCAAGCGGTATTTTAAAAGCAAGAATGTGTATGTCAGAAAGCAAGGTAGATTTCTGAGAAGAACACTGACTCCTCACCTCTGTCCTGTTTTCACATGCAGATTCTGACTAGATTTTAAAATGTATAGTTTCTGTTATTCCAAACATGTATCAGTAGGGCAGAAATATAACTTATTGCCAGTCAGCTGTAAAGCCTACAAAATATGCAATGAGCAGAGTAAGGGGGGGGGGGAGAGAAAATGGGGCTGGTAAAGGAAATTGTGTCCTGGTGAGGGAGCAGAAGACAGATTTCAGGGGACTCTGAATGATTCAAGAGCATTAGAACCAAACACATCTCTTCCAAAGGCTTATTCGCTCTCATCAGACTAAAAACTGACACATTGTCATTGCATGGTAGACATTCTCACACTCTGAAACAGTGCTGATGGTGGCAAACATGAAGAGGAGCCAGGTTCTGAGTTGTCCCTCGGCTGGCGATGAGTTTAGATGACAGAAGCGGCTCTCCCATCTGAGCTGTTCAGCTGCTGTGCACTAGTTACAGTACACACCCAAGATTGTTTTCTCGAGGGTATCTTAGAGGAGGAGAATCAGTAGAATACACGTTCTAGTGTGCTTTCTGTTTCTGTGATAAGCACCATTGGTCTGGTGACCCAGCGTCAAAGCATCTTCATTGGCTTCTGTGTCGCCCTGGTGAGTCCAGTTTTGGGTGGACCTTTGAGTGCTTTTGAGAGATGGCAGGACATCCATCTGAGATCGGATTCTTGGACTGTATTCATCTTCAACCCTGTGAGAGAGGTAGACTCGGAGGGTTCAGCCTTTCTGTTTCCCTTAATGTTCAGTGGGAACTGGAGCTTGATTGGCGGAGTCATCGCCTCTACTGTGTTGGTTTAAGGATTTGTGAGATGCAGTTCCTTAGCGTGCCTAAAGGCAACTTCCTTTCCCTAAAATATCCATTGGCTTAAACAAAATCCTAGGATCAGGAGATCAAAATGATACAGAATTTATAGAACAGAGACGGAAAGTTCTTTGTGCGTCAGTGGAATCTGAAAACATCGTAAGAACTTGCACAATGCCTGATGCTTGAACATAAGTTCCATCTCATAATAAACATGTGGCTGTGCCACCCCCTCCAATTTTAAATTTAATTAATTAATTAAATGAAATTAAAAATGTGAATTTCCAATAAAAAAGTGTGAGAGCTTCATCAGCTCCTTTATTTCCTTAAAGGTGACTTTAGCGGGGTGGTGTTGGCACATGCCTTTAAACACAGCACTCAGGAGGTACAGGCAGACAGATCTCTGAGTTCGAGGTCAACCTGGTCTACAGAGTAAGTTCCAGGATAGCCAGGTCGACCCAGAGAATCCCAATCTCGAAAAAAACAAAACAAAACGAGAAAAATATAATAAAAATATATAAAAATACAGATGACTTTAGCAAATTAATGGTATGTGCTTTCACTGCTGTGCCTCAATTCTGCACAGCCTGTTAAACATGAATTGGGGCATGGCTGTGTGTGTGCCGCCGGCATTTAATGCTAAAGCTGAGACTTGAGCCATCTATGTAGTGCTTTGTGCTTTTTTTTTTTTTTTTTTTTTTTTTTTTTTTTTTTTTTTTTCTTTTTGAGACAGGGTTTCTCTGTATAGCCCTGGCTGCCCTGTCCTGGAACTCACTGTGTAGACCAGGCTGGCCTCAAAGTCAGAAATCCGCCTGCCTCTGCCTCCCAAGTGCTGGGATTAAAGGCGTGGGCCACCACCAGCCGGCTGTGCTTTGTGCTTTTAAAGAGAGGTTCCAGTATATTTTAGTTGATCTTCCAAGACAACCTGTGATGTGGGTTGGACAGGGGTTATTAATTCCTCTTGCAAATAAGGACACTACATTTGGAAGTGATTTTAGCCAACTTGCTGAAGGTCACATAGCCTTGCATAGACTTGTGAGGGTGCCAGAGTGATAGATAGAGTTGCTCACAGCTGTCTACACTCCTTTTCCTGTGAAGAACAACACTGACTTCATTTTCAGGACAGTCCCTGGGATGAGAGGTGTCTTTCAGGCCACTGGACAGATAACATCAGGAAGAGTGAGGATGTTGCAGTTGTGAGGGGAAGAGGGCACTGAATGGATGTGGGAACTGTGGATCTCAGCATCTCCATTGTTCAAAGTGATGACTGGGTCGTAGGTGCTCTCTGGCGTTAAAGATGGGGATGTAGCATTAAAGAACACAGTGGCATTTCCTGTTCCCAGCGAGTGAACTTCGCAACCAGGATGGAGCAGCAGGCAAGGTTTGTAATAATGTAATTAGTGATCAGAACTGGAACGGTCCTGTTTCTAACTCAGGAAATCTGAGTTTCCAAAACCTGTGATTTAGGAGTTGGTGATTCACACTGTAACATGATTCATTCTGTCTACTGTACATTCTTACAGCATCATCGTGCTTTCTTCCAATGCATTAACTACTTAACTGAAAATTGTAACTAAAATTAACCGTTTTATTAGGTCTTTGGCTATTTGAAGATTCATGAGTTGCTTTCCAAATTTTCAGACACGAAAAAGTAAGTGAATTATAAAATTGTCGCGACACCGATTTTCTTCCCTCACAAGCTTCTCAGCTGAAGATCGGGTGTTTACAGGTTCGAGC
>NW_022196895.1:29809769-29850530 GCF_008632895.1 Mastomys coucha | reverse complement strand
TTTTTTTTTTTTTTTGTATGTCAATCATTTTATTATCTACATTAATCCTATAAAATGATTCATTTCACTGAGACATATGCAAACATATGTAAAATACACTCTGATCCTATTTAAACATCCATTGTAGTCAGTTACTCCCTTCCACCATCCCCGATGCCCTTTCTTCTCTAACAGAGCATTTTCTTTTTAAAAGGTTATTTCTTTTATTTTTTTGAGATTATAATTACATCACTTCTCCCTTCCCTTCTCTCCAAACTAACCCCTATATCCCTTCTTGCTCTTTTTCAACTTTATGGCCTCTCTTTTCATTAATTGTTGTTACATAGATGCATATGTATATACATATATATTCCTAAATACATGACTGTGTGATGTTATTCGTATGTGCGTTCTCAGGGCTGACCATTTGGTGTGCTTTTCCCTGAGGAAGACTATTTTTTCCTCTCTTAGAGTTCTTTAGTTGCCTGTAGTGGCTTGTGCAGTTCCCCTGTAGATCCTCAATTTTCTCTCGTCGATGATAGCATGCCTCTTGCCATCCTTCAGCTCCTGTTTAGGGAGTCATGTTGGTGATACTTTATGGGTGCAGCTTCTGACGTTACTAGGAGACACAGTCTCACAGCAGATTCCCCGATCCTCTGGCTCTGAACAACCTTTCTGCCCCCTCTTCTTCAGTATCCCCCGAGCCTTATGTGCAGCAGTTGTTTTGTGCATGTGTGCATTGCTCCACAGCTCTGCATTTTGGTTAGCCGTGGTTTTTCTGTAATGGTCTCTGTCTGTTACAAAGAGAAGTTCCCTGCACTGCACTTATCTGTGGTTATAAGGACAAATGTTTAGAAGTAGTTAGGGGTTGTGCTGGTTTAGTGAAGTAGAGCTTGTGGTTCTCTTCTAAGCCTCATGACTTCACCAGCCCTGGATAGTTGGCTAGGTCTCCAGTACCAGGCAGGCACAGTTTCCTTCTTGTTCAGTGGGACCTGAATGGCATTTGAAAGCAAGCGGCTTGACACTGAGTAGCAGGGAGAAGTGGCCTCTGGACTCCACTCTGGTTATTGATTGACTCTGGGGTATATTTAAGTCAGATCCATTTCTCTGTAGGATAACATCCGCAATCACTTTATTTGTCAAGAAATAGCTTATGATATAACCAACGGAGATTGTTTATCTGGTATACCACCCATTATTGTTCGGAAACACAACCCCTTTATTCAAAAAACTATGTTTTTGAAAATGTCAGCATCTGCCAAGGTCATTTCACCTTTGTCTTCCCCCAGACTGTATAGCATCTTTTTAAATGACTGCAATTTGTCTGAATTTTCTGAACAAAAAAAGAGATGCAGCAGAGACAAAGTAAATTCATGGTTGAGGTATCACATGACGCAAACTTTCAGAATCCTAGGAGATGGGAAGGGCGTTTGCCTGGGCATTGGGGTCCTGGTCACCCTCCTGTCTTTCCTTTTTTCTTCTCTTTATTATTCAGGGTAATCTACTGAACATTTACTATATACCAGATATTTGTATTTATAGCTAGAATTTGTGGTTTGCAGTCTTATCACAAGAGAAACTAATGTCCTATTGTGTGAGTGTTGGTAAGTTTGAAATTGTTATATGCTTAGAAACAGTGCTAAGAGATATCTTATAGAACCAGTGGATTTAAACATGAGGTGGTTCTTGTTTTTAAAAGCGTGGACTACACAGCATTTTCAGTTTTGTTTTCTTGAACAATGCCTTCTCTAATTATTCTGAGGAGAAACATGGTTCTTCCGAGTCTTAACATTCATGGGAAAGAGTGAGGCTAGGAGACCAGGGCTTGTTTCTGCACGGTACCACTTCTGGTTCCATGGCATGCTGAGTCATTCTGCCAGCTTTTCTAAGCCATAGTTTCCATGTTTGAAAACAGTGGCTACTGATGCCATGTGCCATCCAGTTGTAAGACTCAGATGATGTAAAAGCCCAGCACAGTGCACAGTTGCTGCTCATGTCTGGGCCACGAGGTGAATCCTTCTCTGTGATAAAGTCACCACTCTTTGCCTTTGGAGAGTTTTGGTTGAATGTAGAATGTACTTGGTATAGGCGTGTAATCACCCTTAGTCGTCTGGCTGAGTGGGAATGGATGCAAAGGAGAGCTGACGAATTCTGGAGCGCTCAGTGGTTGGTTGTGGCGTGAACTGTCACATTTACAGCCTTTCTGGAAGCTCTAACGTAAATGGAAAATTCATGCTGGACTGAGGTCTTGATCTGCAGAGGATAATGGACTAAGAAAGCTGCAGATTTTAACTTTATTCTAGCAGTGTTCTTTCCTCTTGGTCCCTTTTCAGAATTTGAGATGCAAACAAGTACTTTATTTTGTTTTCCAGAGTGGCTCATGATCCTCCATAGGATTTATTGCTTTTTTGTGAAGCTGGGAGACTCTGTTTGAAGGGGCTTCAGTAAAGAGTTGTGTGTTGTGATTGCATGCGCCTCTTAGAAGTCCCTTGATAGGCCTGTGATGAATTTTTGTCCTGGGTGTAAGGCCAGGTGGGTTGTGGGGTAGTTAGAGACTGATCACATGACCAGGGAATGATAGTGTTGGCAGAAGGACAAACTGATTTCTAAACTATTCATTCTACAGCTTCCTTCAGGCCACAGCAGAGAAGAACCTTTATATAGTCCAGGCATCCCATTACACAGATGTGGCCTGGAACCTTCCACAGTAGTACAGTATCTACCACGATGCTATTTTAACACTTTCCTTTTGTATTTTTGTTTTCTTATGAATTTGGAGACCCAACCCAGGTCTCTGAGCATGCTTGACCACTCTATCAGTGATGTTCTTCTATTGTGCTTTCAAAGCCATTTTTATTGGGTGAAATAGACACTCTGAGTCTTCTTTGGCTGTGGTACATTAGGGCCAGGGCACAAAGGTAAGTTGAAGCAGAAGTAGGGTGTTTTAAATGCTATTTGAATAGCTCAACAGGGTCAGCAAGATGGTGTGTGTGGGGCAAAGGTGTGTTAGTTGCTTTTTGTTGTAATAAAATACCGAGACCAGAGTGACAGTGTGGTTCCAGAGAGAGAGTCCACAGTGACAGAGGATGCATAGGAGCATGAATCTGGATCAGGAAGCTGGTTGGCCACATTTTATCACAAGGAAACTGAGAGCAGGACAGAAGTGGGACAAGGCTATAAACTGTCTAACCCCATGTGACCTGTTTCCTCCTGGAAGGCTCTGCCACCTACAGTTCTACATTCTCCCCTAACAGCAGCATAAACTGTGGACCAGGTGTTCAGATACATAAGCCTGTGGGGGACAGCCCTCATTTAAACCACCATATCTGGTAGCCTGAGTTGGTCCTTGACACCCACATGTCTTAGGATTTTATTGCTGTGAACAGACACCATGACCAAGGCAACTCTTATAAGGGCAACATTTAATTGGGGCTGGCTTCCAGGTTCAGTAGTTCAGTCCATTATCATCAAGGTGGGAATATGATGGCATCCAGGCAGGCACAGTGCAAGAGGAGCTGAGAGTTCTACATCTTCATCTGAAGGCTGCTAGCAGAATACTGGCTTGCAGGCAGCTAGGATGAGGGTCTTACAGCCCACACCAACAATGACACACCTACTCTGACAGAGCCACACTTTCTAATAGTGCCACTCCCTGGGCCGAGCATATTCAAACCATCACACCACATAAGGATAGAAGGAGAGAACCAACTCTACAAAGTTGATTCAGATATCTATATTCTCTGACCTCCTCATGCCCACTGTGGCACAAACTTCCTCCACAATGTGTGTGTGGCCGCGCGCACGCGCGCCCCCCCCCCCCCATAATAAATTAAAAAGTGGCTGAACAGTGGCCATGGTGAGCTGTACTCTAATTTAGGACTGAGCATTTTGCCAACAACACAGATAATAGCGCAGCACTATTTATAACAAAGCAGTAACGCCATTGGAGTTTTTCTGTCCTCAGAGAGTGTGCCTCTGCTTCTTTTTACTTCTCTGCAGAAATAAGCTTTAGATTATGAAATGCCACAAGGAATGTGTCTTTGTATAAATTACTCAGGCATTGTGTTATTGTGGGCAAGGTGGGATGAAATGTGTGCTGGGAGGCAGGCTTTTTGAAATCATGGGCTTTTCCAATCCATTTCTGACTGCCCAGTGCCCTTTGACCTTCCCTCCGTGAGCTGGGACTGTCTGACGCTTGTCAATTACAATTCTTCTAGTCAACTTGTCTTTCCTGTGACCCCAGACCTTTTGGATTGTCTGCCCCCTTCACATCTTAATATAAGACTAGCTTTGTAGAAGCGAGTCTCCTTTGCATCTGTCCTGCTTCTAAGCAAGACCCCAGAGACCCCGGAGGCTCTACTACCTGAGGTCCCTGAGACCTGTCATGAAACCAGAGGTTGGTTTTCTGTAGCAAAGTCAGTGTTACTGTGGGTGGCACTTCTGATGTGTTCACTGAGTGAGTGGTAGTCCCCGGGTGCCTCAGATGGCTGGAAGAGCCACAATGGAGTACTCCCTCCCCAGACTTCCCACTACATTGTGAGCCACTGAATGAAACTCTGTTTATGGTGTGTGTGTGTGTGTGTGTGTGTGTGTGTGTGTGTGTGTGTGTGCTTTGTGTGTGAATTGTTGGGGATTATATTCTGGAAATGGACCTCCGGACCTTGTGCCTCGTGCATGCTTGATAGATGGCCTGTCTTTAACACACTAGTGAAGATAATGACTAAGAAAGCAACAAACATTGTGCGCAGGGACCCTGGGCACAACCCTGCCTTCCATCCTCACTGCCTCTGGGGCCCTTCCTTCTTTTGTGCGATCACCTGCCTGCCCAGCCTGTGTGCGATGCCCCAGGAGGGAAACATACTCTTCAGAATCAGTCAGACCTTTTCCTCTGCTGCTGCAGTTTTAAAGCACTGACCTTTGTAGAAAGATAGTTATTGAAATGGTTTGCGTGAAATGCTTTCTTCAGTCACTGGGGTGGTAAATGTTAAAGGAGGAGTTATAATGTGCTATCTAGAATTTCAGGGGCATTTTTGTTATGCTGTGAGATAGAATATAGATGATTCATTTTGGGGGTCCCAGCCCTCTCTTCTTATTTTCCCCACACAGCCTTCCTCCTCACTGATCCCTTATGGAAGAACAAAAGGTCTGGGGGTTGGGCAGAGGCTGGAAGAAGGCACTTGTCAGAGCAAGGTGCAGGGTGTCCAGAATGGGGGGAGGGCTGGTACTTTTGAGGAGCCAGTTAAGAAATGATGAAAGATTTTATTTTACTTTATTTTGAAATAATTTCAGTCTTATAGAAGAGCTGAAGGAATAATGCAAAGGACCCTTGACTATGGGTATAATTGTTAGTGTTTTAGGACTCCAAACACCCTCCCCAATGGGTATAATGCTTCATCCTGATTTTCTCTTGTGCTAAAACATTTGTGTTTTATGGCATGTTGTCCACAGCAAGGGCGCCTACTACACAGTCGTGGCACAGCCATCATTGTCAGGATACAACAGCATCCAGTCCACAGACCCAGGCTGCGTCAATCTTATCTTTTGGACCAGAATGGGACTGCCTAGGGTGCTCTGTTACATACCCGTATGTTTCTGAGGCCTCTTCAATCAATGACTTGGTCCCTTTATGACGATACTCTCTGGAAGCGGGCTAGGTGTGTTACATTGTGGCATGCTTAGGGCTTTGTGTGTCTAATGCTTCCTGCTTGTTACATTCTTAGGCTTTCTTCTCTAATACCATTTTTCCTTGTTGAGTGTTAACGGGAAGTCAAAGAGCTGATAATGTTTTGTGTGAGATTCGGATCTCCTATGTGGATATCTGTCGGGCAGAGAACAGGGCTGTGCAGTAGTCTAGTGATCTGCAGTATATACTTGTACAGCAAACTCCCGATGTGGTGGGTGAACCATGGGTGAACAGTAGTCATACCTTCCATGATTGCTAAGGCAAGAAGGCCTAACGCTGACTGCCGTCCTTGATGGCGTCTTCAGTCTGGGAGCCTCAGATGTCTTCATCCACATGCGCGGGTCCTGTGAACGAGCCCCACTTCTGTATTTTCCGAGCCTAGTAGCAAGGTAGGACTTCTTTTTATGGCATCTTAGGGATCTGCAGCAGCAGTGAGGGACCTGCAGCTAGAACAGATGCAGTATCATTTTTGGAGAACTCATGCGTGACTGTGGCCACAGGCTAGCCCTTGGAGAAAGGGAGGGCAGAGTCCACCTCATGATGGCGGGGATTGATAAGTTCACAGCAGTCTTTATTACAGCACAGCTTGAGACAATCATGATTGGAAGATGAATGGATTTGTAGAAACTTTTTCATAAACCCTCTTTATAAAAACAGAATGTTATTCTCATGCCTTCTCTTGGGCTCTTTTCCTTCCGTTGGCTTGTCTTTTCCAATGTAGATGTGATAGTTTTGGTTTTATCTTGTTATATTTTATTTTATTACTATCTCTTAGGAACCTGTTTTCTTTTTCTAATGAGAGACAGAAAGGGAATGGATCCAGATGAGAGGGGAGGTAGGGAGGAACTGGACGTGGGGGGCAGCAGTGGACTCATCATAATCAGGATATATTATATGAAGGAAAAGTCTATTTTAAAGAGAAGAAAAAAGATAAATAAAATAATAAGATGTTAGCTGTGTTGGTGTGAACTTATTATTGCTAGTATTAACAATAGTGCATTTAAAGATTATGAAATGCCTTTTTAAAATTCAAACTAGACTTAGTTTAAATAACCACATGTAACTTTGCTAGTTTTGTTTTTGGGGTTGTTTTGTTTGTGACAAGATCTCATGCTCTAGCCTAGGGTGGTCCATAATTCACTATGCAGCCCAATATAGTGTCAAATTTATGGCAGTCTACTGGCATCAGGCTTCTAGGTGCTGGGATTACAGGAGTGAGCCACCATACTTGGCCTAAAATAACCATTTTTAGCGACTGTATCTATCAAATATAGACTACTGGCTTATTATATACTTTTCTGCTTTGTGAGGCTGGTGGGAAATAGTCATCTTGATGTTTAAGAAAATTAAAGCAAACTTATCAATGAGTTTTTAAAGATTTCATAGTAAATAGAATCCATTTTCTTAAACAAATAAAGTAGAGACTGAGTATATTGTATCTCACACTTGTCATCTTAGGACTTACAGGTTCTAGGTCACAGAGAGACCCTGACTCATAAGCACAGAAAAACTTAAAAGGCTGTGTTACAACAATGTATTTTTTTTTGTCTCCATCCTGTAAAGAGTACAATGAGTACAATGAACCACACAGAGTTTCTGAAACATTTGTATCTCTTAGTATTCAGCAACTTTTATAATTTAAAAGCCAATTTATAAAACCTTGTTGGATACCATAAGGTCGGATTTATAGAAGAGTTAACAGAAGTCACTGAGGGCTGACTATTCGCCATTCTTTATCCTTCTGTAGTCAAACTGTGTTTGTCATATCAAGGACATTAACAGATACAGTTTTAGTAACTAGACTATCTGGATCATAACACCTCCCCTTCCAACATCATTTACGTACTTATTTTTGTTTTTTTGAGACAGGGTTTCTCTGTATAGCCCTGGCTGTTCTGGAACTCACTCTGTAGACCAGGCTGGCCTCGAACTCACAGAGATCTGGATGCTTTCACCTCCCAAGTGCTGGGATTAAAGGTGTGCCCCACTACTACCAGATCCAATATCCTTTCTTCTGAAATTTAATCTTGGACACTAAGCAAATTCAGAAAGATTATTTTTTGAGAGTCTGGATTTTATAAATTTGACACATTTTGAGGACAGCCAGTGTTTCAGTCCGGATGAAGATTCACCTATGTTTCAGGCAGTGGCACTTATGTAGTGCAAGGGGATGAAACAGAGTGTGCCTTAGATTGGTCTTGGGATGGCTTCCTTGTGGTCGGTACAGTTTCTTCCGTCAAAGTGTGCTGCTGTCCATCAGCCTCTGAGCAGCCTCGTGTTCGGCTCCTCTTTGTTCTCTGGGGTTCCTCTCACCACTGATGTGAACTTTTCAGGCTCTTGTAACAGGATCTGTCAGGCACTGGGAGAGGAAAATGCTTGTTTTAGTGGTAGTCACACTGCATAGACTATGTTCTTAGATGGCCTGTGGGCAGCTCACCCTTGAGGCCTACTTTTCTCATGTATAAAATGAGGAAGGGCTGGGGTGTAAGGGTTTTCAGAATTAAAAGAATCAGTAATGTTGCTTATTTAAAAATACACACATACCACCAAGAATATGATTTTGTCTTTAGTATAATGAAGAATTTCTGAGCTGCTTAGTCCAGAGTTTCTACACTATTTAAAATTATTGAGTCCTAAAGGGACTCTTGCTTATATAGGTTATCACATGTATACTTATTGTTGTTATAAATTAAAACTGAGAGATTAAACTAGTTTGAGATGGAGTAATGGCATGGGTATGTATATAAAATGTATATATAAAACTTATATATGTGTGTGTGTGTGAGATGAAGACAAATGGAAAGATTAGAGAACTATTTTGGGGAGGAAGAGGACTACTAAGGGGCATGGGGAGAGTATTGGGGAGCATTACAAACAAAACACGATTTGTATGTATGAAAATGTCACAATAGAAGCCATTTCACCTATGCTAGCTCAAGACTCAATTGTAACAAACCTGGATCATTAAATAATACATACAGCTGGGCATGGTGCTATAAGCCTATCATCTCAGCACTAGGAGGTCAAACCAGGAGATTCAGGAGTTCCGGGTCATCCTCTACTACATAGCAGGGCCATGCCCAACCTGGGCTACATCAGACCTTGTTTCAAATCAACACAATGACAACAACACATACAGTTAGAAGACTCTCATGTCAAGATTGTTTCCATAAAGTAGGTCTTTTTGCAAAGTGAAACGATGTTCACTTTGAAACGTTAACTGATTTCTGTACTATCTGGCTTAGTAATAGATGGCTGAGTTCTCTTACTGTTCGATGTTATCTGCGGTGGCATCAGAAGCCATGTCAGTGTTTCTAAGTGTGGAGTGATGAATGACAACTAATAATGTTGTAAGGCTGTTCTGCTTGCTCATCTGTTGAGACAGGACCTCACTCTGCAGCTCAGCTGGCCCCGGACTTGCAACGTTTCTTCTGCCTCCATCTGCTTAGTGCTTGGGTTACCGGTGTGACCCACACAGGGTCCTGTTCTCATTTCATGGACCCATGGAAGGTTCCTCATGCACTCCATGCCTTAGAATAGCTGATGTCACAGAACGGGTTGGGGCTTTAAGTCAGATACATTTGGGGAGAAGTCCTCTCCCGTGCCTCTGTTGAAGGGACCAAGAGCTGCTCGTTTTGCTCCCATCCCTTACAGTTCTCATAAAGTCGGACTAAGATGCTCATTTCTCATGGCTTTTGCTGAGTGAAAGTGTATGAAAACGACTAGCATCCTTTTTTTTTTTTTTTTTGGTTTTTGGTTTTTGGTTTTTCGAGACAGGGTTTCTCTGTGTAGCCCTGGCTGTCCTGGAACTCACTCTGTAGGCCAGGCTGGCCTTGAATGCAGAAATCTGCCTGCCTCTGCCTCCCAAGTGCTGGGATTAAAGGCATGTGCCACTACTGTCTGGCTTAGCATCCTTTCTTAAATACAGACAGCTGGAGTAATTTACTTTTGTTTGTTCTGTCTTTTGTCTTCCTGTAATTTGAAGTATGAAAGAAAGGATGAGTTAGGTGGGGGAAACAATATGAAGGACAGAGCCGGTCTGGAAGGAAGAAAAATCAAGTTCACTGTCTACAAAGATGGTAGCCTCTGCTTCCTCCAGTCACTCAGTGTATGCCCACCATCTTCCTGTCAAGAGGAGTCTATTCTTGCTCTTTTCCCTTCTGAGTGGACCTTACAGCTTGTTTTAATGAACAGGACACAGCCAGACTGGCAGTTTTGGTTTGTGTTCTCTGAGCCCTGGCTGACCTTAGAATGAGATCTCTTGCTGGAGAGACTTATAAGGTGCAGAGAGAGGATGAGCCAGCCCTCCCATTCCACCCACTCCAGGTGACTTGTGAGTGAGGTCACACGGGGTTCTCCAACACAGTGAACAAACACCAGCTGTCCTGAGCTCTGGCCAAATTTAAACCTCAAGTAAATGATTGTGTGCTGCTAAGTGTTGGGGTTGGTTCATACCAACAAATGGCTAAAACCCTAAAGACTGAGAAAAGTTTATCGAAACTTTATCAGCATACACAAATTGTATATGGGGGTGCAGCTTGAAAGAAAACCATATTTTTCCATGATAAAGGGTTTTTTTTTTAGTAAATGTGATGTGAAGATGGCGCTTAGTTAAAAGCCATCATGAGTTGCTTGTCTTGCTTCCCTGAGAGGAGACCCCACTGGTGCCTGAGAGGTCCTTCCTCCAAGTCCCTACATACTGTACCCTCTTGGGCCTATTCTAAGATACTTAATATGACTTATGTTTTCCAAAACAACTGGAAATCCTTTTGTTCAACATAACTAAATAAAGGCAGAGTAGGTTTTACCAGGCATAGTTGTGAAGATTTCTTTCTTTGCTAGGCTCATTTCCCTTTGCAAAGGAACACGCTGTCTTGTTGATCGCAATAGTTATCACTCTGTGTGGCTGGCCAAAACCTGCCTTTCTGGTTTGTAATGGTGTACTAATCTGCAAAGCTGTTATTACTCATTGGAGAGATCCTTTGTTCTGGCTAAAAGGCTCACTGGTGGTATTTCCAAATCAGCTTGTCTTCCTTGGGAGTTGTTCTCAAAGACTACATCTGCGTCTGTAGAAACTGTGGTTTCCAGAAAGTTGTTGGTATGAAAGCAGCCCATCTCCCTTGGCCGAGTTCTGTGGCGCGCGGTTCACAGTGCAGAGCTGCCACAAGGCAGCACTCATTGCAAAGGCAGAGGAGCATGCTGTTACACTGAAGTCTCTTCCGAGGCACTGAAGGGATGACACTTCCCGTATTTGCTTAACTGTCTTGTGCCTCGCCTTCTTTCTCGTTTTTTTCTTAATGTTGGAACTCTGAGTTCTTGTCAGGTGTACTTTATTGCATGGAAAAATTGCCCATCTCTACATAGTATATATAATTTAATTTCAGGATCCTCTACTCTTTAGTATCATGAGTTTCAAACATAAGCTACTGATTTCTTACTGTACTATTAGAAATATATATTGAGTCTGTTGGAATGATATATTACCCAAACAAAGGGGAAATTAAAAGTTAACTAAATTGATTTTGCTCATCTGATGTAACAGGGCAACAAGCCATTTCCTCTTTATCATCCTAAGTCTGATTGACTTTGTAAGATATGAGAGGAGGAGTCTGAGTCTTTATTTATTCCCGTTCTTCAATTGTTCATTAGCTCGTAGTGAACTTTTAAGGTTATTGTGCAGGTATAAATTATTAGATTATTCACAGAAGAAGTGGAGAATAGGTGCTAGCACCTCCTTTCAAACTCTCTGGACTCTATTGCTTCTCAGCTTCTCGGATAAGGTCAAGTATAGAATGTTTATGTATTAGTGGAATAAAGAAGTAACAGATGACCTTAATAAAGGTCAAGTAGATTAAGAGACAGACAAAACCAGGAGACTTGGTAGGTCCAGTGGATAGATTTATAGCAAAGCTGAGATCTTAAAGTGTTAGAGACAGAAGCATCCTTGGGGTGAAGGGAACATGGCCACTGGTCAGGCAAGACCACACGGAGATACCCCTGTAAGTGGGAAGAATTCCTTTCCTGATATTTGAATTCTTATCCAATACTGTTGCTAGGGTCTCACTAATGGAAGTCAATTATTAGAGACAAAATGTTGTTTTTATCTGTTTAGAAACCTCTTAGGCGTGTTGCTAAGTGCTGTGGTTGTAATTACATCTTCCGTGGCTTCTGGATTTCTCTTAGAAGCGGCAGTGATCCTGACGGCACTCCCATGCCTGTCCTCTGCTAAGGGCCGAAGGGAGTGCAGAAGCACGCTCTTTGTAAATTTCAAATGACAGTAACAGTCTGACTTAGCATTGAAGGGCTTGCCTGGAGGCTCACAGGAACTCCGAGTCCACAGTGGTGGCTAATGATGACTCTGTCTGACTGCTGGAAAGTCTCAAGAAGAGTTCAGATTAAGAAGTCCTGAAGTAACTTTAAAGGAGAAGAAAGTGACAGTTGCCATGTTCCCATCTTGCCCGTGCACATTTCTTTTAACACCCATCGCAGCAGATGCTGAACACACAGCAGGGCAGCCTCAGTGAGCAAAGCAAACTATTACCTGTGCTGCCGCTTAAAAACCCACCTTGGGTTTTTAAAGATCTTACACACATAATATGTGAAAATGAGGTCTCTCCTTCTCTTTCTTCAGAAGCCACTTTAAGATTTCCTTCTTAGTCACCTGCTCATCTTTAGTGTCTTTAAGGTTTGATACCAGACAGCAGCTTCCCTCCCACAGACCCCTGTACCAAGCCTCTTCCCCTCCTCTGGTGCCTTTTAGTTCACCATTCCCCGCCTTCCAGTGAGTAATAATTTGGGGCTGGGGTGTAAACTCAGGTTTGTGCCATAGTCCCACATAAAAAAATCCTGAATGTGATAGAACAGGCCTATAATCCCAGCAGTGGGTAGGATGGAGGGAGTGTGGGATTAGAATATTTTTTTATTAATTAATTTATTTATTCACTTTACATTTGGATCACAGTGCTCCCACGCCACCCTGTCCCACCCACACACCCTGGGGATCAGAATTTCTAAGTCATTTTTAATCAACATATCAAGTTCAAGGCTAGCCTGGGCTATGTGAGACTGAGGGGAACAGACAGGAAGAAGAGGGTACTAAGCCGCTTGCTATCCATGAGCTGTATCCCCCAGCCCTGTGTTTTAATTTCCACACTGGAAGATGGTTTCTTAGGACCACATGAGGAAGGAGGATGGACCGTGTGATTCTGTGGCTGATTGGCTGTGCCCTCGGGGCACGTGGAGTCACACCCCTTCTGCATAGAGTCAGAATGGGATTCGGTGCCTAACTTTGGACACTCATGATTTCTCTGTAGAGGATAACAACCTAAGTTGAAGGAAATCAATCCTAAGCATTTTCAGCACCAGAGTCTCTCTAAATGCCAAACTCTCACAGAGAGTTGGCCCTCCATATTCCAGTAGTTTGGTGGTGATAGTTTTAAAACATGGTGTCTTTCTCTTATGCAATAAATTTAAGAATTTCCATATTGAGGTGGCTCCCCAACTCTCTCTACTTTTCTTGGGGGAGGATCTCAGTTTTGTACCCCAGGCCGCCCTTGAACTCATGGCAGTCTGCCTGCTTAAGCCTCCTGTGGACTGTGGTTGCAGGCACGAGCCAACACCTCAAGCTCTGAGGTGATTTTCCAAGCTTGCTTTTTGCATACGCCCTTCATGACTAAGCACATTAGGTCATTTTATGCTCTGTAAGTAGATTATATGAAAGACTGCCTAACATTTCTAGAGGGTGTGGGAATACTGAAGTAGTTTTCATAGAAAAAAACCCTTGACATAGATAGATAGATAGATAGATAGATAGATAGATAGATAGATACATACATACATACATACATACATAAGTCTCCAGTATTCCCTGCATACTTCTTCCTTCCTTCCTTTTTCTTTCTTTCTTTCTTTCTTTCTTTCTTTCTTTCTTTCTTTCTTTCTTTCTTTCTTTCTTCCTCTCTTCTCTCTCTCTCTTCTTTCCTTTCTTTCCTTTTTCAATGAACTGCTTCTTGTTGGCTTGTTAGGGGACAGAATATTTTGAGCTGTATGGCTGTACCTGGTTTGCTTACTCATCCTGAATTCTATGCCTGAACATAAGGAAAGACCGGAAGGAGAGAAGAGGAAAGGATAGGAGATTAGCCTGATTAGCCTGACACTCTAGCTTGCCATAAACATTTTTGGACATATTCCATATTCCTTGGGAAGGTAAGGGAATATGGTTTCACTTGGTCAGGATTATTTATTTGTAGGTGAACATCATTGCCCGACTCATAGGAAGGAGGCGGTGATGGATCGAGGAGTCCAGGCTTAGTTGCTGTAGGTGTCTGTATGAGGCCAGGTAAAGCCTGGGTCTCCCATCAGATTGATGTTGTGAGACCTATGAGATACATAATACTTTTCCAATCAATTATTGTTCACAGTGACATAAGTCTGAGAGAGCTTTAAAATCCTCCTGGAACACCTAACACTGGGTCACTTAACACCAGAACGCTTAACATTACTACAGTAAGTTGTGTTTATGATGTGCCTCTCACTCGGGGTTTACTTGGAACACTGTCATGTCTCTTGGGCCAAGCATCACTGCTTGCCCAGGACAAGGAAAGAGCAGGTACTACTTGGACATTCCTGAGGACTCAGGGGTAATGGAAACCTGGCGTAGGAGTCAGTTGTCATTGCTTCTTGTTGCAGTTGGGCCCACAACTCGATGCTTCTACTACTGGACACCTCTGACTGAGCAGTTCTACGTCCTTGCTGTGTCATCCCATCAGTCAAAGTCCTTGGCTGAAAGCCACACCATGTAGACAGCTGGGTTTAAATCACTGGGACACACACACACACACACACACACACACGTTTGGTACCAGCCTCCACAGACACACACAGTGGGAAAGTCTCTCCAGATATGGAGGGTGGGTGTTCATATTATATACCCAGGACAGAAAACCAAAATGGGAAAGTCTTTATTATAAACGTGTAGCTCATAGATGAAAGGACAAAATTAAATAGTCACCTTAGATTTCTAAGGGAAAATTGGTGGGCTTATCACTTCTTAATTAAGAACCAAATCAAAACAGAGCAAAACCAAAAGCCAGAGGAAGCAGGCCGAGAGGGACCTTCTGTTTGGAAGAGGGTGTATTTCAAGGTTGTGCAGCATCCGTCATAGTTTAGTCAATGCTCAGAAGCAGTTCCAGGGAACCAGGAAGAGAAGGAAGCTGCGTCCTCAAAGTAGCCAGTGACTGAGGTCCTCGTCAGCACCGGAAGAGAAGTGAGGGGTCAGCGGTGGTTGGCAAAGGAAGAACCAGAACCCTTTCACATTTGAGAGAGGGTTTCACTGTGAAGCCATGGCTGGCCTGAAACTCTCTTACGTAGACTAAACTGTTCTCGACCTCAGAGACTGGCCTGTCTCTGCCTGGAATGAAAGGCATGCATCCAACACTCTTGTCCAAGAATCAGAATGGAGAAAATATGGTTGGTTCAAAAGACAATGTAGATGTAATTGTTTAGTAAGCATTGACAAGATGGCTGGGGGTGAAACCAATGTCAACATGTGAGTTGCTCTTCAGTACATTAACCAAACTGTAGCCAGTCAGGAGGTACAACAGCAATAGAATTATAAACTACTTAAGAATAAGGCTGTGTGAATTTTCTGTTTCAGCGTAGCAAATCACTACATGTACGATAGCTTGAACGTATACCCCTCACTGCCTTCCAGCGCTATATAGGTCAGGGTCCAGGATCATCTAACATGGGTTCTCAACCTGTGGGCCATGACCCACCCCCTTGGGTGTCAGATGACCTTTTCATGGTCATATCCTGCATGTCAGATATTTACAGCATGATTCATAAGAGTAGCAAAATTAAAGATATGAAGTAGCAACAAAAATGTTATGATCGGGAGGTCGCTGCAACATGGGGATCTGTATGAAAGGGTGGTGGCTTTAGGACGGTTGAAAGCCACTCTTCTAACCAGGTTTTTTTTCTTTTTCTTTTTTGTCTACTGGTCTCTTGTCTGAAGGCTCTAGGTGAGAATCTGCTCCCAGTTTAATTTCAGCTGTAGTCAGAAGCCTGGTTTTGTGAGTGTGGGGTGGTTCTTTCCTTATTGCCTGTCAGCTGGATTCTAGCTTTTCTGAATCCCACCAGGAAAGGCACGCATGAGACAGCTGGTTACATCACATCCGTGGTCAGTGTGCTTGTCAGTTGTCTGTCAGCTTGACATAAGTTGGAGTCCTCTGGGAAGAGGGTACCTCGATTGAGGAGCTGCCTCCCTCAGACTGGCCTGTGTGCAGGTCTGTGGGGGCACTTCCTAGGTTGATGGTTGACAGGGAAGGGCCCAGCTAATGGTGGGTGGTGCCATTCCTGGGCAGGTGGTCCTGGGGTGTGTAAGAGAGCACTGAGCATCAGCAAACAGTATTTCTCTGTGTCCTCTGCTTTAGCTCCTGCCTCCAGGTTCATGCCCTGCTCGAGTGCCTGCCTTGACTTCCCTTAGTGATGGAGAGTGATCAGGATGTGCGAGCCTGTGAAACCCTTCCCTGGGATGCTTTTGGTCAGTGTTTAACCACAGAACTAGAAATCCAGGCAAAGACAGGCAAGGGAGAGAGGCATGCTGCTGCTCAGCTCACTTCCTCTCCTTTACCCAGTTGGGGGCCCAAGTCATGAGCGTGTGCGTCTTCCTTTCTCAGGAAGGCCCTTTCTGGCCATGCACTGGCAGACATGCCCAGGCATCTTCATGGTCATTTGAAACCAGGTAGCACACAGCTCCTCAGGCAGGCTTCTCTGTCTTTCAAGTGACAAGGACGCGCGGAGTCCTCAAGCCTGTGCCCTCCCTTTCTTCTATAGAAATTGCTTTGCATGTTGAGCACCAACTCACCAGTAGGTCATTTCTTTGTCTCATAGTTACTGTACCATCTGATGTACTGGTGAGGGTAACCACATGTTCAGAGGTTTCAGAGGTAATGGCAGGACCTATTCATTTGGGGACAGTATTCTATAAATTTTGCCTTCCACAAAACCTAGGTAAAATTTTATAACATGTGTGTGTGTGTGAATTGTTTTGAAGCATATTTTAGTTAGGGTTACTGTTGTTATGATGAAATACCACAACCAAAAACAATTTGGAGAGGAAAGGGTTTATTTATTTGGCTTATGCTTCAACCTCCATTATTGAAGAAAGTCAGGACAGGAATTCAAACAGGGCAGGAACCTGAAGGCAGGAACTTAGGCAGAGGCCATGGAGGGTACTGCTTTCTGGCTTACTTGACATGGCTTTCTCAGTCTGCTCTTTTAAAGGACCCAGCATGACTATCCCAGGGATGGCACCACCCACCATGGCCTGGGCCCTCCTTTATCAATCACTAGTCAAGTGAATGTCCTATAGGCTCTCCTGTGGCCAGATTTTATAGAGGCATTTTCTTAATTGAGGTTTCCTCTTCTTAGATGACTCTACCTTATGTTAAGTTTACATAAAAACTAGCCAGCACAATGCATGTAAAAGAAAGCCTCTTGATTTTACCTACTAAACACTGTGTCATTTCCACCCGGCTAGTCCTCTAGTTTGTCAAGTTAATCACAAATTCTTAATGTTATTGATTTCTTTGGTGTTTTGAGACAATGTCTCTTTATATAGTCCCAGCTGGCCTGGAACTTGCTTTGTAGACCAGACTGGCCTTGAACTCATAAAGATCTGTCTGTCTCTACCTACTAAGTAGTGGGTATAAAGGTATATGCCACTGGGCCCAGCCCTGGAATTAAGTTCTTAATTAAGTTTGCAAGATGATTCTAAGCTTCTCATAAAGAAAAGTATCTAAGAACTGCTAAACACAACTTTGAAATATATTTTTGATATCAAACAAAATATATTAAATTCACTGAAATATTGAAGTATTGTTCCTTGAATATCTGTGGGACAGACGACAGGAGATGGTGAAGGTGCTTTGAATGCTAAAAGGAATCGTGACTTTTGAATAAACAATAGTACAGTTTTGTCCATTTGGAAACAAAGTTAGGCCTTATTCCAAGCACAAAAAATAATTTCCAGATGGAGTGAAGAGCTAATACACTAAATACAGTTGTGTATGTATTTAAAGTACTAAAGGGTCGCCTCCTCCATTGAGCTAGAGGATACTTAGCCCCCATGCTAGGAAATGCATTGTCTGGTAAGTACATGAGAGAGGGCTTATTTTTAATAGAGTCAAGGAACTATAAATAAAAACAGTTCCCCTTGCCATGTACCACCGCCCCTCCCCCATCTCCGCCCAAGCTTTGGCAAGGGTGACGGAGCGTGCATTTTCACCGAATGGATTATAATGGTCATCTTGGCAGTACCAACTCTAGTTTTAAGTATGGTATTCTTCCATCGAGTGATTTCATTTCCAGATGTTTATTGCAGAGAAACACACAGGGACATGAGCGCCAAGAGACATTTACTGGAGGTGCCGTTGTTACAGTATTAGCTGCTCGGCAGTCTATGAGTCCTTCATGGAGGAGTTTTTGGCTTCAAGTAAACTGTTTGGTGAAACTTGAAGGGGAGCAACTTAGTTGAACCAGTGTAATTTAGAGATTTGGGGGTTTGTTAGAAGGACTATTGTAGAATTAATTATTAATTAAATCCCGACACGGGGTTGCTACCTGCCCCAATGGTTTATGTTTCCAAATGAAAGACACCCACACCCACACACACAGCCTTTATTGTTTTATATGCCTTTATATTTTATATGCCTTAAACAGCACAATCGCTGGGCCACTGCCTAACCTCCACTGCCGCTAGACTCTATCTGCTGCTGATAATTCCAAGTTACTACTTACTAAATCTGTGTTCCATCTTGGGTGCTTTGGACCCAGTTGGGCAGCCTCTGGGTCTTGCTCTCCCGGCTCCTTCACGTAGCAGCCATGCCTCTCTGCCTGTACACTTTCCTGCCCTGGGTGTCAGCTCCTCTGCCCAGGGGTAGTATGGAGCCAGATCTCTCATGCTAATACCTTTGAGCAAGCTCACATACAATAGCAGGGCCAGCTTTACTCAGGAGGACCCACTCTCCTGAGTGCCGCAACCTGGGAGATTTAAGGCCAATTCTGCATAGCCTTCAGACACTGCAGATGGCTCGCTCTAGGAGACAGCCCAGACCAGGGACATCTGCGTGGCCTTTGTGGTAGCATGGGCCACAGACATTGACACAGACTCCTGATACTGCACGGCTACACACCCAAATGTGACCCTCAGCAGCAGCATGGGTTGGGACCTTACCATGGCCACCTCAGGTGGCAGCACAGGCTACTCGCATCAGGCTGATCCTTACCACCTTGTGTCTCCACTTCTGCCTCTCTTCAGAGCGCAACACTGTTTCCTTCTTCCTCCCCCATCTCTCCACCACTTACTTGCTTCTCATTGGTGTCTCTGGTGTCTTTTGAACACACACCTACCTGCCTGTCTCTGGGAGTCTTCAGCTGGTCCACCATCGCATGGCAGCTGTTGTGCCTCCGTGTGTCCTTTCATGTGATCCTGCCACCACGTGACAGCTGGCATTTTTCTGGGTTTCTTCAGTGTGTGCCTGCCACCATGTCAGAAGTCACTTTCCAATTGAAGGAATGATGGGAATTTTAAGCTTCCATAATGCTTAATGAACTTTTTGGATGTTCTTTACATAGAGGGCTACCTTTATTTAAAGAATCATTTGAGGGCTAGAAAGATGGCTCAGTGGGTCTTCCAGAGCATCCCAGTTCAATTCCCAGCATTCACGTGGCGAGTGGCTCACAACTGTCTATAATTCCAGTTACAGGAGATCTGATGCCTTCTCACTGGTTTCTTTTGCCACTAGGCACGCACATGGAACCCAGACGAACATGCAGACAAAACACCTATACATATAAAATTAAAACATAAAGAAGCACTTCATTCTGGAGATAACTTGTAATCCCGTAGAAGAAGGGGTTTGTATTGATTTAATGCTCCTAAAGTTTAAGGTGGATTTTCAAAGGCTGATTCTTTAATATGCGGTTCTTTTAGCACATCTGTCTTTGTAACTAAGGGAAAGCGCAGAGAGAGCAGTGTGGTCTAACAAGGTTGTTCCCCTCAGAGGGCAGCTCATAAGAGACGAGAATTTGATTGTGTCCTGTGGAGGAAGGCTTGACACCTTTTTGAGAATCGATCTGTGGATTGTTTTGCAGAAGTCAACAAAAGGCTCCGTTGTCCTTGACCACGTTTTCCGTCACATAAACCTCGTGGAAATAGATTATTTTGGGCTGCGGTACTGTGACAGAAGCCATCAGACAGTGAGTACAACAAGTTCACGTGAAATTGTCTGATGTTCTCTCTCTCTCTCTCTCTCTCTCTCTCTCTCTCTCTCTCTCTCTCCCTCCTTCCTTTCTGGGTGTGATTCTAGGAGTTTAGATCTCTGGAACTGAAAATGACGTTGGGAACTTTACTCTCCCATGATAGTTTCCCGTGTTAATTTCTTTGTACTTTAGAAGAAGCCTGTAGAGCCACTGGCTTCTCCACTTCTTGGCACAGAATTCCTTTTGCAGATGGCTTATGCAGCTTCCATTGTTGACACCAGTTTGTAGCGAGGGCTTTCCTTGTGTGCTGGTCTCTGACTCATGGTGTGGGGAGGAAAGAGTCTCTGGAAGGGACAAATGTGATTGCCTTTTAAGAAACACACTGAGTAAGGAGAATGTGTGTGTGTGTGTGTGTGTGTGTGTGTGTGTATGTGTTGTATCTCTCCTGCCTTTCCCCAGCTTTGAGGATGCCTTGGCTGTTACAAAAGGAAATGAGTATAGGTTTTCATTCCTCAGTGTGGTGGAGTAGGGACAGTTTACCTTTGCCAGTGACCAACCATTAGCTCAGGAGATGATCCTGTCTGCTATGAAGCTTGCCACATGGCCAACTTTAGAGGTGACAGACTTTGAAGAATGAAGGATACTAAATGATTTAGTCTGAGAAAGATTTTAACCTTACATAGATACGTTATGCAAAAATGCTCAGAGGCTTATCTTAGACATGCCCAGACTGGCTGTGGTGGTTTGAATATGCTTGGCCCATAGGGAGTGGTACCCCCTAGGAGGTGTGGCCTTGTTGGAGGAAGCATGACCCTGTGAGGGTGGGCTTTGAAGCTCCGCCCAGTGTGGAAGTCAGTCTTCTCTTGGCTGCCTTCTGATCAAGATGCCAGAACTCTCAGTTCCTACTCCAGCACCATGCCTGTCTGGACGCCGCCATGCTCCCACCTTGATGTTAATGGACTGAACCTGTAAGCCAGCCCCAACTAAATGTTGTCCTTATAAGAGATGCCTTGGTCATGGTGTCTGTTCATAGCGGTAAAACCCTAATTACACTGGCCATTTATTTCTGTCCTGTGCAGCTGAGTAAGATGAAGTGAGATAAAGTGTTCTTCTTCCTTTAGGTCAGCTGGCTTCCCATGACCATTTGGGGATGAACTCAGTATAGAATACGGCCGTAGGAATTCCTTAGCGTGAGAAGAGACAGGAAAGTGGGATGCTGCTAGTAGTAAAACATGATTTTTTTTCTTTTAGCTAGTTTTATAATCCATTCTGTTTCACAGAAGGATTCCACAAAATAGATGTAAACATTGGGAATTTTGGTAGATCTGCACAGAGAGAAGTATATTCTTCAAAGCAAATAGGTCTTGCTGTTCATTTTGACAGGGTACAGACATATTCATAGATCCACTGAGCTCTTCTATCCCATGTAGACCATGGGTCACTATTGTAGAACTGTAAATACGTACAGAATGAGTAAACTCAAGGCTTTGTAAGGTACTTCAAATTGCATTCGTATTTCATTAGTAATATTTTCCTAGTAGAGACAAATATAGTTTCCTGATTGATGTCAGACCTTGCCTGGAAAAATTGACTGCTGGGCTAAAATTACACCGGACTTATCTGTCGGAAGATGATTCAGTTACAGGTGTCCTCATCTGGGAAAGAGGAAAGCTGGGAAGTCAGAGAAACGTAATGATGGAAACAGGTTGGAGTGGTGCATTGCTGGAAGAGGTCCTTTTGTCAGGGAACTCAGGTGGCCTCTTAAAGCTGGAGAGAAGGCAAGGAAACGGCCGCTCCCCCAGAGAGCCTCTGGGAGGAACGCATCCTGCCTGCGTTTTTATTTCATCCTAGTAAGATTCGTTTTGAGCCTAAAGCCTCCAGAATTACACGATAATGCATTCCTATTGTTTTAAGCCACCACGCCTTTGGCAATTTGTTGCAGCCGCATGAAACCAATCCTAGTGGATTTGTGGAGGGGAATTTCATTCTTGCTTGTTCAGGAGAAATGTAAGACTTTATAGTGTGGGTTCTCACATCAGGCAGAAGCCCGCCACGCTGCTAAGCTCCCTGGGCAGTGATACCTTGTACCCTCGGTGGCGTGTGAGCAGGGCTCCCTTATGATTGTAGCAGCTGCATGTGTGTCTCTGATGTGTGAGCAGCATGTGTGTCCCTGATGTGTGAGCAGCATGTGTGTCCCTGATGTGTGAGCAGTATGTGTGTCCCTGATGTATGAGCAGCATGTGTGTCCCTGATGTGTGAGCTACATGTATGTCCCTGATGTGTGAGCTACATGTATGTTCCTGATGTGTGAGCAGCCTTGCAGCTTCAGAACCACTTGGGTTCCTTGCAGAGAGAGAGAGAGAGAGAGAGAGAGAGAGAGAGAGATGGGAGAGCTGTTGGCAGCCAGTGTTAGAACTATAGCACCGTCCTCTTAATTTTAAACATCAAGAATTTGGACCAGTACGGGCGCAATAGGGACCAGCGGGACCAGGCACATAGGAACTCCGCCAGCCCAGTGGCTCAGGTTCCTTCCGGTCTGTCTGGGCAGGTAAGTGCCCTGAGAAGACCTTGGGCACAAGCTCCCACAACACCCAGAGGAAGCTGCTGCACTCCCTGGTGCTCTAAAGGGCCCAGGATCCCAGGATCCCAGGATTATAGAGACAGCTTGACTCTGAGGAGTTCTGACACAACTAGGATCACAGGAAGGACAGGCTCCAGTCAGATTTAGCTAGGGCAGGTAGCACTAGAAGTAACCAGGTTGGGGTGGGGGGACAAGCATAAGAAAATAAACAACACAAACCAAGGTTCCTTGGCATCATCAGAACCCAATACTCCCACCATAGCAAGTCCTGGACACAACATTACACTGGAAAAGCAAGATTCAGATCTAAAATCACCTCTCATGGTGATGATACAGGACTTTAAGAAAGACATAAATAAGCCGGGCAGTGGTGGTGCACGCCTTTAATCCCAGCACTTGGGAGGCAGAGGCAGGCGGATTTTTGAGTTCGAGGCCAGCCTGGCCTACAAAGTGAGCTCCAGGACAGTCAGGACTACACAGAGAAACCCTGTCTCGAAAAATAAATATATATATATATAAAAAAAAAGAAGAAAGAAAGAAATAACACCCTCAAAGAAATACAGGAGAACACAGGTAAACAGCTAGAAGCCCTTTAAGAGGAAACATGAAAATCCCTTAAAGAACTACAGGAAAACACAATCAAACAGGTGAAGGAAATGAGCAAAACCATCTAGAATCTAAAAATGGAAATAGAAACAATAAAGAAATCAGAAAAAAGAGACAACCCTGCAGATAGAAAACCTAGGAAAGTGATCAGGAGTCATAGATGCAAGCATCACCAACAGAATACAAGTGATAGAAGAGAGAATCTCAGGGGCTGAAGGTACCATAGAAAACATTGATACAACAGTCAAAGAAAATGCAAAAAAGCAAAAAGCTCCTAACCCAAAACATCCAGGAAATCCAGGACACAATGAGAAGAGCCTAAGGATACCTAAGGATAATAGGTATAGAAGAGAGCGAAGACTCCCGAGGTAATGGGCCAGTAAATATCTTCAACAAAATTATAGAAGAAAACTTCCTTAACCTAAAGAAAGAGTTGCCCATGAACATACAAGAAGCCTACTGAACTTCAAATAGACTGAACCAGTAAAGAAATTCCTCCCGTCACATAATAATAAAAACACCAAATACACTAAACAAAGAAATAATTTTAAAAGCAGTAAGGGAAAAAGTCAAGTAACATATAAAGGCAGGCCTATCAGAATTACACCAGACTTCTCACCAGAGACAATGAAAACTAGAAGATCCCGGGCAGATGTCATACAGATCCTATAAGAACACAAATGCCAGCCCAGGCTACCATACCCAGCAAAACTTTCAATTACCATAGATGGAGAAAACAAGATATTCCATGACAAAACAAAATTTACACAATACCTTTCTACAAATCCAGCCCTACAAAGGATAATAGATGGAAAACACCAACATAAGGAACAAAACTACATCCTAGAAGAAGCAAGAAAGTAATCTTTCAACAAATCCACACAAGCCTAATTCCACCTCTTACAACAAAAACAACAGGAAGTAACAATTACTTTTTCTTAATATCTTAACATGAAAATTAATATTACCAACATATCCTAGTTGATTGAAATCCAAAAATATGAGGAGTTAGAAATCTGTTGATTGTCATCCAATGGTCTCTCTAATTTGGTGATTGGAGTAATAGGTCCAATATTATACAATCCATATACACTTTCAGCTTGTTTGTTCATGACAGTGTCTTGCTGTATACAACATAATGGTCTTGAGGTCTTGCTTCTCCTATCTCAGCCTCTCTATTAGTAGTATTGTTTATTTCATATTTTTACAGTATAGTATGGTTTTCAGAACAGCTTACATATTTTAAAAGTATTTATATACCCAAAAGTAATGTAGACAATTAAATTGGGAGGGGGTTTGTAAGAGAACAACAAAGCCTGAGACTGAATGCTCTGCTTGACGTTTGTAACTCTTCTATCAAGTTGCCACAGTAAGAACCAAGATCTTAAGCTCTACTAAATATAAAACAAACAAACAAAAACACTTTATATATTTATGTTCATTTAAGAAAATATTAGTAGTGATGTATTATTTTGAAATATACAGTTGATACGTTAGTAGTTGTTTAAAATTTATATTGAGAGAAATGTTTGTATTTTCAGTATTGCCATAGATAAGCATCTACATAAGACTGTTGTTAAATTGATTGTTGTTTTATATCAAACAACTTTTATAATACTCATTTTTATTGTTATAATATTTTATAAATTTTAAAGAATATTACAAAAAAGATATTGTAGGTATTGAAGGGGGTCTCTGGGAGGAGTTGGGGTACAAAAGGAAAACAAGAATGTGATTTAATTCTGTTTACTTAAAATATGTTTTTAAATGTTAACAAATTCAGATAAATTGAAATCATGTAACTTTTCTCATCATATTGTAATAAAACTTAAAAAAAAATCATACAAAAAAAAAGAATTTGGAAATAGCTGGGCAGTGGTGGCTCACGCCTTTAATCCTAGCACTTGGGAGGCAGAGGCAGGTGGATTTTTGAGTTCGAGGCCAGGCTGATCTACAGAGTGAGTTCCAGGATAGCCAGGGCTACACAGAGAAACCCTGTCTCGAAAAACCAAAAAAAAAAAAAGAATTTGGAAATAATCAGAGGATGGAAGGAACCAGGCCACCTCTGAGGGTTTCAGAGACAGTTATAAGTGGAGTATGATGAGGCAGAACAGATAGCTGCTGCTGTGCGTCACAGATATCTTTGAATCCCATATTTCTTCCTTAAAAATGCTGAAGTTATAGGGATCTACCTGAGAAGCTGGAAAAAAATGCTGAAGTTGCTTATTTAATTATTAATACCCGAATTATTCCGTTTCGTTTTACTATAACGAAACACCCAAAGCTGGGTAATGAGTAAAGAAAAGAGATAGGGCTGGAGAGATGGCTCAGCGGGTAAGAGCACAGACTGCTCTTCTAAAGGTCCTGAGTTCAAATCCCAGCAACCACAAGGTGGCTCACAACCATCTGTAATGAGATCTGAAGCTACAGTGTGCTTATCTGTAAGAAAAGAGATATATCTAGCCTAGAGTGCAGAAAGTATGGTGTGGACATTTGTCCTTCTGGTGAGGACCTCCTGGAAGACAGCATACCAATAGCAGGGATGTATCTGTGAGAAGAGGAGACATTTGGTGAGAGAAGTGGGACAGATAACAAGACACGGTGATTGCTCATTCATAACAGCTTTCTCCAAGGAGCTAACTGCTGTCCCAGGAGAACTACATCGCTTCCTCCTGGGGGACAGCTCCTTCAGGGATCTAACTAGTCACCACTATTAAAGGTTCTATACTGTATTAAAAGTTCCACATACTGCCAAACCAAGGAGCAAGCTTTCAGCACGTGAGCACTTGGGTGATAAATGTCTGTGTTCAAACCATAGTAGGAACCTGTTCTCTAGTGAAAGCAAAACGCCTCTGCTCTCAACTTCTGATGAGTGTCACGGGACCAAAGCAAGTTTTCACGAGGGACCTCCGTAGACTAGGAGGCATGAGGCGTGTAAATGGCCACTCTTGTGCAAAAGGGGGTGAGGGGAAGCGGTGTTCATTGTCTTTTAAAAAGTAGGAGGAAGGGTACGGGTAGGAAGGGTACGGTTTGAAGGAAAGAAGAGAGGAAATAAAAATTCTAGATTCTTACATGTCCCTGGGAAAGTCTGGAGATATTGTGTGATGACATTGGATCAATAGTAAGGGTAAACGTGATGTCCCAGCCACTCCTCGGCCCTGCCGTAGTGTTATAACCATGCTGTCTCTCAGTGTTAGAGATGAGGTTCCCCTGATTACTCTTTCAGAGGCAGAAGCCATAGATTCTTGGAGCTTTTCTCAGAAGACAGAATTGGAACGGTCTCTGAGACTCATACTTCTAGACCTGCCATCCTCTGACTTCAGGACGTCACAGAAGGGGAAAGATCCTGCACATGCGTAACAGTGACACTCAGGTGTCCTCTTCCTTCCGTGAACCCGTCCTTGGCTGTTCCTGGATCACTCCAGTCGCAGACACCATTGCCCCGCTCCTGTCACAGGGGAAGAGTCCCAAGGCTCTTCTGTCCTGAATGGCATCGCCTCTCCTCTCTGTGGTAGCTCCGACCTCTCTTTACTCTTTCTTTCCCAGCCCATGTAGGCTGTGTCCAAGTGTCTCTGATTTAGAAACAACTGCTGTGGTCTCATGGGTTCCTTATCTTTGTATATCTTCGCATAGTTCATCTTTTTTTTTTTTTTTTTTTTACATCTTTTGTACAGAGGCTGCCAGAGGCATTCTTTGCCCTTACCAAGAACCCCGCCTTTCTGCTGCATTGACCACTGTGGTTTATTCTTTCTTGAAATCTTACTTTGTGATAACGACAGCCCGGACTTCTTGGTTTTCGGTTTTCAGACTTTTCTTTCCTGATTATTCTTTATCTTCACTCTTCCTCTGCCTATGCCATGAGACACTGAGTTTGGCCTTTTGTTTGTTTATTTTTCATTCTGTGTTTTTACATGTGGGCCTCATACGTAATAGGCCAGCACTTACCACTGACCTCTATCCTTAGCACCAAATACTGCCATTCATCAGGGTTTTATCCTTGATTTCCCGTGTCCTAACTCTGCAGAGGTTCATGCATACAGTGCTCCCCCCCCCCCCCCCCCCCCCCCCCCCCGATGTTCTGGTGTTGAAGGTAACCTTCTCCATTGAGCATGAGCGGACAGTAGGTGTGAGATTCCACCTGCTGTATAGTTTAGAAAATACCTATAATGCCTCGTAATGTTGCAAAGAAGGAAAGATTGTCACACTTCTTACCCATGGACATGCCTGTCTGTGGCATCTTTAGGTACCTGGTAGGGGTACAGAGGGCAACGGGGAAGCAGGAAAATCTATTCAGTGATCCTTTGACTTTGTAGCGAGTGGCATATGAGCAGTGTAGCAGCCCAGGGAGAGTGAGGACTACAGGTGAATGGAGCCTGGGAAAGAAGATCATAGGAAGAATTGTTTCCCTTTTTGGGAATGACAGGGGCATTCTCATGAGGCTCTGTAATGCCAAAGCTCTCGTGTTCCTGAGGATAACTATGTGTTCTTCCTGGGTAGTGCCATCTGTTCCATAGATAAATGATTGACTAAAGAGTGATCATGTCTACCCCTGATTAGTGTCTCCAGCCCAGGTATCTTGAGAGAGATTGTCAGAGGCAAAGACATTACATTCAAGGTTGAGGCTGTCTGGTTTTAAGCTGCATTCTGCTCCCCAGGAGACCTGTGTGGCCCTGGGTGAGTCTCCCTAGCTTCTGCTTCATGTTCCCCAGTTACACAGTGATAGTGCCAGCTCCACGGGATGGCAGCGAGCAGGCAGAACCTCTCTAAGTGGCAAGGCTGGTGGCTAAACTGCATGGAGCTCACGTGACAGCCTTCGCCTCGGCTTGGTGGCCTTTAGGTACCGCAAAAGGTATCTTCGGAACTAAACCCTCTCTGTCTTCCTCTGCTCTTTCATGGTTCTGAGAGTAATGATTTTTTTCCAACTACTTTAAAAAAATACTTACTTTGCATATGATTTTTTTTTTTTTTTTTGAGACAAGGTTTCTCTGTGTCCTGGCTGTCCTGGAACTCACTCTATAGACCAGGCTGGCCTCGAACTTAGAAATCCACCTGACTCTGCCTCCCAAGTGCTGGGATTAAAAGCATGTACCACCACTACCTGGCCTTTGCATATGATTTTAAGTTGAGGATATTTCATCATAACTTTGGTAGATGCAAATTTTGGTTTACCATAAATATTGGCATTGTAAAATCTGTCACATCACTCTTAAGGGAATCATTGAATTTAAATTTAATAATTGTACTTTATTGTCTCCTTTTTTTTCCCTCTATTACTTATGTCCTTAAATTTGTATTTCTCTTTCACTTTCTCCAAAAATTGTTTCTTCTCTGTATCTATAGTTTTATTTATTGAGATAGGTCAGGCTAGCCTCTGATTTACTATACCTGAGGCTGACTTTAAATACCTGATCCTCCTGTCTCTGTCTCCTGAGTTCTGAGACTACAGTTATGTGCTACCATGCTGGGACTACTTACATTTTTTATCAAATAAAAGTATCCCTAAAATATTGTATATAGGGAAATTGAAAAATTCAAGCTATTTCCTTGAGAATTTAAAAGCCCTAATTGTGTAACCCAAGTATAATTATCATATAATTAATTAAAGTGCTATAATATTATTAAAAGATTTTTTTGTAATTATGGGTCTGTCCATATCTATATGTAGGCATGTGCGCATGAGTATTGGTGCCCATGGATGCTATGTATGACTCTGAGATGCCCACATGTGCGCTACAAACTGAACTCAGGTCCTCTTCAAGAGTGGTGTGTGCTCTTAACTGTTCCGCCATCTCTCCAGTCCCGACAAGTCCTCATATGTGCATCCTAGAGGTAAAGACAGAATCTTGCATACCATTGGGCTCCCCCATCACCTTTCTTTACTTCCTTCATAGCTAGCATGCCACCAAGTCCTGGTAGTCTTTATTTTCTAATAACATAATTAATTTCTTTTCTTTTAAGTCAGTGAGCAAAGGTTTTGATAGTATTCAATTGTTTAAATAACACAGTAGGCTATGTTTTGCAGCAACAATAAATCAGCCTTTGGATCTCAGAATCCTATTTATTGCTCTGCTCAGGATGGTCATCTCTAAGTCACCTGAAAATCAGGTTCCAGCAGAGTGTTTCTCCTGTATTATCATCATGGCATCTTCCAGCCTGGGCGGTTTGCAAGTGAGACAGCATCCTGCAGGTCATCACTGAGTTGACTTCCATTGGTTTGGGAAGGTCTGGGATTTTATTCCCCAATAAAAGACGTCTGTCAGAATATTTCGAGTTCCCAGGAAAGATAGTCCATTGTGATGTGCTGTGCTTTTATGGGCCATGTTGTGAATCAGATGTTATACATATTAGAAACTAATTAGGCAATTAGAACTGTCCATAATTAATTTCATAGTACTACCATCTAAACTAGGATGCTCCTGAGAGGAAAACGGACTATCTTTAAAAATTAAGCTGGGACCGTTGGTGTAAGCAGTACTCACAGTCTGTTAGCCTCTCAGCCATCTCTCCCCTGTAGGTTACATGTGGTTAGATGGCTGGCGGGATGGTTCAGTGGGTGGAGGTGCTTGCCGCACAAGCTTGGTAACACAAGTTCAACCCCTGGGACCCATACAAAGGTGAATGGAGAGAATCAACTCTGTACCATTGACTTCTGACCTCTACACGGGTTCAGTGACTTGTGTGTGTCCACACATACTATGTGTACACATACATTGAGTAGTTTGAATTCTTGTAGACATTTTGACTGGACTTCTTGTTTTTAATCTTTACCTTTTCCCAAACTTGGTTGTGGTTTTCTCTTAGAAAGTAAACTTTCCTGGTGTCTCCCTGTGGCTTAAAATTCCTTAATAGGATTCCTCAGCTCTAAGTGATGGTTTACAAGTCCTTCGAGATGTATAACCCTTGGTTACTCTTGCATCCCTTGGCTTGCAGTGTGAGTATGCCAGTCCCCCGGGCCCAAGTTGCAGGTGCATGACTGCATGTTCCTCTGTCTGCAGCCCCTTACATGTACTAGCATTGTCTTCTCAGTGCTCATGTGCTGCCTCCCTGCCTGAACTCCTCTCTTCCATTTTCCCTGGGTTAAGCCCTATCACCCTGTCTTAGCACCCACGTCTCTGTCTTTTTTTCCTTGAACTATTCCTCCACTGTCTAGGAACGACTTAGTTCTTTTCATCTCACACATTGCTAGTCCCCTGTTTATAAACATCCTAAGATTGGTTATCACCACCTGTTATTGCTGGATATGCCATCTGAGCTGGTTTAGAAGGAAGGATCTCTTCTGGCTCCTGTGTGCAGGCCAGGCAGAGGGAAGAGCTTTGAGATGAGTACTCGTCTACATTCCTCTCCATGTCTCTGTGCTGTCTGTCATTCTTGGAGATCTCCTTCACCTTGCTTCTTTCACTTAAAGGACATTTTGCCCTTCAAAAATGACTTTACCGAGAGGTTGTGCAGTTAGCTTAGAAATTTATGGGATGACAAGGCATACCACACACATGATGTTTCTGATGCTCTGGAAGCTACTAGGTGCTGCTGAGCCGTTCTTGTACGCAACAAGCAGGCAGTGTAACGTGTGAAAGGAGAAGGGTGGCATGGCAGGACTTGGGTGGGACAGTTGTCTGTGGTGGGATGGATGGCTTTGGAACTTCATTTTTGTTAATACATATAATGATGCTTGGAGTAAAACTTGAGTTTCTCTGCAGTGCGTAAACTATGTTTAATAAAATCAGGACAGAGCTGGGCGGTGGTGGCGCACGCCTTTAGTCCCAGCACTTGGGAGGCAGAGGCAGGCGGATTTCTGAGTTCGAGGCCAGCCTGGTCTACAAAGTGAGCTCCAGGACAGTCAGGACTGCACAGAGAAACCCTGTCTCGAAAAAACAAAAACAAAAACAAAAACAAAATAAATAAATAAATAAAATAAAATCAGGACAGATGGTGTTTTTCTGAAATGCTCCCTGTTTGGAGAGCGTCTGCTCTCTCCTGAGAAGTCTTAGTACATCATGGGAGTTCAGGAGCTGACGTGTGTGAAAAAACCCTGGGAATCGCTGTGGTGGCGCTGCCAAGTGGGCTTCGTGCTTTCTTCATTGTAGCTCCTGGGAGAAGCAGAGCGGCTTTGATTGACGGAGTTTCTTCCTTGTCCGTGTTGGTTTGAACAGGATGTTGTCAATGTGTGTGAAAGGCTTCCATTGCCCTAGAGTCGGCTCCTGCTTTGTCTGGTTGTTCTCCCTTCTCAGCCTGTTCATCAGAATAGGCTCCCGCGTGTCTTCTTCAGGTCACATACAGTAAAATATACAGGTTTACAGAGAAGGAGGGGCTGAATTCTTGAAAGATCATTCTTTATTAATGGCACTCAGTGTTCTCAATTTGAAAAAAAAAAAAACAAACAAACCCAAACTAGAGTAAAGCAACCAGTCGAAAGTGATAAAGGCTGAGAGGAAAGCTATCAGAACTCATTGAGACCTCAGCAAGAGCACAAACACTTAAACATATATGTGTCTATATGTGTGTGCGTATAAATAAAAAAACAAGGTATGGAAGTATGCTAAGCATTCTTCTACCAGTGAAGCAGACAGCCGAGGAATTTAATTTACACCGTATTAGTTATACAAAAGCGATACTGCTGGTTTTGTTTCAGTGAACATTTTATTAAATTAGACTGCCGTCTCCCTAGTTAAATCAGTGTAACCTATAAAGGATAGAATTTCAGATCTTTAATTGATGATTTTGTTTGATTCAGATGTGAAAGCAGTAGCCCTAATAGTTAATGATTCTAATGATTCTAGACCCTTCCTCCCTCCCTCCCACCCTCCCTTCCTGCCACCCCTCCTGCCTGCCTTCTTTCTTTTCTTGCCTTTTCTTATTTATTTATTTATTTGTTTGTTTACGATGTGGAGTCTTTCTATGTAGCCCAGGCTGACCTCTAACTTGCTACACCTGCCTATATATATGTGTATATGTGTGTGTGTGTTGCTATTTTGTCATTAATTTGCAGGAAGTAAATGATGAGTCATCTATTAGGTATACAGTTTATTCCAGGCAAAAGTCCTGGAGGAATCGTTTAAGGTTGGACATATGCTCATTTGGACGGCTGAGATGAACACACACCTGCCTGCCTTTAAAGACTGTGAAGCGTAAAGTTTGCCTCATGAGTTAAAGATGATTTACAGTTTAGGAATTTTTTACCCCCCATGAAAGATACCTCTCGAGTTTCTTTCGGGCCTCAGGATATTCTCTAGGAGGTATTTATTTAGGAAGTTTCTTACTTAAATCCATCAGCTTTACAGCTTTACTCTCGCGCCACCTCTGGCCTGGGCCTGAGTTTGCTGTTTCTCTCCTCTGTTTAATTAAGCAGCAAATCTTCCCTGGGCAGCTGCTGTATCTCAGAAGGGATGTGTGATGGGGAGCAAGGGTGAGGTCCCTGGTTCCAAGGACTTTATTTCCAGGACAGATATAGTAGGTGTTCAGGTAGCAGATGGTGAGTGCTCTGACAATGACATTCCACAGTGCTTGGGGGTCTGCTGGGCACTCAGCAGTTGTCTTGGAGCTCAAATGCACAATTGAATGATAAGAATTGGAGGGTTCATTGGTTAGTGGTGGTGCACGCCTTTAATCCCAGCACTGGGAGACAGCGGCAGTGGATCTCTGTGAGTTCAAGGCCAGCCTGGTCTACAGAGTGAGTTCCAGGACAGTCAAAGCTACACAGAGAAAATTCTGTCTCAAAAAAACCGTTGGAGAAAAAGAATAGGAGGTCGGTGATAGGCAGGAAACAGCTGTACCTTGGGCCTAGGAAGGGACAAATTTGTATCCGAGACCTAAAAGGCAACTGAAGATACATCATGATATGTTACCATGATACAGGAGGGTGTGTGTATCACGTGTGTGTATGTCTCGCAGCCTCTGTATAGGCTGTGTATTGGGCAGCTGTTGGGAGTGGAAAGCTGAGGAGAAATGGAGAACACCTGATGGGGAAGTTACTTTTTGGGCAGAGGGAGTCAGTTTTGTTTTGGGTAAAACAAAATGGCTAAATATGAAACGTCCTTGTCCTTTAGACATCCAAGTCTAGTCCCCTAAGATTGAGGCTAGAGTTACAGAGAGGGTCTAAATGCAAGAGAGCAGCAGTGAGGCCGCCATGTGCTCCTGGAATAACCATGTAGTCTGGCCGGGTACTCTCATTAAACACAATTAGGTGGTGTATGTAGTACTGAGCAGGGATCCGCCACAAGGGGCCGCAAGGCTAGGCTTACTTCACAGTCCACCCCAGGCCTGATCTCACTCCTCTGGTCAGTTACTTGGTCATCTGCAACCGCATCATTTTTCCTGTGCTAGGACAGCGCTGAGGCAAACCCTATCTTAACTTCCTATGCTTGGTAAGGTTCTGCAGTTTGAGAGGCAGTGGGTTTCCTGCAGGGTTGTGTGTTCCTTTCAGGGCAACACCTGGGTTTCAGGGCCCAGCCTTGGGGAGAGCAGAGAGAAGGAGGGACAGAAGGAGGGACAGCGACAACAGTTGTGTTGTCTTTTATGACTTCTGCCATATTCTGTTCATTTGAAGAGAAGGCCAAGCCCCATTTTAAAAATGAGAGGAAACCGTACAGCCCTTGATGATAGTGTTGATTAACTTAAAGGCATGTTTTTAAAAAAGACTTACTTTTAGCCGAGCAGTGGTGGCGCACGCCTTTAATCCCAGCACTTGGGAGGCAGAGGCAGGTGGATTTCTGAGTTCAAGGACAGCCAGGGCTACACAGAGAAACCCTGCCTCGAAAAACAAACAAAACAAAACAAACAAACAAACAAAAGACCTACTTTTATCTTATGTGTGTGAATGTTTTGCCTCCACATATATATTTGCATCATGTGCCTGGTGCCCTTAGAGACCAGATAAGGTCATTGGATCTCCTGAAGTAGGAGTTACAGGTGGTTGTGAGCCACCATGTGGGTGCCAGAAACTGATCCCCGTCCTCTTCAAAACCAGGAAGTGTTCTTAACCCTGAGACATCTCTCTAGCTGTTTGGTTTTGTTTTGTTTTGTTTGGTTTGGTTTGGTTTTTTGAGACAGGGTTTCTCTGTGTAGCCCTGGCTGTCCTGGAACTCACTCTGTAGACCAGGCTGGCCTCGAACTCAGAAATCCGCCTGCCTCTGTCTCCCAAGTGCTGGGATTAAAGGCGTGCGCCACCACTGCCCAGCTCTCTCTAGCTCTTTTTTTTTTAAAAGATTTATTTTATTTTATTTATGTGCATGAGTACACTGTAGCTGTACAGATGGCCGTGAACCATCATGTGTGTGGCTGCTGGGAGAGAGACCTGCTCTCTCTGGCGTAATTTACTGTAGCTGTCTTCAGACACACCAGAAGAGGGCGTCAGATCTCATCATGGGTGGTTGTGAGCCACCTGAGTTGCTGGGATCCGAACTCAGGACCTTTGGAAGAGCAGTCAGTGCTCTTACCCGCTGAGCCATCTTGCCAGCCCCTCTCTCTAGCTCTTAAAGAGATATTTTTAAACAGATTCGATTCTCTAGTCAAAAACTGTATTTTTCTTAAATGTAAATATTTTAAATATTCCTAAATGTAAATATATTTCCCATGGCTTCTCCAGATCCTCATTTATTATAATCTAAGACTCAGGGTTGGAGTTCAGAGTCTCATCAGATTTGAGTCTGGGCATTTTCCTTCAGGTTTACCTCCTTGAGTACGTAAGGAAATATGATAGCATTGAGTGACATGCCCTGCAGTGCAGGGCCTCCATCTGGATCTGTATTTGGATAACAAGAAAGAGAAGTGACTCCTTTCCTTCGTTCAGCAGTATGATGCTGTGCTTATTATTACAGGCCCCATATTGGTTACTCTTCTGTTGCTGTGAGAAAGCAACACGGCTGCTTACAGAGAGATGGGTTTATTTGGCTCATGGTTCCAGAGGGATAAGGGGCCTGTCATGGTAGCAGGCAGTGGGCAGCAGGCAGCGGGCATGGCAGCTGGAGCAGTGGATTGAGAGGTCACATCTTGAACCACAAGCGTGAAGCAGAGAATGAACTAGAAATGGCTTAAACTTCCAGAGCCTGCTCCTAGCAACACACTTCCTCCATCCAGGTTATACTTCCCAAGTTACTCAGATAGTACCACCAATGGGGACCAGGTATTCAGATGTTCAAGGTTCACAGGGGATATTTGTCATTCAAACCCCCATAGTTCCCATTTGTTTATTTTATTTTATTAAGTAGTAACAATAATTATTATTAGAGACAAAGTCTTACTCCATAGTCCAGGCTGGCTTCAAACTCATGATGATCCTGTCTGAGCCTCTCAAGTCCTGGGATTACAGATATAAGCCATCAAGTATGCCTTGAACATTCCCATTTAGAGAGGAGGGGGAAAATAAAGAAGGAGAAGGAGGAAGAAGGAAGGGAGAAGGAAGGGAGAAGGAAGGAAGGAAGGAAGGAAGGAAGGAAGGAAGGAAAGAAAGAAGAAAAGAAGAGGAGGGCACTAAAGAAATCCACAAAAAAGCAGAAAAGAAATAAACAGGAGGTAGTTATTTGCCAGCAGTTTTTAGTTTCTAATCTTGTTTCCATTTTGTTTTTTAAAATTCTGAGACAGTATTTGTATATACTTACAGGGTTGAATACAACATTTTTGATTTTGAGGTCAAGCCAGGCTCATGTAGCTCTTTCTTGGTCTTTCTGCCCTGGGAGTTGTTCGTTGTGGTAGCAGGCTCCGCTGTCTTGACTGTCCGGGTCTGTTCTCTGGATTTTCCTTCTAGTCCATAAACGAGTAGTACACATTTACAGCTGAGTAGCGCTCTAATTTGCTCTGTGCCTGATGAAGACTGCGGCTGTGGTCCCTCTTTTCCAGGCGCAGAGTCTTGGCTTCTCCGCCAGTGCTGGGGGAGAAGGCTTTAGTGTAGGCGGTGTCCTTGTGAAGTCTAGGCTGGCCATGGACCTGTTTCCTTCTACCTCTGTCTCCCCAGGTGCTGGCTGGGATTTCAGGTCTGCTCTACCACACTCAGGTGGCCTAATTATAAAGCAAGCAGAAAGCAGCCTTGCAGAGTTCCTACTGACTGATGTTTAACCAACGTTACTAGACAAAGGCAGAACTAACAGATCGCTCTGATAGCAGCGTGCGCGTTCTGTTCCCTTGGAAGGCTGTTGAAGAACAACACCCTCAGGATTCTTCAGGGAAACCTTTGTCAGTTTGAACGGGTCTAGGAAGCCTCGTATGAAATCCTTTTGAGGACTTATTATAAAGGATTTTACAATTACATCTTGTTTTCCTGACAGCTTCTGGATCCAGTCTTTGCCTGGAAGCCATTTCTTAATTGTAGCACTGGCTGCCTTCTGATAAGACAGGGAATGAGAAAGTTTTATTTCTGAACTAACTCCCCTTCCTGGCTCTTCTTTATCCTTGAGCTTCTTTTTTCTTCTTCTTCTTATCTCGCTCTCCTTTCATTTTATTGTAGACAGCAAAGTGAAGCCACTGGCACGCACTTTCTCCAGTCTGCTTGGAGTCCTATCTGGATCAGACAGTTTATTAGGTCCTGGTCTTTTTTTTTTTTTGGTGTGTTACCACAGGCAACGGCATCACTAAGCTCTGACTCTGTATAATTAGGCTCCTTTCTTCCTACCTCTCCTGGTGACAATCTCCAAGACCTCAGGCTTCCACTGATACCCTCGTGTAAGGTGTTTCCTGTGGCTCCTCCTTCTAAAGCCAGAGAGGAGGGACTGGAGTCGGTCCTGCTCTGGGAGGGCCCTGCCGATGACCACAGGACTTTGGCTCGATGTCTTTCAGAAGGGAAACTGCCGCAGGCTACCTCCCTGAGGAGGGAACTGATCTGACACATGGTTTGAATGGTTTCTCTTCCTAACTACGAAAGGCAGGGGTCGATGGGGTGGCAGGGCGGCCACCCCATCAACTGTTTAAGGAATCCAGGATGCCACTTACGGGAGAGTGCGGAGAAATGTTTGGCTTTGGTTTCCATTTGGAACACAGAAGCCAAAAGGATTTGCAGATGGGTAGAAGAGGCCTTTTGACGTTTAAGGCCTGCGACTATGGAGTATCTGAGTGGAGATGAAATATTGGCAGATTCGTGACGAGGAATTCTGGTCAGGAAGCATGAGCCTCAGGCATTGTGGCTTTTCCTGGCTGGGAAGCTAGGAAGCAGCCAGCAAAAGGATTGTGTGGCCAGAGCGGAAGGAGAAGGAAGATGGAGGGCTATCTAAGATCCAGAAGGTGGACGTTTTGAGTAGATGGGAACAGAATCTGTGTCTGCGGATTCTGGGGATGCTCTGTGCCACCTGGTTACAGTAAACACCGGCACACTTTACTTTCTAGTCTGCTTCCCCGCTGCTTTTACTATCAGGGACTTACGAGTATTAAGTCTATGAAAACAGTTGCTCATTGGTAGCATATAAAGTCAGAGTGAGGAATACTGTGACACCGAGAGTCATGTTGCTGCCGAGAGTGGCTGAGATAGCAACACCTTCTTCGCTTTCTGATGCTTCCGCATAAACAGTTTCCTAGACCGTGTTATTTAAAATATGAACAATTACCTTTAGGCGATGTGTCTGAACACATAAAAGAATCTTATGCTTAGACCTAGGGAGGTCTCATCCCACAAATCTCTCAGTATTCCCCCTCCTGCTTCTAGTCTCAGATGTGAGTTATTTTGGGTCTGAAGTATTTTGGTCAGGAAATAAATGCTCAACCTATGCTAATGTGGATTCAAGAGGTGTGAGAGAAGAAGAATATAGAGAAAGTGTTTTTCTCCCCACCTGGTTATTTATTTAAGGCATAGAAATGACATGGGCAGATACAAGAGACCAAAGATGTTGGGGGGCACTTCTAAGGCTCTACTCAGTGAAAGGGCTATTGGCAGTTGATCTCTGCTGAGGGAGGCAGAGTCACTTGAGGGGTATGTATGTATGAGTTGGCCACTGGTTGATTGTACGTGCCTTAGTGGATTCCGCTACAACTATCTATTTGTGGGCAACACTAACTGGACTAGGCTATTGATGATAGTGATGGTGATGATGGTGATGATGAGAAGGAGGAATAGAAGGAAAAAGAAGAGGAATTGGAGATATATGAAGTTGGGAGTGGGAAAGAGAGATGGATTGGGGATTTAGGAGGCATTGGAGGGAAGTAGTGAGGGTATATAGGATTAAAAATGTTGCAGATATTCAGAGAATTTTTTTAAAGTAACCTTTTATTTTGGCTAGGAATGGTGGTTGCACCTGTAATCTTAACACTCCGTGGGTTTTGGCGAGAGAAATTAGGTCAGTGCTAACCTGAGCTACACAGTGATACTCAGCTCCCAAAACAAAGGAGTGGGTATGTAGTTCAGCGGTAGAATGTTTGTCCAGCATGCACAAAGCCCTGGGTTTAATCCTCAAAACATAAAACAAAAACCAAAAAGCAAACGACAACAACAACAACAACAACAAATCAGTATGATGAGGGATGGCCAGGAATGATTTTTGCAGAAAGGGAACTGTGAATGTTAAAAACAGGAATCCACTCTACTGTGTCCTGGGTAACGAGACTGGCTGGGGTGAAGTGGATCATGGGTATGTCTGTAAGATAACAGGAGAGCGCAGCACAGATGCAGGCAGGTGGGTAGGTGGAAGAAGACTGTGTTTGATCTCTTCTGATTGCTTTAGGATGGCGGAGAGAATGCCAAGGGGTCGTCTAGGTAGAGAATATGACGTAGTGGGATTCCGTTGGGCACCATGGGCAGTAATGAATTGAAAGTGATACCCCTGACTGGTTCAGACATGAACTGTTTCCCAATAGGCCCATGTGTTACGGGCTTGGTCGCCATCGGATGATGTTACTAAGAGGTTAGTAGATCATAAAGCCATTAACTTCAGTGATGGCGTCATCTACTGATAAGTTCATTTTGAATGGACTTTGAGCGGTAGGGCCTAGCTGCAGGAGGTGGGTCGCTGTAGGGCGGGCCTTTTGAGTTACAGCTCATAGTTTTCAGACATGAGTTCTATTTGCTTCCTGTTTACCTGAGATGAAACTAGCCATCCCCTCACATTGGCTGCAGAGTGATATGCCACTGTGTGTACCTTAAACCGCATGTCTCTTAGCCCTCCCCTTTCTTAAATCGATTCTGTTAGGTGTTTGGCCATGGTGACAAGGGAAGTAGTTAATATAGAAAATGACTTAGTATCCCGATGTTTTGCAGTCTGAGCCTTCATTGGGTGCCTGCATAAAGAAGACATGGTCGCAGTTAGCTCTGTCCCCACTCAGTAGACATTACTGAGGGGAGGATGTGTAAGGGACTGTGATGGCTAATGAAGGAAGCAGTGGAGTGAGGGGCTGAGGAAAGGACAGTGGCAAGCTACTGGGACACTGAGACTGATGTCTAATGTGGTCAGAGCATTAGAAGGGTGAGCCAGGGAAGCAGGAGTTGGTAGCTGAGGGTAGAAGCCTGGAAATTGAAGTTTCCAACCAGACACTTCCAGAGAGTAGAGTTTCAGTTCTTAGAACCTGCGTCTATGCTGTAGGACGGGTCAACTGTTCAGTGTTTGCGACTTCATCTTAAATGGTTACTGTGGCAGTTTATATAGCATAGAGATATTAAGAGATTCCTATGAAGTCTTCAGTAGTCCCTGGCAGATGACAGTGATGGAAGAGATGTGATTAAATTCAGCGATTCCCTTTCTGTTGTTACTTCTTAATCCTCAGAATGGAGCCAGGGTCTCTGAGTGACTATGGTGGGGACTGGTGGTACTTTATGAGGAGCCAATAGTGATTATTGTGGGAAATATTAAAAAAAAAAAAAAAAAACCTGCCAACTCTCCACAGGGCAGGACTAAGGTCCCGCCCTCCTGCCGCCCTGCCAACTCTCTGGCCGTGCTGGACCACAGTCTCCTGCCAGGCCATCTCTCCGGTGGCAGGGGAGGCGGGTGGGTGGGGGTGGGTGGTCCCCCAAGTATCTCTTGCTACCAAGCACCCTGCGGCCAGCCATCACATCATAATACCCAGTATCCTGGCAGAATCAAGACTCTTAAAGCTTAATTTACCAATCAGATTTATGATCAACAACATCAAAATTTACAAGATGCAATACAATAATTTCAGAGCCAGTTGATAATGATAAAAGCTTTATCCCAATTATTCTAATCTCATGAAATCAAGACATCGGCCTCCATTCTCCCCCGCTCCTCTGAGACTCTCTCTGTCTCTGCAACTCAGCGCTGCCTCCCTTTTCCCTGTCCAGTCACAGGCCTCCTCTGCACTAATGTAATTGGACAGGGAAAATCCTGTGACAAGTGATTTGTTGAAATCCACTTCTGCTGAAAAATGGGGCTCCCTCCCTCTGTGCAGATGGCACCAATGACTGGCTGTTGTTTCTGTCCACACTGAGAGGTTGCTCCAGTATGAAACTCAGGCTTTAGTTGTTCATACCAAAGAGCAAATTAAAGCCATAACCTATCAGTGTCGTTTCGAGACCTTCAGATCTGTACCCAGAGTCAATGAGCAAAGCACAAATAGCTGTTGGCTCAGCCCTGGACGTCTTGGAGTGCAAGTGTGAATTATATTGAGTCCTTAAGTCCCCAGGATGACCTGTTCTCTCTCCTCTCCTCTCCTCTCCTCCCCTCCCCTCCCCTCCCCTCTTCTCTCCTTCCCTCTCCTCTCCTCTCTCCCCTCCCCTCCCCTC